>NC_031680.1:2046413-2346413 GCF_000149555.1 Fusarium verticillioides 7600 | reverse complement strand
GCCGCTGCCTATGTCCCTCAAGTCCTAGGCTCTCCTACCATCAACCAAGACGTCGAGATTCTTGACGCTGGTTGCGGCACCGGCCTCGTCGGTGTCTTCCTCGCTCGCCTGGGCGCAAAGAAAGTCGACGGTATCGACATCAGCCCAGGCATGCTCGACGAGGCTCGCGCTACAGACGCATATCGCAACCTGGACGTATGTGACCTGTCGCGACCGCTGTCCGCAAAGAATGACTCTTATGATGTCGTGACCTGTGTGGGCACCCTGACTCAGTCTCACGTTGGTCCCGAGGCTATCAGTGAATTCGTGCGTGTCGTGAAGCCAGGAGGCTACATCGTGGCCACCGTCATCCGTGAGATCTGGCAGACTGGTGGCTATGAGGCACACGTGAAGAGCCTCACCGAGCAGAACAAGATCAAGGTCCTGTCTGCCGAGTTGCAGGACTACCGAAGGGGTGCTGGAGCCCAAGCCTACTACCTCGTCTTGCAAGTGTCTGCATGAAGTGATTCATTGATGGTAACTTCGGTGATGATGATGATGATGACGATGACGCTATTCATGGCCGGATTCCCTTTTCTTTCTCTCTCAACAAAAGAAACAAGCAAACAAACACAGCACAGCACAGGAAACCCTCCCCTGCCCCAGGAAAGCTATTGAAGTGGAACATACACATCGACACTTGATATGGTACAGTTGCCATCGCCTCTGGCCCATATCCACCAAAGTATTCGCTTTGGCCAGTTGATGACGATGACGATGACGATAATGATGGTGATGATATGAGAGACAACAAAGAATGTTCGTGATTGGATTTCGTTTTGACATAGGTGACTCGCCAGTGAGCAACGCGATCGGAATCTCTTACACATTCCTTCAGCAACACATGCAGCATAAATATACAAAAGGCGTGCGTGCCCAGCTCATGATTGTGATTCTGATTATGAATGTGACATGTTTATCATTCTGCTTTAACCTAGGTTGTATATTAAAAGACAGTGTCGTTGATTCCCGGCCTGTCACAAAGTCAGTTTGTTCTTCCGTAGGAATTCAGCTTCATTGTATGAAACGCTATATAAATTGGTATTCAAGTGTTGCTATGGCATGCTTCTAGTCTTATGATTCAAGTATTAACAACTAACTACTGGTAGTACATAATATTCTAAAATGACATATCCAGTTGTGGAATAGGCTGGCTAATGCTAATATCCCGCCCTATACATACATATGTCATTACAAAACAAAAGAAACGATAGTAAACAACCTCAGAAGCTCATATCTTATCTACAATGGAGTTGGTTTCATGGTAGCTAGGGTTTACCACACATTCAAGGGCACCATGTTCCGTTGCTATTAGCCATTTAAATCTGTCAGTTGACTTAAAGTTCCGAGACTCGTTCTTGTCTATGAGTGGCCTAAATGCTAAGGGAGTCTTTGCCTCATCAGGATGTATAAATTTGCTGGGTATCTCGACTATTCACCGAATCATAAAACAGATGACACCAGATCCGTGTCATGGATCAGCGGCAATCCTAACGCCCGATCGGCGGGTCTCGGGCGGCTCATGAAACTAGCTGGCCATGATGATGTCTATCCTCTCGGGGAGTTTTCTGTCTGGTCGGATACTCTGAGGCCTTCCACCGTCCCGGTTGGGGCTTGGGGGCTTGTCCTTGCTCACCGACTCTCGGATACCACTTCCGATCACGGGACAAGACCCTCTAGTAGGTCATCATGACCATCATGACATGTCTCTGAACTGTCTCACATATTCCGAGGCATGATACACCTAGGACTGGGTCATGATACTGGCGGTTTGAAACCAGAGAACCAACAGCATAGTAGCAACTCAATTTCCTTATATTGTCATCATACATCTATCTACCTTGGAATAGTGAGTTCCCCCATCATAAATACTTTCCATCAGTTCTCATAGAGCACCATATACCAACCATGCATGCATATTCTATCTCAATTCCAAGCAAACCAAACCCAAACGCCGAAACGCGCCAACATGTACTGCCCAACTGATACGGTATATCCACCAACACAAAACACATCTCTAAAGATACTCCGGCAAACCACTCTTGGCAAAGTCAGGGACGTCCTTGTCGCAATTGAAGTCACGATCCCAAGGCTTCTCGGGCAAAACACCCGCCTTGAGGCCAGACTCATAACTCCACTGGTAGTTATTCTCCGTCTTCCATGTCCAGTACCACCATCCCCAGCCCTTCTCGAAACTGTGCATCTGTGCTTCGGCGAACATCCTGAGGAACTTCTTATACTCGTCGCTCCAGTCGCTAGGGTCGGCGTTGGCGCCACGACATGAACACTTATCGTCCTTGGTAGGGCAACGAGGCTCCAAGATGGAAGTGTCCTTGTTTCCGGTATCGTATGTGCCCTCCCAGCGAGTACCCCAGCCTACGCCAGTGAGATACTTCGCGCAGTCTGTATCAGCTTGAGACCACTCGGCAAAGATGGTCGGCCCGTACCCTGTCGAGGGATTCATACTGATCTCAGCCTGCTCAGTCCAGCCGTCGCAAGCATACTCAACCTTTTCCTTGTGGGTAAAGTCGATCTGGTTCTCGTTGAAAATGACATACTGGTGGACATCAAGGACCATATCATCGTAGCCCGTCATCAAGCCTTGCCAGTTCTCAAGTCCCATAAATCCATCCCCAAACACCACGAGAGCCTTAATGCCGTTCTTACGGACGAGCTTGTATGCACTTTCTGTCCACTGGATGACATCGCTTGTTTTAAGGCTGGTCATTCGAGGTTCGTTGGCGAGACCATAGTGGGTGATGATGTTCCTGTAGCGAGGCTGAGCGAAGAACTTGGACAAACGGTTGTGAATATCAAGTGCGCGCTCTGCGTTTTTGCTACCGTCTTTTCCGTTGAGCCAGCCAATGGAACCCCATCGACCACTATGGTTCCATCCGTTTTGACTTCCCGGAATACCGTGCAAGTCCAAGTTGACTCGCAAGCCGTACTTGCGGCACCACTCGATCGCACGGAGAAGATATCTCCAGGACGTTCGGTACACATAAGGATCACCATCGTAGACCTCGACAGCCCAGTAGTTGAAACCAATTCGGACATGATCGAGACCAGCTGCTTGTATGTCCTTGAAGGTTTGTTCTGTAATGAACGAGGCATAATGTTTTTCGAGAGTTTTCGCGGCATCGGAACCCAGCTTCTCGGACAGAGTCCACTCATCAATGATGCCCTCCTTGGTATCATAATTGAAAAGAGATGGGCTGATGAAAGGCTCCAGATAGAGCCATCCTCCAATACATACTCCACGAGCAGGTTTCTTCGCATAAGATCCCCAGGGTTTGTTGAGAGGTGGGACATTGTCGTTGGCTCGGGCCGAGTCGTCCCAGTCGTCGTAGAGACCCATGACGGGCAAGTCTCCAACCATTTGGTCAGTGAAAGTGAGGTTGAAATCGGTGGTTGACTTCCATGTCCAAGGATCGAGATATGTGTTCTGCCACTTCTCGGGTATTTCCGAGTGGTCCATCCCGTCCAGGTCAGAAGTATCCTCAGTTGAATTGTCTGAACTATCGCTGCTGCCACCTCCTCCTGCACCGCCTTTGTTCTTTTTACTGACGACTACTGCCACAATGATAATGATGATGAGGACAACAGCACTCACACCGAGTGCAATCCCTGAGTACAGTCAGCTTCTCAACTGCCAATTTCACCACATAAAAACTTACAGAGTTTCTTCTTGCTCTTCTTTGGCGGTTTTGGTAGATAAAAGTCCTTCTCTTGTTCCACACTGTCCACACTCCCCCAGCCACCCCGAAGATGAGTCTTGGACCGTCCCTCTTCCATGATAGCACCGCTCACGACCCTTTTCTTTTTGTGTTTGCCATGAGTTCGTGGCCTATCGGGATCTCGATCCCGATCTCTTTTCTTGTGTTCATCTCGCCGTTCTCGTCTTCGTGATTCATCTCTGTAGTCTCGACTCGCCCTTTCGCTCCGTTTCTTCTGTCGCGCATTCTCCCTTTCTAGATCCGCCAAGGCATTCGCTGATAATGTTCTTGAACTTCTGTCCCGGGTGTCTTCAGATCCAGAGACTGGCCGCCGGGAGCTTTGCGATTTCCTCTTCCGCTGACCGTTCTTTCGTCGATCCCTTTCTCTGTCCCTATCGCGATCTCGAGGTCGGTGTGAGTGAGAGCGCCGCGATGACTCTGGCGCCGGCATCGTGAGACATGTAGCGACAGCGTAATTGGAATGCAATCTCTACAAAAATGGACTTGAGCGAGTGTCAATGGTTTTACGACCAATTACGACGTCAGTCTTGGCCGATCGTGGTTGTCGGGGCAACAAGATATATCCTTGGAATTATCCCAGGCCCAGGCCCAGACCTCGTCGAAACGATAACCCAGGACTGATTCGTCACGTTTCGCCATGTTTTCTTTTTATGGCTCCAGTCATTAGGGAGATCAAATCGGCCCTGTCGTAAGAGGCCGGACTTCCTTTTTCTTCAAATGCAACACTATGTCGATGGTCAAAGCGAATGAAGCATACGTACGCAACGGCAACTCATTGCCGTTCACCAAGTATATGGACACCCAAAAATAGATGCAATGTCTCCTGGAGTCCGCGTATATATCCAAGATTCCAAGGTTTGCCCAGATATTGGCAACATCACGATTCTTATTGCATTGGCTTATCAGTGCGTAGGCTGGTTGACTGGACACTCTGGCCTGCGTTGACTGAACGACTGCACGGCTCATGATGGTTTGCGAGACACCACGTGAACCTTTTTTTTTTTTCTCTTAAAGCAAAGCATAAGTGATGAAGCACATTTTTTTTTCTGTAGAATAATTCCGTCAAAGACCTGATGCTTGTAGTATTTGGGAAGACGAGATCTCAGTACTAGTACTATCTCGATGATGATCCTTGTATGACTTATCCTTATCAGTCCTACTAGCAGACTATCTTCAGCTCGGCTCATCGAGCTTGCTGCGCATAGTGAAGTAGTCCTTTGATGAAACGATTTATACTCTACCGTAGAGTTCTGTTTAGTGTTTCCTGTGTAATGATCCGTGTTATTAGAAGCTGATTGGGTAACTCTCCGTCTTGTTCGGCATTAGATCATGAGGGCGATAGAAGCCGCCGCCAACTCCGCTGAGCCCGCTGCAAGCCGAGCTTGACATCACCTTCACCGAGGATCAATCAATCAATAAGCCTCCTTCGGCTGGCTTTGGATATCTAAGGTATAATCATTCTGCTACAACTCAGCTGCTACTACTCCTCTGACATGCCATTCAAATTGAATCTCTAATCACCCATCTCCTGCCATTACCACCTGTGAACATTGCCAGTCCATCCATCGCCATGAAGCATCGTGTTATTCACCAATTCAAGAGGGCACACGTCGTCAGCAATCCCTCGACTGCACGACTCTCACTTGCGCTTCCTGTAGGGCGAAAGTGCTACTCGACACACCCGCCGAATGCCAAACTAAATCTGCCTGTCGACTATGGCACAACTCCTCTCCTCGCACATAACTCACAGGCTGCTTTGAGCCACAAGGAGCTGCCTGAAAGCATTCGAAATGGCCCGACCAAGAAGATGAACCTGTTTCAGGCCCTCAACGACGCGATGGGAATTGCACTGGCTGAGGATGAGTCTGTGGTCATTTTTGGAGAGGATGTTGCTTTTGGTGGTGTTTTCAGATGTACTATGAACCTGGCCGAAACCCATGGTGCCGAGAGAGTATTCAATACTCCCCTTACAGAACAGGGTATCATGGGATTCGGCATTGGTCTTGCTGCGGAAGGCATGCGGCCTATTGCTGAGATTCAGTTTGCCGACTACGTCTACCCAGCTTTCGATCAATTAGTCAACGAGGCCGCCAAGTTCAGATATCGTGACGGGTCCTGCGGGCGAAGTGTGGGTGGCTTGACAGTACGAATGCCCTGCGGTGGTGTTGGTCACGGAGGTCTCTACCATTCACAGTCTCCCGAGAGTCTGTTTACACATATTCCTGGACTGAAGGTCATCATGCCAAGGTCGCCAGCTCAAGCCAAGGGTCTCCTCCTGGCCGCAATTCGCAGCAACGATCCCTGCGTGTTTATGGAACCCAAGATCCTGTACCGCGCCGCCGTCGAGCAAGTTCCTGTTGGTTCATACGAACTCCCACTATCAAAGGCCGAGATTCTCAAGGAAGGCAAGGATGTCACTATCGTCTCATACGGTCAACCCCTCTACCTATGCCAAAACGCCATCAAGCAGGCAGAGCAGGACCTAGGCATCTCTGTTGAGTTGATCGATCTTCGGACTCTGTATCCATGGGATAAGCAGACCGTACTCCAGAGTGTTCGCAAGACAGGACGAGCCATGGTTGTCCACGAAGCTATGGTGAATGCAGGCATTGGTGCTGAAGTTGCCGCCACCATTCAAGAAGACCATGATACATTCCTGCGATTAGAGGCACCAGTCGCTCGAGTTGCTGGGTGGAGTATTCACTCGCCTCTGCTATATGAAAAGTTTAATGTTCCTGACGTTGCTAGTAAGTAATTGAAAGATCATTGTGATGATGGTCCAAAGCTAACATTGTTCCCAGGAATATATGATAATATCAAGAAGTTGTTGAACTATTAGTAGAAGAATAATGGATGGGGGGGTAAAACGGTTACCAAAACAGCCAAGATAGCTAGAGTCGTAACATAGAAATTCGAGGAATCGATTCTTTGTGGAGCACACATGATTTGATGATATCTTCATATCTTAGGTGTTCCAAGTTATAAGTCTTTCCTTGCAGTACTCCGTAGATGTTAAGCAAATATCCGTACGGAGTAGAAGTGCTAGCATTGACCCCACTGACGCCGTCACCTAACTATGCTCCTGTTCCTGCTCCACCAAAGCTAATGGAGCTCCTCCATCCTCTGCCCCGCCTCCCCTTGACTGTGGCCCATGCTGTGCCTCAAGAACTCCACGCCCTGAGCCTCAACGCCAACGCCAACGCCAACGCCAACGCCCATCCTTTCCGCCATATACCTATACACGGCGCATTCAATCTAATTTAGCCATGTCGGATCTAGAGACTGTTTCTGCCTTTGTCGAGGGTGCTCCTCCCGGAGAGGTACGTGCTGATATCATCCTCTTGTCCGCGGCATCATCAGCTAATATGGACTCCTAGCTCGCAGATGTTATCGCAGGTATTACCGGTCGAATGCGATTGCTGGGCAATGGAAAAATACTGACGCGGATCTGCAGATATCAAGTCCCTCACCCTCGAAACCTCCCCCGATATCATTTCCAGCCTCGGTCCCGCATTCGAAAAGTACAATGAGGAGCAGTTTGTTACGGTGAAGCTGCCTGGTAGCAGCCAACCAGTAGGTGACGAAGAATTTCGAAAATAGAGAGATTGGAGCTGATGAGGTGAGCTAGGTCATTATTAGCTCTCACAACTCGCTTGGAGACGGCCGATACTACGATGTTGAGAGCTCTTCCAGCTTTGCTTTCGACCACACTGCGCAGGTAAGCTGCGCATGTCTACACAAACGGATATATGGTTCTGACGGGAGAATAGAAAGCTAGTGCCGTGCAAGGCCATGTTCTGGAAGGAGCTCAAGCGGATCTTGTGTAAGTTGGCTCGAGCCGGTTGGACAGCGTGAAGTACTAACATGCAATCATAGCAAATCCACCCTCAAAAGTATCGGACCTTACGTTGATGAGCACTTCGCCAATGCTGCGCACGGTGTCTACCCAATCGAGTCGGACTCCAAGATCGCCATCGTTATTGTTGGCAACAAATATAGCCCCAACAACTTCTGGTATGTTTCTTATGTAACAGTCCTGTTCCACGAAGCTAATGTCCCTAGGAACGGGCGCTGGCGCTCCCTTTACATTCTTGACCCATCTTCCGGAGCTCTCGAAGGCTCCCTAAAAGTTGACGTACACTATTATGAGGACGGCAACGTTCGTCTGCTCACCAACAAACCCGTTTCCAGCACCATCTCCTCTGTCAACGGCACCAGTATCGTTAAGGAGATCTCGACCACGGAGAGAAAGTACCAGGAGGAGCTGAACAAGGGCTTCGTGAGCCTCAGCGAGGGAGCCTTCAAGGGCTTGCGACGACAGCTTCCTGTGACGAGACAGAAAATTGAGTGGGATCGCGTGACGAGCTACAGGCTGGGTCAAGACATTGGTGGTGGAAGCTCAAGGCGATAGAGCATGGTCATTAGCAGCGCACGAATTTGAACGATAGACTGGATGAGAAACAACGTAGAATACATGCCAAGGATCGATGTCTATATTGAAGGTACTAGTCTCTCCTGATTTGGAAGATTAAGAATCCGAGCATCGATCGAGGATAGCTTGGGCTTGGATGCGATTATCTCGATAATCAAAGCGTATTATCCAAGTCTTTAATGACTGCATAATCCCGAGTCCGCGAATCACTAGATTAGGCGTTTGACTTGGAACGCTCCGGAGGCTTCTAGTCTTATGCACAACGTGTGCCACATAACCCGAATTTGTGACTGACGGGAGTTTGACGGATGGCACTCCGGGCATACATGACCGATGATGTAAAGTGGTTCAACAGTAGGAAAATCTATACGCCAGTCTAACTACAAAGGTCACTGGATATTTTATCTATTTGCTGTCTGAGAGCAGCTTGCAATACTTAATTCAAGGCCCTCTGATATCGTCGATTCCTCAATCTCCGGGTGGTTTTACCTAAATGGTCATAAGCTTAAAGGACCCAAAGCAACCAGACCATGTGAGACATAAGAGGCTCACAGCAAGCAAGCAATGCCTCTGTCATATCTTGCTTATCTTGCATAAGTCAACCGCAAAGGGTAAAGGTTGGAGATATCTTTCCTCGGGAATCGGAAATCGGCATCTCCATCGGTACTGGTTTGCGAGTGACCTTCAGCTCTTGATATCACAGCATGTGTCCTCAGGGCTGTGATGTTCCTCGGAATTAGGTTGGCCATGGAACACGTCGGCATAGTGACCGGTTATCTTGACTCTTCATCATGAGAGATGTCCCGCTAAACTTGTCTTGAAAGGGTAATTTCCTCCCAGAGCGCGACTTGTGACAGTGACAT
Source organism: Fusarium verticillioides 7600 (assembly GCF_000149555.1). Lineage (NCBI taxonomy): Eukaryota > Fungi > Ascomycota > Sordariomycetes > Hypocreales > Nectriaceae > Fusarium > Fusarium verticillioides. The sequence continues at coordinate 2,337,342 of NC_031680.1, read as the reverse complement.
AACCCCGCGGTAGACGGAGGATAGGTCCGTGTTTTAGGTATGTACCGGTGATGTTTGCCTGAAGTTTTTAAGATGCGGGGGGAGATCATCTATGGGTTTGGAGGGGCAGATCTGGTATCGATAACTGTTTTGTAGCCTACCTATTGCCAATCTGTCCTTCACGGAAGAGATCGGAAGTTTGAGTAATAACTATCCGATGCCTTTCGGATTAGATCACCACAATTTGATCATTGACATAAAGAATCATACCACGTTGGGTATGAAGAGCAATGGAACCCGCCGTTCAAAATGACGGTGAAGTGGTATTGAAGCTGGGGCGGGGAGAAATCACCGTATTCGTATGGATGCCAGCAAACAAACGGAATCAAAGAAAGGAATTGTGCTAGCCCACGGTTCTTGGGCCTCTGAGCAGCCGTACAAATTACTTAGGTTGGTAAGGCTGGGGTTGAGAAAAAGCGACGAATCAGGGATTAGCGACGGTAATTTTGATGGCTGCGATTGGCTCAAAAGTACCCTCGGCGACGGGCCTTATAGGGGATGGGTCCGGATGTTGGGACACCGAATCGTACCAGGAACTTCAAGTGGGTGAGGTTGAGGTTGAGGTAGACTTCACTACCAGTCGTGGCCTGGATGATAAGGTTGTGAGGAGCAAAAGGCACATGTTAACAGGAGGGAAATGTGCCGAAAATGATCATAAAGAGAGAAGTAGTAGTAGGTGATCTAAACGGACACAATTGGACCCCCAGAATCCGGTAGCACGGGACGATTTCGGTCGACTTCCTTTCCGATGACCTTCCGAGGAATCAGAATAGATGGAAACAAACAATAGAAGGTAAGACGCCGCAATGGAAAGGATCAGGATCAGGATCATGCATGTATCAAGTACATACAAGTAGAATCTGTGTGGGGCAGTACTTTACTCCATCTACCTACCTCCACCAGCACCTATGGGCCCCTGGGAAGAGTGGCCGCCGCCAAATCTCCAGAAGGCCACCTAGAAACAGGGGACCTAAATTAATTTAGCTGTTAACTTGGGCTAGGTTCCGTCCAGTTGCGTTGCTTGTGACTTTCCATTCTTCTCTCCTCCTTTCTTCTCTTCCATTCTTCCACTTCCATCCTCCTACAATCCCAATCCCACCAAGCACTTGTGCGACGACAGCCCTCGGACAAGACCAGAACCCCCAATTCTCTTCACGACCCGTCACATCCACACCGCGATCATGTCCGCGAAGAAGGAGTTCACCATGCAGGATGTTGCTGAGCACAACACCTCCAGCGACATCTACATGGTTGTTCACGACAAGGTCTACGACTGCACCAAGTTCCTCGACGAGCACCCGTACGTTCTATTGCTATGATTCTGCGCTACGTGACGCAATCGTTGCTCAGGATACTAACATCGACTTAGCGGTGGTGAGGAGGTCATGCTCGACGTTGCCGGTCAGGATGCCACCGAGGCTTTCGAGGATGTTGGCCACAGTGACGAGGCCCGAGAGGTTCTCGACGGTCTTCTCGTCGGTGAGCTCAAGCGTCTGGTGAGTACCTAGCAGAACCCTCAATCTCGATGGACCAAACGCTAACATGTGTTATTGCAGCCTGGTGACGAGGGCCCCAAGCGCCAAATCGCCAACTCGAACCAGGGAAGTGGCAAGTCTGATCCCGCCGGCTCCAGCTTGAACACATACGCCATTGTTGTCGCCGTTGGTTTCATCGCCTACGTTGCCTACAACTATCTCCAGAAGCAGCAAGAGGCTCAAGGCCAAGCCTCCGCATAAGCGCCTCATATCAATCGCATCGCATGAATGAGGATAGAGAAAAAAATGGTGTTCTTTGGATTTCGCTACGGCATCAATGCAGATGTTTGTCTAAGGGCAACTATGCATTGGGAGTTTACTTTGGCCTGAACAGAGGTCGGTGATAGACGGCGGGCGCGCAGCTACTAAATGCAGTTTACCCCGGCTTGGACATGATGAGAACAGTGGGCAGCGGCGAATTCACTAATGTCAAAGCCCATGCCAGTCCCGATTTTCGGGATTTTACTTTTTTTGTTGGGGGTGGACGGAAGAGGGGATCGGGAAGGGCGACCGAAACCCGAGAAGAAAGATAAGGATCGCAGCGAAGCGAAGCGCAGACGAGACCCATTTGCGAGGCGCGACTCATGCGCAGTCAGACAGACGACTCGGCCATCTCGTCTCATGGGCCACGGTGTTGCATGAGCGCGGGACATGCATTGAACAATGGAGGTGACAAATCTTGCGGCAATCAAGTAAAGTAAATATATATCACTGTTTTGATCAATGACTGGTTATGAATATTTTCCCCATTACCCTTTCGTGGCTAAACTCTACAAGATACTAAGTTCTCACGGAGTGGCCTATGTATGGTTCTTTAACCGTACGTCGACCTCTTCACCTATGGGATTCTACAGATTTGAAAAGCTAAAATGGAGTTACTCTTTTCCAAGGATATGACTAAAATTAGGATTCATGGTTATCGAGAAACAGGTCGAAACTTGAGCTGATTAAAGCTTAAGCTTGCGGCCGACAAGTATATATTGCAACATCTTGACCAATGGTGACTGATGCTACGTTTCTCAGAATTAATCTATAGTTTTTTACCTGAGAATTGTGACGGAAACAAACTTCTCAATAGACCTCGTTTCGCCACCACGTATAAGGAGAGAGTTTGATGATATCAGTTGCCTATGACTGTACGTCCCATTCAAGCAAATATAAATATGCGTTCAATGTCCATGAACTGGCCAATATGTTTTTTCCTCTTACAAGCACACACTCTGTACTCACACATTGCGCCTTATTTTGGATACTAATCGATCGATTGTACAGTCAGTGGAGGTTAGTAGCACAACCACAGTAGTGCACCCCCCGCCCTGGTCACTGCTGGTACCTAGCGCCACACTAACGTGAACATCAGCCTCGCCGGATCAACGTCAATCCAAAATTCAAGCTCACTTCACGCAACCTCAACCCCCATCTTCTTTTTTCCTTGTTCCTTTGTTCTTCGCTGTCCGCCCTGGCCGTCTCTCCTTGACACCAATCCCCTACAATACAAGCGCAACCTCTCGATCTTCATCTCCGATCCGCAGAGAGTACATTCTTTTTTCGTAGATCATCATGTCGTCCTATTTCGAAAGGCAGGCAAATGCTTTCAAGGGGACCCTCTCAGCAGCCGCGACAAAGATCTCAAATCCATCAACAAACAAGGCTTCATCTCTCGCCGTCCCTTCGCTTGCTCCTCCCTCACCATCTCCTTCAGCAGCCTCCGATCCAAATACTCCTACTTCCAAGCGAAAACGAGATGCTGGCCCCGAGGTGCCCTACTCTCAGCCGCAGCTCACAGGCTATGGTGCTGGGGTCAAGACGCAAATGACCTATGCTGTCGATTACCTAAAAAAGAAGGGCGACGCAAAGACCATCACGGATATTATCGACCATCTGAGTTTGCGGAATTTTGACGATGAGCACAAGCGACAACTTGCTGAAGGTTTGCGAGGGCACCCTCGTGTAGAGTGGAAGCCTGATGCAAACCTGAGCGAACAGACCTGGAAGACTGGCACTTATGTCCACCGACCTATCATTCCCGGAGTCAAGGACTCAACCAGCCTTCTCGCTCATCTTCAAGCCAAGACAGACGCTTCAGGTGTGTCAGTGAAGGATCTCAAGGACGGCTGGCCCGACTGCGAAGACACAATATCAGCCCTCGAGCGTCAGCACAAAATCTTGGTGGTGCGTACCAAAAAGGATAACATCCCGCGATACGTTTGGCCCAACGATCCCTCGCTGCATCACGAGGTCCAGCCAGAGTTCCAGAGCATGTGGCAGCGTGTGCAACTACCACCCCTCGAGGAGATGCACCGTAAGCTTACGAGCGTCGGTCAAAAGCCTACAAGCGAGGATCCTCGCAAGGCGAAGGATGGACTGGCCAACAAGCCCAAGGCTCAGAAACGTCGCAAGGGCAACAGGATCGGCAAGGCTACCAACGTGCACATGGCGCATCTCATGCAAGACTACAGTGGCATGCGACGATAGGGAACGCGTGTATCATAATTGTTTTCATTTCAGGGCGTTAGGGTGATGAGCTCGTGACTCAAGGGACGAACGAAACATTTGATTTGGTTTGATTTTTATTTGGCGTTTGGCGATAAAGGACCCCATTGAGATTATGGTCAAACAAAAAAGACAAAGGGCATTATGAGACGGGCATAGTCGGGTAGACCTAGGGAACAAGGCAGCGGCATGTTTTGAATTCTTCAATCAACAGCATTGTTCAATATACAAAACTCCAGTCGCCATTTGCCGTAGTACGTGACAAGCCTTTAATCCCAATTGTGTATCTCTCACTTTCCATGCCCTTTGTCCCCACATTGATTTGTCTTTACCTGTTCTCCCGCCGTATCTTGTCAAACAGGCTCTCAAAGATGTCTGACTCTTGATACCCCCCAACTCGATACTTCTTCTGGACCGTAACGCAAGGCACGGCTTCTACACCCGCTATGGCAGCAGTTCTGACCTCGTCCTCGAGCGTTTTCCCCAGACCAGGCCCTAGAAGCGCGGCTCTCATATCAGAATCTTCGAGCTTGGCCTCTGTTCGGCCTACGTGCATCAACCAGGCTTCGTCGGCAATGTCAGCCCCATTTTCAAAGTGACCACGGAACAGAGCGTCAAGAAACGCAGACTGGACATTTGCTCCGCGAGTTTCAAGGGTCAAGGCCACAAGTCGATGGGCAGGCTGTGAAGGCCCTGTCTTGCCAGTCACGGAGAATTCGATGCCGTAACGAGCACCGGTTGTTTGGAGTCGAGAAGTGAAAAGACGAAGCTTCTCTGGGGACATGAGCTTTTCATAGAGAGCACGCTTGTCACCTAGGAAGGGTTAGAATAACAGCGAGATGTAGAGGCAGGGTAGAATTACCTCTTCGTAGCGTGGGGTACAGTAGAAAGGGCTTCCATGTGACATCGAATTCAACTTCTGGGTGGAGTGCTTGATATCGTTCCATGGCATCCTCGAGAGTCTTTTTCTGGAGAAAGCACCACGGACATAGAATGTCTCCATGGATGACGATGTCAATAAGCATGGTTGAAAGTGAAGAGGGAGTGCTAGAAAAGAATACGGAAGAATCTCTATTTGTAGAGCGTTAAAGTAGTCAGGGCGTATAAGTAAAGATGGACGCCAACACCAAAAGTTAAAAACCGTTGAATACCGTCACACTTTAATTAGTGAGAAAGCCCTTGTCGATCTGCAAAGCAAGCAACCCAAGATACTTATATATATGAACGGAGCACTTCCTCCCCGTCCGTCCTGTATTATGAAATCTCACATTTTGCCCTCCAGGGACCAGGGCTTTAGCCAAACATCTTCCATCCAAGCCCTCTCGTACATGATGAAACTCCAGCTCAGCCGGCGTCAGGGCTGCCCGATTGGCAAATCCAGGCATCTATGCCGCCCCTCGTGGCCTGTCGTTGAATATTGAATATGTCTGCGATGAATAATCAGAAAATCGCCGTTCTGCGGGGGTCTAGTCTGCACTACCGGGAATTAGGCAGGGGGGAGAGGCTTTCTCGCTTTTTCGCTTTTTATTGTGTCTGTTTCTTTTCTTATTTCAAAATGGCGTGGTTTCAGCTTCTTAGCTGAAATTTATGGTCTTAGAAAAGTCTAGACCGGTCGCTGGGCTTGACAGTCGCGTGCTCGTGGAGGCTTTGTTCTACGTGATAGACGTCATGGAGGTTTTTGGGCCTGACAGCACGGATTAAGACGAGGGGTGACTTGTCGATCTCTCTGGGCAGTGAAACGCCAGATGTTTATCCATGCGGCTCAATTGAGAGGTACATATCAGTTGGCAATAATTGCCGAAGGACATCGGCCGCGGCTGACCGATATATCAACCGATAGCTGATGTTCTGGTTCTAGAGCATGTCTATGTGTGGGTGTCACAGCATAGACTAGTCATATGCGGGCTGATATTCGGGTTTGTTGAGTGTAGTAATATATTCATCGCATCAGAAAGCAAGTCTATGTTGGTTGCCAGTCCCCGAGTCCAAGTCTACATAGTAATACACAAACATGCCAGTGTCTTGTGCTTCCCATAATGCCTGTTGTCTTTGCCTCTGATATGCTCAGAAGAGAAAGAAGAAAAAACAAGCAAATGTTCCAGTGTAACTCCCGTCCTATGTTTGCGTTATGCAGACAAATGCAATGTCCTGTCCGTCGTTCATCACATTGCCCATCCGCCAGTCTATTTGATACTAGAACAAAGAAAACGAAAAAGCATCCATAATGTACGAGAGATGGGGGAATCGATAAAGCATGAAAAACACGAAACAGTGCAGAAATCAACGTTCAGAGCATGCTCCATCTAGGAGCGAGCCCGCCTATTAGACGGGAGAGTGATGTGTGTTGTGGGGGGGGTTGATATTAGACCAAGACATGCACACAACTTGTCGTCAGCTGTGGCAAGCTCAGGTGAAGGGGTATGAGTATGGGAATCTAGTCCAGAAGGAATTAACGCCGCCATAATCTTCGTGCCCGACTCGGGCACAGCTTGAATAATACAGGGTATCAGTGAGCTCACTCCTGATCATCACAAGAAAGACGACCTTGAGCATTGCTCAAGCTCAGAATCTGGCAATATGTCTGACTAAGCCATGTGTACCAGTCCAGGTTCAGTGCTCTGGGGTCGGCGCATGTGCGCAGCGGCACTGTAATACATTTGATTCATGGCTTGGTTGGCAGGATACGCATCCGCGGGGTCAGGGTAAACATAGCTGGCGTTGTTCTGCGAGGGCGACGCCATGTGCGAGGGAGACTGCCAGCCAACATTGGTCATGTGAGGGCTTCCACCATTGCTGCTGGGCGTACCCTGGCTGTTATCCAGGTTAGGCTCCAGAGTAGGAGGAGGGCCATAGCTAGTGGGATGCGAGGTAGGTCGCATCATATTGAAACCGCCAGACGAGGTGGAGGTAGGGCTGCCAACACGCATGTGCATGGGCAGAGAACCATTCTGTGACAGGTACTGAAAGTCACCAGGGTGACGGGGGATGCTGTTGTTACCAGACAGATCGACACTGGGCGACATAGACATAGTTCGCTGACTAGGAGAAGGAGTCGTCAAGGGCGAGCCGTGGTTAGACATGTGGTCGCTTTCAGACCGAGTCTGTGACAAGCCCTTCGACTTGGACGCAGCAAGAGCAGCAGCGGTCGCAGCGGCAGCCTCCTCGATAGTACCGCTGTGGTGGTTCTGATGGCGGGTGAGGGTGGTGCGGCGAGTGAATGTCTTCTGACAATCAGCGTAGGGACATTTGTAGGGACGCTTCCCAGAATGAGTCCTGCGGTGTCGGGCCAGGGAGCTGCTGTCACTGAAGGGCTGTATTTGGTCAGCGACTGTCACAAATACCAGAGTTTTGGGTACTAACCTTTGCGCAAGTCTCGCAGTGGTGAGGCTTCTCTCCAGTATGCACGCGCTGATGCACAGTCAAGGCAGATCTTTGAATAAATTGCTTTCCACATTGGGGCCAGTCGCAAACATGGGGTCGAACTCCGCTGTGAATGCGCTCTGGGACACATTAGCATTGCCATTCAGTCTCTCAGCATTCATGTTCACTTACCGTGGCGAGCAAGATCACTGCGTCGAGCGAATCCCTTGCCACAGGTACTGCAAGGATAGGCCTTGATGGGCTGCTGGGGAGGGGGCGGGGGTTGTTGAGGCATCTGTTGCATGTGCATGTGAGGCATGCCTCCCATGTTGGGCATCTCGGGATAGCCTTGCATTGTCATGGCGGCGGACATAGGGTTCGGCATATGCATCGGCGCTTGCATCGTGGATGGCGATGGGTAGGCTCGGGCGATACTGTGAGGGTTGGAGTATTGCGAGTGCTCAGAGCCGTGAGGAGAGGCTGATCGCTCCATACCGGATTCGTGCTTAACGAAGGCGTGTTGGTATTGTTGGTGATCGAGGAGACCGGAAGTAAGTTGTTGCATTTGACCTTTGTTATTGAGCATGTTGGTGATGTCCATAACCTCCGTAGGAGCTGGTGATCGCATGCCGCTCATCTTCAATATGGCGGGAATTGCCAGCTGAAGACGTGGCGCGTTTGGGGAAGGGTGTGCGAGGGCGCTCACAAGTGACGGATCACGGCAGGAAGGCGGTCAAGCTGACGTTGGCTGCGAAGATGCACGTTAGTTACTTAGTCTTGATATGATAACGGGCCATGTTTGATGCTCGAGGTGTCAATACAAACAACGACATCCCGAAGAGACCGGCAGATGGGTAAGCGAATGCAACAGCATGCTTAGGTCCAACCAGTCGCACAGAGAGGGCATCATCGGTATCCAAGATCCGCCGAGTGTCAGGTCCCGAAAAACAACTTATGCGACTCACCTTTCCGCGTTTGTTTGCAAGTGACGTGTATGGTCGCACTGACAAGGTGGGCGGGAAATCTTGCAGACCGCTTTTCGATGCGGGTTCGGTCGAAGCGGGAGGAGAGAGGTCGGCCGGCGACAGGATTTCGTTGTCGGATTTTCGGTTTTGGGCGGCGACGAAGTTTTGTGTAGTTGGAGCGTCGAAGAAACGCGCGTGGTGTATGCGTAAGGTGAAAGAACCGAGGACCGCAGGGGTTAGGCAAAAATGGTTAAATTTTTTTCTGTACCCTCCACAAAGTGATGCACTGTCGATCGGGCGGTCGGTAATGATAAGTCAACAGAACAGAAGACTCTTGCAAGTTTTCAAGTTCAATTTGCACTGTATCAACACACGATAGCTGATGAGATGTAGTCGTTCACAGGCGCGACGCGATGAAAGAAGGGATCAGGAGGTGGTCTGTTCACAGCTGAAGGCCAGTAGTCTAGACGCAGGTACCGTTAAAGGGTCAACTGGGGGGAACAGATGGTTCTTAAAGAGGAGAGGATGTGAAAGATAGTAGAGCGGGATATCAATCGCCAGGACGTATGAGGACCAAAACACAACGAAAGACGGGAACGGGAGATAGATAAAATAGACCAAAGGAGTTGATGTGATGATCGAGGGCCAGGTAGGGGCCAAGTCTTTATGTCAGGTTCCAGGATGGGTCCCTATGGCGGGACGTGACAAGGCGAAGGCAGGCAAAGAAAGGCAAAGGCAAAGGCAGCTCCGGGATTTGAAAGTGGGAGGGTGAAGGGGAAGCGAAAGTGGATTCCCTATGGGGGGCAATTAGTGGAGGGGGGGTCTACAAAATAAATTACGGCGCACTCCCGGGCAGGGGTTGGAGGGCGACAGGGGTAGCGGACCTGAATGAGGGCGTGAATAGCGGTAGCGGGAATGAAGTAGACTCAGACTCATTACAGCGGCCAACCCAACCCAACGCTTCAAGTTCAACCAGTTCGAAGCAAAGCGCGTGTAGCGCATCAGATGAGCCAGATAGTAGGGCAGAGACAAGGATTGGGGAAATAAGAATAAAGCATAACCAAGATGCTCTCAGACCTGACCTGAACTAGAGTAAACAAGAGCCAGAAATAGAGTCAATGGAACAGGATAACGGAAACAGTAGTGCAGGTGTAGTTCAGGCACGAGTAAGCAATCATGTCTTTGTAATTAGAGTATTGGGGCATTGTAACAAAGAGAAGAAGAAGAAATCATCTGAGCATAATAAGCACTCGATGTGTATGCGTACGTACAGTTGGGGTAATAAACAAACAGATGCTTCTTCTTGGTCTCAATGAAATGACGATTGATCATTTTGGCTTGGTGCCCGTCCCATCTTTTTTTTTTCTTTCTTTTCTTTTTCCTTTTTTTTTTTTAGAGGAAAAGTATTACCCGAAAGCCGTTCGAGGGTTTCGTTAGAACTGGATCTCGCAGGTTTGGTTTGCTCTGTGCGCCAGATCTCGCAAGAAACAAGGTGGCATAGATCGAAGCACAGAACTAGGGTTGGCAGGACCTCGAGACACGACACAACGGGAAGAAATCATCGAGGGATCGACGAACTGTAACAGTGGATGACCTGCAAATTGAGGTTTCATATCAAGGGCGAACGCGAGCTGAGAACGCGCGAGGCCGATGAATTAGCACCGAGTACGCTAGAGCTATTAAATTTTACATTGGTAGTGACCTGGGCTTGGTGTAGCACAGTAAGGCGAACAGCTGAGACTAGGACTCAGACCAAACCTCAGGTTTCTGAAAGAAACACGGTACGCTGTAGCCTCGAAGGGATATTCACTCTCCATACTCCGGTTGCAGTGACAACATATGAAGAGTTCAAAACAGCTATTATTGTTTTTAATATAACCCTCCATTTTGTCGAAAATATATGTATAATAAAGTCTGACCCTTTTTAGGTACTACTGAGGTTTGACCCTCCCATAACTTACACAAGCGGGGATTGGCATGCGGCAGGCGTCACAAAGAACGAGGGCCAGAACCTCAATTCCGCCCTGGAAACATCCATCAGCCGTGCCGTCATTCTCACTCAACTCAACATGAAACGCCGTTGCGTGTGTAATCCCAAGACGCGCCAAATCAAACCATAAACTTTTATCATATCCTGCCTTCATTTATAGTACACAGTGAGTGTCCCGAGAACTTGGGAGCGAAGCAAAAAGAAACAAAAAAAACCTCCACTGCCAGCATTCAAGCGGGCGGGTGCCTGGCCCTCGGAAGAGATGGTTCCCGTCGTTTTGCTGCAACTTTACGATGCACAAATTGGAAATCTCCCGTCCCCGGGCAGTTGAACTCCATGTACAGCATACAGTGCATACCTACTGTGCGTCTTGAGATACAGGGCATTCCCCGGCCAGCCACAGCGCGCCGCCTCGCCCAACCAACCACCAATGCCCATAACAAATTCAATAGTCACTCAATGACTGGTGTGGAAGCGTCCCTGGATAACATCTTGCAGCCTCTAGCCGTTACACGGCGCTGATTGGAAAGAGGCTGTGGTCCTCCCTCATCTGTCGTGAATAATCGGGATTGCTGCTGAGGGAATGGGCATCTCGCAGGCAGGCCAATCCTTGTCAGCTGGAGTGATCCTCAGACGTCGATCGTATCGTTCGTTTCTCTTACTGTATTATGCCAGTTGGGCCGCCAACATATCGTGCCGTGTCTTCGTGAGTTGCGAGTGGACGCCCCATCACCTCCCTTTTCGTCTACTCGTATGTCCAGTCCAACAACAGGATATTATGAAAGAAATGAGCTGCGCAGACAGGGTCCGTATAAGCCTCGCTCTGTCTCAACCACACCTTTCTGTTTGTGTGATGCTAAACATGTTGCTATTGATTGTTTCTCACCTATGTCCGGCGCTGTTTCCCCTCTCTCGGGAGTGTGAACAGGCCTCTATCTGACTCAGCTCCCGCTGTTTGATGTTCGACCCCAAATCGATTCCCCTGGTCTTAATCAATGTACAACGCATCACTCTCCCTTGCCCGCCCCTACTCACCAGGGCCGACGTCATGAATCTTCCCTGTACCCTGCAGGGTCGACATGGCATGTGCGCCCCTCAAAATAACCCAGGTCTGTTCCCAGGGGAATTCAGACGGGTCCCGTCAATTTGGGCGCGGTCTAGCGGGTCAGAGCTGGTGCCCAGAGCTGATGTCGGGCTGTCAGGGCTGGGGGCAGGCAAGGCGGCAGCTGTCCTGAGTGGTAGATCTCGTCGACTTCCAGAAGAGTTCAATCATCAGTGCCCATGCTCCCCTGTCCCATATCTCACTCTCACTCTCACTCTCAGGCGGTGTCGAGTTGTCGTCCCCTAGAGTGGCTTGCCTCATCTAGGGGATCCCACATCTCCCTTGACACTATATTTGACAATGTTTTCCTGCGCCATAGGCGTCAATATGATCTGGGCTGTTGGTTGAGGCTAATTAATCTCCAGCCATGCGTATTGTGAATTTCGGTGAAAGCGGTCCAGGACCGCTCAACGTTTGTCGGAGAGTTGCCTGAATCTGTGGTACACTTGACATGATGTAATCTCAATATCTGGTCACCTGGTCTAGTTTAGCTGTTAGCAGCCCTGTCATCGTCTCTTTGTTCTTCACTAGATGGTCTCAAGCAATCGAGGCTAAGAGACGAATCACTCACTCCATCAACCTTCGCAAACAAAGGCCGCCCTTGGATCAGCACCCAATTGCATATTACTTCCACAGTCTTTTAATGGTGTACACAACTGAGGCGGTGTCACTTCTTATTCCACTCTTTCCCTGCCGTATAATCCGTGGCTTAATTAGCATGTTAATGCATGCAATGCGCATGAGTCTGCTTGCTGCCGTGGATGTGGGATGTTTGTTGCTCCTGGGCTCTAGGTTAGGGGTTGTCCTAGATACGACTACCCAATCGGATATGGAGCGAGTGGCCTGGGTGCTCCCCTCCCAACTTTGGAGACGTTAGAGTCAGCAACCCTGTACTGTGTGAGATTTGCGTGAAGTAGTGGGCTGAGGCACGAATGATTCGTCAATACCTGGGGGCTTTTTAGAAGGCTTCATCATGGTCCATCTGCCTTCCAGAAGACAAACGGGTATGATCTTACACCGCTCAGGTTAGTTTAGCTACCTAAGTGCTAAGGCACTGTGCTGTGGCTGTTCGACACCTTTCCAACGACCTAATCAATCAATCAATCAACCATCCCCGCAAATACCGTGCGCAAGATGCAGGCGCTGGCGCATATGCCAGTTGATAATTAAAACATAGATGCTAAAAGGGATAGCTTAATGCAATATAAAGGACAAGGTCCACCATGACGCTCTTGAATGATGACTTCAAAAGTGAGAAAGGGGTGTATCGTGGACCAACAGCCCAGGAGACAGAGAGAGAGAGAGAGAGAGAGAGAAAATTGAGTGAAGCTGGAAATGGAAGACACTAAGAAACTTGGGAATCAAACTTGACAGGGGTGGATGGCATATCTTTCAGCTGCTAGACTCTGGTTGGCTTCTTTTCGAGACTAACCGGGCCATTAGATGGGTTACTCACACATTCGGAAATGACGCTAGCTCACCGAGGAAGGTTTCGAGAATTCTTCTGGAACGATGGTAATGCAAAGGCGGATCTAGCGCCGTGTGACAATGCACGTCCGAGCGTAGCGTTGCGCCCACGACACATCTTATCCTTCTACTGAGCTTCTTTCCGTCCTTCGATGCTACTTTCTCATTCCGATCCATCACCTTAAGAAGCATGGCACCATCAAAGCCTCACCCCTCCACTCCTTCCGTGGTATGGTTCCAAGTTCCAGCCTATCCCATATTGGTATCCATGCATGAGATGAACCTTCCTCACCTTGGCAATTCGGCTGTCTACCTTATTCACCTCCGCACTTTCCATTATTGATTGCTGTATGTCCCGATCGCTCCATGATCCCACTCGGTCTCTTTATCTTGCTCTCCCACTCACGCTCACGCTCACGCCCGTACGGATACATACATATACATCCATCATTTGATCTTATCTGTCTCGTGTCTATCTTCTTCGTAAGAGCGCTCGGCCTCCCAAGCTTGTCCTGACTAAATCCTTGCCCTGGCCCCATGCTCCCGGGGCCCCATCTGAATCTGCCCCGTGCTGCAGAAGCATGGATCACTTCCATTCGTTCTGGCGTCTTTCCAGAAGTTTTAGAATTGAGTCAGTGACCGGTTGGTCTGGGGGCTGTAGTCATGGCGCAGTATCCATCCAAAACCTACACTGACACGGGAATGGGGATCAATGGCTGACCAAGGCATGCTGTAGGTTGGTCAATGTGCTGGTATTCGGCTGTTCATTCAGAGACTCTAATTAAGGACTAGTGCATATCGAGCCACCGGATATCACTTGAGAATAAAAGCACGGCAACTATACCACAAATCGACAGAGCACTCCAAGACTGGACACCAGCGATTGCGAATGGGATATGGTCCACGGTCAAAAGACGTATGTCAAAGAAAACGGCAGGTACTTGGGCATCAAGATGTCACAAAGGCTGCGGCTCCGGCTCGGCTCTCACTCTCATGATCCTTTCTAGTATATCTCGATTTACGCTTGGCTTCTTTGACCTTTGAGTTATATTGTGAATAAATGTAGAACTTGACCTTACTGGGCGGGGAAATCCTGTCCGTGCCGGCGCGGGGCTAGGACTGATAACCTGCTGCATGAAGAATTGAGGAGGATACATTGAGAGATATGTTATTGGATCGATTTGTCAATTATTTGCCTCCCTAGGTGGTCGTAAGTTCGTGAAAGGCTTCGGACTTGAGTAATCGGGTCAAACGGGAACTATGAAGGCTCGGCGCAGGCTCACACATCGAATCCTCGGACAGTGAGTTCATTGACTATGCAAACCGAGCAAAGACTCAAACAAAGAGGACCTCGAGGACTGCAAGCCAATGATGTACTGGGGCCATACGTATCAAGTGGTGCCTGTGGCTTAGGTTTGGCCAACTCTTACACTCATTTACTTGCTCACCGGCTCGACTACCTTACTAACCAACCATGTATAGAACATTTCTAGAAATATGGTGCTCGCACCACCCATGAAGGCTTCAAACAACTTCGCCTTTGACTGTTGGTTATTATTAGTTTCTACGAGCTCAGTGCTCAGCTGCGATTCCATTCCAGTCCGTTCGTCCAGCCCTCCGTTGGCCATTTTCGGCGAAGGCGATGCACCGACCCCAAAGAGGGTTGGTGGCTTTAGTGTATCAAATGCAAGACTTGGCAGCAATACGAATACCTTCTTTTTGCACTTGTGCTCGGACACTGGCCTTGCCAGACGCGAAGCAGAGATGAAACAGTTTGATATTGTATTCCCCTCCTTAGCGCAGGTGAGTTCCATTAGTTATCTGTTTCGAATATCACGAGTGCCTGGAGCTTATACTGTGAGTTACTGAGCAAGCCGTTCTTTGCGCCGGTGCGAGGCTTATCCTTTCTCATTATAGTTAAAAGATGCGTTGTTTCAGAATGCACGCCTTTGTTTTCCCAAAGCTAACGACATAGGTAATTCTCAGGCCGGCTAATAGAGTTTGGGAATATGTACGCTCTGTATATCATAATGATATTCTGGCCTATCCTCTCAGCCTGCCGCGACAAGCTTGTTAATGCTTCTCCCGCATATGGCCGAAAAATACAACTGGTCAAGGCTTTCGGCTGTCGCAAATCCATCGCTACGCCCTTCGTCGATCTCGCCAGAGCTTTTTATGTCACAGAGCGGCGTTTATACGTATGCACTTGTGCAATCACTCGGCCTACATTGGTTCGTGAGGCAGTCATTTGCGCGAACTACCCGGTGGTCGACATTTCACAGCGTCTGCAACGGCATAAACCCAGCAACTAACGACTGGAAGATTGCAGTGCATGCTGCAAAGTAACCTTGAATTCACATTAAAACATCAAGGCTCAACCTTGGAGTGCAACACACAAAGCAAATTGCCTTGATGTGAATAATAACGCACCATCGTTATCTTTGTGTAAGTTGAGGTACATTACAGCCAATCTACAGTATGAATGTATCGAGTGCGTCTTTTTCATAACGCATGGATTTCAGTTTGCTTTCTGCTCCCTGCTCCATCTTTGTATCATCAGGACCAACCGGGAGTCTGACCGTTGTCCTGCAGCATCCCAGGGTGGACCCTGAACTGAACCAAGCAAAGCCCACAGGACCGTGCTCGCCGTCACAGACGATGAAACAATTGATGGAAGCCTTCCAGAAACAGTGGAGCAGTGTAGGTCCAAGCCTCAGAGGGTGAGGTGACGTGGGATGGTCGGCCAATTCTTCCAGGGCTGAATGTATAGACTTTCCCCCCTCCACCACGCCAACACCCGTCAGGGCCAATGCAGGGGTGACTTTGGCCCATGGCTGCCACGAGGGTCATTTTCGATATCAGTCAATTGGGCCATCATATGCCTCTTTCTTCTGTGATTCACGTCAGATCTCGTTCATCATGCTCCCAAATACGACGCTACAAATGCGGGAGAAATGAGATATTTATCAGCTCTTGTATACTTGCACCACCCACCAACTCAGTTTTGAACGTGGCCACAATGACTGATAACACGCATTCTTTGTACTAGGTAAGTCTGATACGGTGGAGGCTGGATGAAGGGGAGACGGTAACCAATTTTTATCAGCAATAAGGTACATGATCATGTGGACTAGTTCTGTCAGGGTTACTACTGTTTGCAATTTCCTTGGAGGCTCTTCATTAACTACCTAGGTACTCTGCATAGCATACTCCACGAGTGGGTAGACTCGTCTGGTGGCCCGGGCTGAGATTGCCGTCGGCGCGGTTTGAGAATGGACGCATGCCTGCGCGTTCCCGCATTTGTGGTCCTCGACAGTCTGTCTGTCCCATCCTTCACCGTTCCCTTGCGCTCAAGGCGAACCAAGCTGAGGTGAGGTGAGCCGTGAGCATGAACCAGCCCGGAGCTTGACCGTACTCTCAGGGGCCGGACCACATTGATGGGTGACAATAACCAAAATGGCCTGGTCCTGGCATGATGAACAACCAAGTTGGCTTTGCTGGCAAGCAGGCCATATTGCGCGAAAAACCCACAGGGTCGATGCACCCCGACCAAATGTGTTTTCTCAATCTGTGAATCGGAAGTCAAGCTGCCCGTTGCAACACCTGGAAGCGAGGCGGATATGTCGATCACCAAAGCTTCGGCCAACTGTTCAGGAACGTGCTATCTCGATATCTGGTGTAGTGTAGCATTCAACTCACAACTACTCTGTAGCCTCGCTGCTCTGTCACTGCCGGCCGACGAAGTGCAAGTTTTTACCGCCATATTGATGAATGCACAGAAGACAAGTCCCCCCCCCTCCCCACGAGGGATCCCCGCGTCTTTAGTACACCTAGATCTGCATCCACGACTCGTCGTTGCTTTTTCTTGTGTGCCGTTTAACGGCAGGCAGATGCCAATGGTCAATGTGCGGTAAGGATCATGACAGGTTTATAAGAGACTCGCCAAAAAGACGGGCCGTCTCTCGTTTGTACCGGATCTGCAGGTTCTCGATTGCATGCTTTTCTTTTTGCTTTTTTACAGCCGGATTGCCCTTGCTGTCGCGTGGTGGTGTTCTGTCAAAGTGATTCTTGAGTTGGTTTTGCTTTGCTGACCGCAAGATCCGGCAGGCCATGGGAGATTGTCGATTGCATCCCATTGCTTGCATCGTGGAAATTAACGGTCTGCCCTGCACTCCGCATCCATGCATTCTGGCTGCACGAGTTGCATATCCGGGGAGTGTGCAGTACTGCACCGCCGTATCAGACCACGTCCTGGATGAGAGCGGTCTGGGAGTTCTCGGGGCGATAAGACTCGCGATTCCTTAAAGTTCTTTCAGCTGGCGCACCCCGGTAGTCAGAGTGAGATCTCATATTATGTGGAAGGTCGAGACATGATATCATGGGGTCTCGGGCTAGTTTGTGTGTGCCTGACGCTTAGCCAGTTCAAGGAGGGATGTTTTGTGGTAATGGACGAGCGTTTCTCGGGTTAAGATATTAGTACAGTACACAGATGTGTTTTATGCCACTACATACTTATCGTTCCATCTCTAAGATACTTTGTTATACATCGTAGAAAGTCGTTTCCCAGACTTCGGAAGAGTGATCTCACTACATACACATACCCTCATCACTCATTACTTAATGAATTCTCTCACAAGAGCAACATAATCTACAAAACAAAAGATCGATATACCATTTTGAATTAACTGACTACGTATATTTTTATCAAACATCAGATTTGTGGTTTGACAGTATCACCCACGTCGTTTTCCACATACCCTAGACTTAGTACAGGTGTACTGGTGACAGCTGTATGTGACTGTTCAGTCCATTCAAGGAGAAATCACTTTCTGGGAGATGAATAAAAGACTTTACATTCGATAAAGAAACAGACTGAATCGCGCTGGTATCTGCTCGCTTTATAAAGGACTATGTGCTTGCCGTGACTTGACGTAGTCTCTAGACCCCATGTCTACCACTTAGGCTGATCACGCTCGTGCATAGGTGTCTCGAGTGCATGAGAATCGCCGAAAGGATCGTCTTCGTCCTCTTCATCTTGCGGAGCTGCAACTGGCCTTGGGGGTTGAGGGTGAGGGTTTGAGTGAGGTTTGGACATGGGGGGTGGCCGAGGAGGAGCTGCATGAACGGGTGTCGAAATGTTTAGCTCGGAGAGGTCTGGAGGCTGCGAGGCGGTTGGAGACTGAGAGGCAGCCTTGGCCATGGCCTCTTTGCCTTTAATCGTAGCCACTGTGAAGAAGTCAGCTACATTCTTGCCAAAATCTAGGTCAACACCTACTTCGATAAAGATGAGCTTGCTCGGCAAGTTCGTCATCCGAATCACTGTCCGCGTCAATCGAACGATCGAACTGTTCGAAAGACATGAGGGCATGGACAAGCTCATCATTAGCATGAAGCAATCCTCCGAGCCACTGCTCTTCCTCAACATGATGGACCTGTTTCTGATTAGTCCACAGGTTCTCTCACAATTCTAACGAATACGCACATATCGAAGTACTTTGCGTCGAAGAAGCTTACAGGCTTCAAAGCGCTCCACTGCCGTCTGGTTCTCTGAAATACGCTCCACCTCACGGTTAATGCTTTGAAGCGCATTCATCAAGTTCGTTGCTGCGATGGAGGAGTCAGCAATGACAGACTTCATTTGCTCCTTCTCGGCCTCAAGGTTGAAAGGCTTCCGCTTCCCCTTGGCCTTGTCCTTCTCTTTCTCCTTCTTCTTGTCTCTAGAGCTACCGAAGAAAGCACTGGACCCTGAGGAAGATTTGGTAGAAGAATGTCCGAATGTTGAACCAGATGCTGGGGTTGAGCTCGAAGGGCCTGAAGCGTTCCGTGCATCACGGGCCGCCTTTGCCGCCGCTTCTTGTTCGTCGTCGACAAATGGATTTTCCTCCGTCTCCCGGAGGACTCGAGATCTCTCCTGTGTAACGGCTTGCTTTCTTTTGGGAAGTTCCTGCAATGTTGAGCATTTGGTGCTGAAATATTGTGCGATAATGACTTACCCTGTGAAGTCGCGCGAGACTGTCTAGACCTGGCCTGCCAGCATACTGTGACCATGAGCGAAAGAGTTCCCTACACTTATTCTTCACTGCAACATCAGACAGGTCAGATGTACCACAAACACGCAGACGTTCAAGCAAGGGCTCATCCACAAAGGTTCGCTGGAACCTCTCACCAGCGTTCTGGATGAGACCGTCAAGAATGACCAATGCACGGATCTGGCGGTGGACATTTCCGTATTTAAGCTTCTTTCGAATGGCTCGAGCTGCTTCACTAGGGCCCGTAGCTTGTAAGGTGATGACATCGACAAGCTCGGGGATACCGCTGAGATCTTCCTCTTCATATGATTCGGAGGTAAGGTTCTCAACGGTTACAGTTACCGCCGAGAACGGCTTCTTCTACTGGGACGTCAGTAAATACATTAGTGCACGCTGGAGCTACTCTAGTGGCATGTAAATAGCTCATGAGAGCTATCAACAGACGATGTGCGAATTGGGCGGAAACTGCTTGCTCAAGGGACAGGGCGGAATGATCTTACCGACTGAAACATGCTCATGATGGGCTATACTGTCGTGGCTTACGTGTATAACCTGCCGTGCCTGTAGCTCTGCGATGCAGGTTGTCAAGTTTCACGATAACTATCTCAAGTACGGTTGGTAGCTTTGGCAGCTTGAGTGCCTGATGACTTGATAGTAGACAGAGCAGCGCGGGGCTAGTCAACAGGCAAGTCGACACGACCACTGAGCTCGTTGTGCCGAGGAAGTGAAGAGGCTCGAGACGGCCTGAGTTATAGTAGGTAGGTAGGTAAGTGGTGAGAAGTTAAAGACCTCTTGTATCATGAGATTCCTCAGATTGCCAGCCAGATAATGAATGGATGTCAATACCTTACCAGGTTAGGTAGGGTAGGTACCTTAGTCAGGCGCTCACTCGTTCCTGCTGCAGGTAAGGTATGGTGGGGTTGCTGTTCTGTTGCTTGGTAGGTAGCGGGACGTGACGCGGGGCTCCTTCCCAGTTTCGGAGTTTCGGTGGGGTTCTGTCGTCACTCGTCAAAGATGGGAGGGAGTCGTGGCGATGGTAGGTGACCTAGGTAGCCGAAAAAAAAAGGGTCTTTACAGGTCGAATTAGAGTTGGACAAGGTTCTGTGATAGGTTACGAAACGAATATCAAACTTATGAAGGATCGTTGGTATTGCGTTGAAATCTGACCCAGACGAGCTCAGTAGAGACTCATCGTATCACAATGGTAGCTTGAGATTGTGTCATACCTTTGGTACATCAAATTCTGGGCCTGGTAGAATGAGATATCTATAGAGTTCGCAGGATGGGGGACAAGCATATTTTCATAGCAGTCCGTCCTCAAATTTGGCTTTATGACTAAGTACCTACCTAGCTACCTACATATGAGTGAGTCAATGAAGAGGCTTGCTCTAAGCTTTGCTGGTGAACATCTGTCTGGAGCCTCATGGCTGTAAGCATGCTTTAGTATGTCCGTTCATGGACTTGGCAGTGAAGCTGGAAGAGTGCACCAGTTGCCCCCGAGCATACAGTGATACACAGAGGGGATCCCACATTGAACCAGTGGAACTCATGATGTTCATCAGCTCTGCATCAGTGCAAGCATCGTTAGGATTGATTTCTACAAACTCGAGACACGCGAGAGTGGCATGTTCCCAAGAACCCCTAAAAGAGTTTATGCCATGACTCCTACTAACTTAGAAATGAGTCAGACAACATTCAAATTTCTATAATACAGCACAATCCGTCAACACAGGTACCGTAGACATCATCTATAAGGCAGTCTTTGCCACCAACTCTGGTTACCCTAGACCTTCACAGCGACTTCTCCAATCACCCCTCCCCCTCCCCCGCCCCCGCCATCGCACCTCAGCTACGAATTTTGACTGTCAAAGGCGTTATCGCAGCTCTGTGACTCACAAACAGACAAAGACAACCAACACCGAACCTCTCATCAATCGTCCTGAGTAAACTTAGAGTTATTGATAGATATCAGATCGCCGAAAATGGCTTCAAAATCACCCGTTCTGCCTGAGGAGGGTAAGCGCAACATTCTAATTACCAGTGCCCTTCCCTACGTCAACAACATTCCGCATCTGGGCAACATCATCGGCAGTGTTCTCTCCGCCGATGTCTTTTCTCGCTATTGCAGAGCGCGAGGCTGGAACACCATCTACGTTTGTGGTTCCGACGAGTACGGTACTGCTACCGAGACAAAGGCCCTCGAGGAAGGTCTTTCGCCCGCCGACCTTTGCGCCAAGTATCATGCCCTTCACAAGGGAGTCTACGATTGGTTCCGAATTGACTTCGATATCTTCGGCCGAACACCCACTCAACAACAGACCCAGATTGTGCAGCAGATCTTTAAGGAGCTCTGGAAGAATGGTTATATTGAGGAGCGAGAGACTACTCAGCCTTTTTGCTCGCATCCTGCCCACGGCAAGTTCCTCGCAGATCGATTCGTCGAGGGAGAATGCAGCATTTGCCATGACCCCGGAGCACGCGGAGATCAATGCGATGCCTGCGGTAGCCTTCTCGACCCATTTGAACCCGAACGCGAGCCCAGCACCTCTGATGATGACCATGTCGAGGCTAAAGCGACTGGTTTCCTGATCAACCCCCGCTGCAAGGTCGATGGAACCACCCCCGAGAAGCGAAAGACGAAGCACCTTTTCCTTCGCCTAGACGCGGTTAAGGACTTGCTTGTTCCCTGGTTCCACAAGAGTAGCAAGGAGGGAGATTGGAGCACAAACTGTATTTCCATCACCCAGTCATGGATCGACAAGGGACTCCTTCCCCGTGGTATCACTCGAGACCTCAAGTGGGGTGTTCCTATTCCCAGGGATCTCGAAGGCTTGAGTAACGAGGAGTATGCAGAGAAGGTCTTCTATGTTTGGTTCGATGCTTGCATTGGCTACGTCTCTATCACCAAGAACTTGGTCGATGGTGATAACTTGGATGGCACGAACTGGGAGAAGTGGTGGAAGAACCCTGAGAACGTCAAGCTTTACCAGTTCATGGGCAAGGACAATGTACCGTAAGCGAACTTCTTGAGAATCCACATGATACGCTGGGGCGGTGCTGACAACTCACTAGATTTCACACTATCATCTTCCCTGCCTCTCAACTTGGAACAGGAGAGAACTGGACCAAGGTCCACAAGATGTCGACAACCGAGTATCTCAACTATGAGGGCGGAAAGTTCAGCAAGTCCCGCGGCGTTGGAGTTTTTGGAAACACTGCTAAAGAGACTGGCGTTGATCCTGATGTTTGGCGATACTACCTTCTATCCAGACGGCCCGAGTCCGCTGACTCTGAGTTCAAATGGCAAGAGTTCATTGACTGCAACAACAACGATCTTCTCAAGAACCTCGGTAACTTGAACCAACGAATCCTCAAGTTCACTCAGGCCAAGTTGGATGGCGTCGTTCCCGACTACACAAAGTACACCGACGAGCGGCTAGAGGAGCACAAGAAGGAAGTGAACGAGGCCCTCAAGACCTTTATCTCACAGTTCGACGCCATCAAGCTCCGCGCTGGCCTTGCCACCGTTATGCACATCTCTGCCCTTGGCAACAAACTTCTGCAGGACAGCAAGCTGAACAACCAGCTTCTGGCCGATGAGCCAGACCGCTGCGCTGCGGTGATTGGTCTTGGTATCAACCATCTCCAGCTCCTTGCAAGCATCGTTCATCCTTACATGCCCTCTACTTCCGAGGCCATCCTGGAGCAGATCGGCAGCCCTGGCTTGATCTCCATTCCTGAGACATGGTCAGGAGACCTCGTCAAGCCCGGCCAAAAGATTGGCGAGCCCAAGCTTCTCTTCACACAGATCCCTGCGTCTAAGCTTGATGAGTGGCGCGAGGCCTTTGGTGGTGAGGAGATCCGAAAGCAAAAGGCCCTCGAGGCAGAGAAGGCGGCGGCGAAGAAGGCTGCTAAGGACAAAAAGAAGCAAAAGAAGCTCGCTCTTCGTCAAGCTGAGAAGGCCGGTGAAGCTTCTACCGAGGAGAAGCCTGTTGAGGCCTCTGCTGTTGACCTGCTCCCCGACAACAAGCCCTCTGAGACATAGATGCATGTGCACCAGAGTGAATCGGAGTTGGCGTTGGCAAAAGAAATTGACTGGGTATGGACGGTGCATGCATGAGGAGTCGCTTAGAAGCGATCATGGGTTGCCGAGCTTATTTTGAGGGGTTGCCGAACTGTAGAGTAGATTCTCAAATCAACTTATAAGGGATGACTAGATCATGAGCTAGATGGCTGTTGAATTTAGTGTACAATATGTTTGAGTTTAGGTATGTCAAGTTTTCCTCTAGACTCTGTCCTGTGCCCTTTATGGGTTCAAGGTCATATGTCGGCCAACTCAGACACACATACGAGAGGGTAGGTTCCCTGTCATGCAATATAGAGAAACTTGGCCATAACGCAGAAGCGCTTTAAATCAAAGAGCGCAAATGAGGGCCATGCGTAGGTCTACAGACGTGGTGTCTAAAAGGGGGAACAGTTGCTATCCTTTCTTGAGTAGTGGAAAAGAAGTCGTCCATGTATGTATATGGCCTTGGTTGCGAATGCTCAGTTTGGTATTGTTATATAAATCAAATGTAATCCCTTATGCCTTGCGACGATTTTATGTCAGCAAAGACGTGGTATCTGTAGGTTTAATCCGAAAACTCCTTAAGCCTGTTGAGAGGCACCTGGCCTGTTGAAAGGCGTAGCTTTCTGTGTCGACTTGGTGTGTATCGTACACTATTCGACTAGATGGAGCTGTCTGGCAGTCTCCGTTGGTTTGTGCGGCCCTGATAACGTTTCATGAAGCGCTGATATGCTGTCCTTTGACTCTTATTTGTCGTTTACTTGGGGAGAGTTTAGACAGAACTCGGGAGCTTAGTTGGACTTTTTCCCAGCAGCACGCTCACGCTCACGCTCACGCTTGGCGTAGATCTCAGAAGTGAACGGGTCCTCAAACTTCAAAGCGATCCTGTAGACAACATCGACCCACAATGTGAGCAGGATACCGGCAGGCTTGCCATACCACATGGCGGTAGCGAGGAAGCTGCAGGTAGAGCCAGTGTACATAGGAGAACCGGTCACGTTGAAGGGAAAGCCAGTCACCATCTCGTCCATGAGAATGCCAAAGTAGTCACCGAGGAAAGTGCCAGTAATGCCTAGTCGCCAGGTTGAAGAGACGACCAGGACGTTACCAACGATGAACAGAGCAACGGCTGCGGCCTGGATGAAGTCGGTGACTAGAGCGGGATGCGTGGGTTGCTCGGCGATGGCAGTCTTGAAGATAAAGTCGCGAATCATACCGAGAGAGAAGATAGTGGCAGCAAGGGCATAGCAGGCAACTTGGGAGTTACCGCCGAAGATCTTGGTCAGAAGCTTGTTGTGGTATTCTTTCAGCGATCAAGTTAGTCGAAGATGAATCGTCTAGCTGCAAGCTGCATACCTTGACGGGCGACGATGCTAGAAAAGAAAAGAGTTAGTAATTGATGAAAGAACGTCACATTGGGGCTTGCAACTCACTTCCAGAAGAGAGGGTTGAATGCGATGGAGGCAGCAGAGACTGGAAGAAGCAAAGAGCTTGAGTCAGATTCAAGTAATCGTTGGTAGATAGAGACATTGCTCAAATCAAGTTGGCATATACTCACTGTACAAGCTCTGCTTGTCATAATCGACATACTCGACAAAGTCTTTCAAACCAAGAGCCATGATGACAGCTGGGCAACCAAGAAAGTAAACAGGCACGAAGAGGGAAAGTGAGGGAATGGCAAAAGTCGTGATCACTGACGTAACAAGTTCACGGAAGAGTCACAGAAGGGAGAGGTTCAAAGAAGACTGCAGATGATTTGCAATTCTGCTGTTGAGAGGATAAACTGTTGAGATATTATAAGAAACAGGAAACAGAATTAAAAGCGAGAGCTTGGAGAAAGACGGGCAGCTTGGAGAGCTAGGGTACCTCCCTCAGGTACCTACCTACCTTCCTGTTAGTAGCTGTCCTGACCCTGACTGGGCTGTCACATGGAAGAGAGTGGAAAGCGGAAGAGGAGAGAGTCCGGGCCCGCGTCATAATGAGGAGCCCGGAATTAGTGGAGAGCCACGGTGCCGTTCAGAAGAGGGTCCTGAGGGTCAACTGGGGGAGAGCCCTGGAGGATCAGGACTGCGTCTTTTGATCCACCGTCCACAAACCAAACCAAGCCAAATCACCCATGGAACAGGCCTGACCAAACGGAAGATCCCTGCACCGCAGCCTGGGAATCGAGGCAAGCAAGCAACCCAATCTGCCGAATTCAACCTATACCGAGAGAAAGCCTCATGAGGGACCAGGACCACCACAGGCAGATGTCGAATCTCATCTCATGGGTATGACCACTAACTACTGAACTGACTAGACTATATGCTTCAATATTCATATCTATCGATGCTTGTAACAATACGCTTACTGTGGTTGGCATCAAGGCCTATCTCGCGGTTTATTCCAAACGCCAGCCTTAAAACGCCCAAAGCAAAAACCCCAACAAGTCAAGTCAGTCATCATCATCCATCAAAAAAAAAAAAAAAAAAAAAGAACACAGAAACCAACAGCTATTGACGTCGGTTTCTCGTCTTTTTACCAGTTGTCTGCACATCTTCTTCCTCTTCATCCTGCCCCTTTTTGAGGTCTTCTGTGAGACCCCATTCCTCCTTGTCGTACCAATCTTCCCCGTCCGACATGTCTCGGTTAAGCCCTGAATGAGCTTCTGCCTTGGACCAGTGGAGTACATTCTTCCGCATCTGCTCGGCTTTGAGGAGTCCTAGAAACAGCCTCTTTGCCCCTCTACACACCTCTTCTTGTTTCTGCACGTAGAGAGCAAGCAATCGTCGAATATCCTCCGCTTCTTGGTCCGGCAAGCCGATATCTCGATCTGGTCTTGCTCCTGAAGGTGCAAGAAACATGGGATGTATGAAGTCATCGTCCGCGTCGGAGATCATGGATACATCTGCACGTATTGTCTCAGCCGATTCCATTTGTTGATGTGCATCGCTGCCTGAAGGTTTCGCAGTGGCCTCAGCTCTGGTCGCCTCCATCTCGTTCGTCGCTTGTTCGTTTGTATGCTCCTTGACCCCGTTTGTCGCTTCACCTATGGAATCTCTTTTATCGGTCTGTGCAGCTGGTATTTGCTTGCCATTGTGCATATTTGATGCCGCTCCAGCGCCATCCTTCTCGCCCTCAACCTTTGTATTCTTGTCGGCATCCTCAATGAGAGAATCATCTGGGTCGGCAGTTCCAGCGTCCGTCATGGTTACATCGGCATCCTCTGCTGGGTCCTTGTCCGTGGGTTCACCATCAAATGTTGTGTCTGGTACAGCATTTGCTTGTTCGACACCGCTGCCTTGTTGCATATCGCCGTTGGTGATTCTGGGAAGCGCCGATACCGCCTGAGATAGCGCCAACAAATGTTGCGCCGTGTGGTTGTCTGTATAGAGCTCAACGTCTGCCGGCCGGACCATCATTTCGCAAGGGACCCATGTGTAGTCGCCGCAGAGCGCTGTCAGGAGATGTCTGACTCTCCACAGCGACCGATTCTCCTTGCGCATTATGTCGCAACTTTGGTCAACAAGTCGGGTCAGGGTTTTGGACGTGAAGGGCTTCGATAGGGTCGGGTGTGTCGGTAACGCGGTTGATGCAGTAAGTGGAGCAAGGATATCTACTCCTGTTAGCTCTGCTACTCAAATGCGTGATTGTTGACTTACTCTCTATTTGTATGTTGGCGTAAGGGTTCATTTCCGCCGCCGAGGCCTCTGCCTCTTGAACGCGCTCCTCATCTTCGTCGTCGCTATCTATCTCGTATCCTTCCTCGTCGACTAATGGAGGATTGCGATATAGGATCGGGCGTCGGACACCACCGTATTCGACATACTAGCAGAAGTCAGAACTGGCCTGGGAGGATTTGTCAAAACAACTAACCTCTTTATACGAACTTGGACCGTTATTTGGGACCAATTGCCCTTGGCGGGCAAACCGTGCCTGCTTTTTGAGCTTATTGCCGCGATTGCTATAGCTTTCGATCTCGGAATCTGAGTCGGATTCTGTTGGGTAGATGGTCAGCTATCGATCCCTTGATCGCGACAACCGCAATGAGATTTCCGTACCATATGATTTCCTTTTGAATGCCTTCTTCATACCCGCTATGGTTTCGGCAAAAAGAATTTGTTGCGACGCCATGACGAACAGAGGGTGGAATGAAATGTCGAATCGACGGGAGTTGTGGGCGTAGCGGCGAGGGAGCGCAGGCCTTTTGGGCGCGTCCAAGGAGGAAAAAAGACGCTCAAATGTTGTTGGTAACCCCCAAGTACAAGGCTGAGCGTCAGTCCGTGAGAAAAAGTCGTGTTGACGTAGGAAAGCTAACAATAAGCAAATTTGGATCGACTGTGCTGGAACGACGAGGAGAAGCTGGAACGAGAGAAGCGAGGCTGCCCGCCTTCCCGTAGCCCATGACCACATTTCCGGGCGCAGACTATTCTGATTGGTCATTGCGCGGATGATAAAAAAGCCGGTGCCGGATAAAGCAATCCCTGACCATTTACGATAAGAGATAAGCCCAATCTGGCTCTCAATCATGTTTCATCGCTGTACTGGGTGATATTCTTCAAAGATTCACAGTTTGACTCAGCCTATTCTACCTAATTGATGCAAACTGCATAAACTCATGCTATTAATTGCTTGAAAGGATTAAGGTACTGCTTTATGGGTCAATTGACTGTACCAGAGGGAGCTCTTGCATCAAAACTGTCATCAATACGTCAACATGTCATGCAAGCAATTATGACTCGGTGTCAGGCACGTCAACGCCACAATATATTGTGCAACGTTGTATGACTGCAAGTATGTGATGAACTCAATTGGGAAAAGTAAATAAATTGACAAGACCTGTTGCGGGATTGGGTGTCTAATGTAGAAGGATCTACGAAACTGTGACAGTCACGTTGCCTTTGAAGTTCTCGCTCGAGTTTCCTACAAAGACAGTGAAATCACCAGGCTCCACGACATACTTCATCTTACGGTTCCATAGACCCCAGTCCTCAACCTTGAGATCAATCTTGACGGTCTGGATCTTGCCAGCCTTGACGGCGACCTTCTTGAAACCCTTGAGCTGGTATCGCGCAACATCGACAGACGCAAGCATGTCCTTGACATACAGCTGCACAACCTCAGAGCCGTCGCGCTTGGACTTGTTACTGACGTCGACGGAAACGGTGACAGTGTCGGTCGCAGTGACGTTCTTCTTGGAGACGGAGATGTTGGAGAAATCGAACTTGCTGTATGACAAACCATAGCCGAATGTGTAGAGGGCCTCGGGGTTCTCAAGGACGTAGTTGCTA
Source organism: Fusarium verticillioides 7600 (assembly GCF_000149555.1). NCBI lineage: Eukaryota > Fungi > Ascomycota > Sordariomycetes > Hypocreales > Nectriaceae > Fusarium > Fusarium verticillioides. The sequence continues at coordinate 2,309,026 of NC_031680.1, read as the reverse complement.
CCAAACTTAAGGGTACCGTTCTCATAAATCTTGCCAGGGTTTGGCCAGGCGCGCGCAGAGTTGAGATGGTCGTAGTAGATGGGCGTGGTGCCGACATCGTAGGGGAAGCTGACGGAGAGCTTGCCCGAGGGGTTGACGTTGCCGTACAGAATATCAGCCAGCGCATGACCACCTTCCTGAGACTGGTAAAACTGCTGAATAAGAGCAGAAGCCTCCTCTGAAATCCATGGCTCTGTGATAGGCTTTCCGGAACTGTACACCACAACGGTGGGCTTCCCAGTCTCGATGATGGCCTTGACGAGCTTGGGCATGGCACCGATGAGATTCAAGTTACTCACGTCTATATGCTCTCCGGTCGTGGCGTTCAAACCGCCCCATAGCTCGTTCTGATCTCGAGACCATGTTCCGACGACTACAACGGCGACATCAGCGGCCTCGGCTGCGGCGACAGCCTCCTTGAAGCCAGACTCGTCTGTGGACCAGCGCTCGCAACCTTGAGTGAAGGTCACTTTGCCTTTGCTAGCGGCCTTAATTCCATCGTAGGGAGTAACTCCTCGGGTCATGGCTGTGTGAATGACATAATCACCGTACTGTTCTTTAGTTAGTGATGGTACCTGACCAGATAGTTAGAAGATACCCACATTGACATAGCCGTGGGCCATGGGACCGATCACAGCAACATTGGCGTCTTTCTTCAGAGGCAGAACATTCTCGTGGTTCTCTAGAAGAACGATGCTCTCAGCATCAAGTTGGCGCGCAACCTTCTTGTGTGCCTTGGTGTTGACATAGTCCCAGATCTTATCATCCGCGACGCCAGTGAAGGGCTTCTCAAAAAGACCCATCTCAAACTTGGAGCGAAGAACACGAGATACAGCGGTATCGACGACCTTTTCGTCGAGTTTACCAGCTTTGACGAGCTCAGGGATGATCTCGAAACTCCAGTAGCCACCACCCATTTCAGCATCATTACCAGCGGGAAGAGTCTACAAAAGTCAATATTTTACTCGGTTGGACCTTGTGGTGACTTACCTCAAGAGTGATACACTCATCGTCCTCAAGAGGACAGACATAGAAAGCTTGAGCAAGACGAGCAGTACCACCAGCATCGGAGATAACGTAGTACTTGTAACCCCACTCTTCGCGGAGGATATCAGTAAGGAGGTAAGAGTCTGCGACAACTGGAACACCATCGTAGGAGTTGTAGGAGGACATTATCGAAGTTGCGCCTCCATCGATGATGGCTCGCTTGAATGGAGGGAGGTAGAGAGACCGCAGCTCTCGCTCACCACCGTGGACTGGGCCAGTGTTGATACCTTGCTCTGGAGTTGCAAAAGCAGCCTTTGACTGTGAGTACGTGAATCAGTAGTGATGGTATGGACCTACATAGTGCTTGACCATGGCTGAGACGCCACCTGCTTGAAGACCCTTTACATATCGATAACCCATTTCTCCAGCTCTAATCGGAAATTAGTAACGACTAGGCGGCCATGAGCTTGATTTGGTAAGAACATACAAGTAAGGATCCTCGCTGAAGCATTCCTCAACGCGACCGAATCGCAACTCTCGAGCCAAGTCGACTTGAGGAGAGAACAGCTGATTAATGCCAAGGGCTCGAGACTCTGTTGCAATGACATCGGCCATCTTTTCGATGAGCTCTGGGTTGAACGAGCAGCCCATGCCAATAGGACTGTTGAAAATTGTTCCATTCAAAATCAAGACTCCATGGAGACCTTCACTCTGAACAAAGGCAGGAATACCTGCTGCGCATTAGATCATGAACCCAATATTGAAGCATAAAACTTGCCAAGCTCAGTCTCCTTGGCCAAATAATCTTGTCCTAGCTTAGCAGCCTTCTTGATAGTAGTCATGTTCGCATACAAGCCTGTCCAGATGGAATTGGCTCGATACTTGAAGTTCCATGCCAAACCAGTCTTATTGACAGTCTCATCAGTGAGATTGAGATAGTTTGTCATATCACCCTGGATCAATTGTGCTGTCTTGTCCTGAATAGTCATCCGCTTGAGAAGGTCCTCGATTCTGTCATCGATAGAAGCTTTGGGATCCTTGTAAACAGGTTTATCCTTGGTAGCCTGACCGGCCACAGCCAGAACTGCCGCGCAGAGGTAGCTAGAGAGTTTCATGGTGGGAGTTGAAGGTGAAGAAGCTGCCTGGAGCTATACACTGAATGAGGCGGGATCGTCATATTTTATATCTAACCTGGGACCTTGTCTTTACAATTAACCGTGTAGCCTACGGGGGGGAACTGCGTCACTTCGTGATGCTTGACATTGCACCTTACTGTTCAGTAGCATTGCATATGAGCTTTAATTGCGGGCTCCTAGTCCATGGATTGTCCTCTGAGGATATTACGACCGAAGAGCAGGACGATCATGACAAGACCCTGGAGAATGCGGGGGCGCCACAAAGAAGGAGATGGGCAAAAGATTGGGATTCGTGGATTTGTTTTTTAAGTTGATATGGGATGAGAGTGAGCAAGGGGCGCGGGCCGGTATATGGAACGACGAGCCGAATATCCTAGCTTCGATGCAGATGAACTGACTAAAAGGAATGAAGCTAGCTACGAACTTGTGAGAGGGAGATCACCTTGGAATAGGTAGGTGTTTGCTGCTTGTGGAACAAAAGTTGTCTAAAGTTACGTAGGTACAGGGCAAGTTGAGGAGCCTCTCACAGAAACGAACGATGCATCCTTGCAGACCCCTGTTCGTTACCTTACAGTGGCCCTGAACCCCGCGATGGGCTGCAGCTAGAGGGGCCCCGTCTGTGTTTAACCGGGCGTGCCTCTAGCGTCCGCTGATTTATCCACCACTTGATCGTCGAGCAGGGGGGGGGGACCCTTGAGGGGACGGGATGCAACTCTACAAGAACATCATGTGTGTAACTCGTTGTCAGACCCGAACGAATGACGCTGAGGGGACATTGTCATGATAGGTTGGTGGGGTCGAGAGGGGCTGCTCCGGGTGAATTGTAACCGTGATAGGAGTGGGAGTGGGAGCGGGATGCTGATGCTGATGCTGATGCATTTGAGGTTCCATGATATGGAGGATTGCTGAAGTGGAGAGTAACACTCTCTCTGTCTCTCTTATTCCAAGTCGACTATTTCTTGGAGAGACAATCCATCCTTTCACTCATCAACAAGCCAATCGACCAAGATACCCCCTATTATTACTTCAACCAAGAAAACACCAAAATGCATCTCCGCGATGGCATGTGGCTGCCCGCCAAAGACTTTCGCACCGAGTATGCCGAAGATGTCTATGAGATCACTCCCAGCAAGGACCAGCAGGCCCTGAATCTGCTATGTCCCGTAAAGCACATCCGCTCTCGAGGCGATACCCTCAACCAACCCACGCTTGATATCGATATCAAAGCAGAGATGGATGGAGTCATCTCTATCGAGACCACACATTGGGCCGGTGCTCAACGAAAAGGCCCCGACTTTGATCTCTTCCCAGCTGGTCAACCCAAAGTTGAGGGGGAGATCGTCAAGAGTGACAAAGGCACTACTATTCAATCTGGAGTTCTCTCTGCCACTATTCACCCTGACCAACATAATTTCGACATCAAGTTCCACAGCTCAGATGGCAAAAAGCACCTCACGAACCTGGGCAATCGTAGCACAGGATTTGCCTACTCCCCAGCTCCCAGTACGCCATTGCAGACCGGAGATATGCGCGAATTCAAACACTACATGTTCATGCAAACGACTCTATCTGTCGGCGAGTCCGTCCACGGCCTTGGCGAGCGTTTTGGAGCATGGAACAAAGTTGGCCAGAATGTCGTTCTTTGGAACGCCGATGGTGGTACTTCAAGCGACCAAGCTTACAAAAACGTTTCTTTCTGGATGAGCAACCGTGGTTATGGTGTCTTTGTGGATAACCCTGGAAAGGTCGATTTCGAGATTGGTAGTGAAAGATGTTGTCGTGTGCAAACAACTGTGGAAGGGCAGAGATTGAAGATGTATATCATCTACGGCAACGGGCCCAAGGATGTTCTCAAGAAATACACTGTCCTCACTGGAAAAGCCAACAAAGTCCCCAGTTGGAGTTTTGGTCTTTGGCTGACGACTAGTTTTACTACCAACTACGACGAGGCCACGGTCAATTCATTCCTCGAGGGCATGAAGTTTCGTGGGTCACCTGTCGATGTCTTCCACTACGACTGCTTCTGGATGAAGGGTTTCAGATGGACGGATTTTATCTTTGATGAAGAGCGTTTCCCTGATCCCAAGGGCCAGATATCGCGACTCAAGGAGAGTGGACTGTGCAAGAAGGTCTGCGTCTGGATCAACCCTTACATCGGCCAAGCTGGTGCGGCATTCAAACACGCTGCTGAGAAGGGCTATCTCCTCAAGCGCAAGAATGGAGATATCTGGCAGTGGGATCTCTGGCAAGCTGGCATGGGTCTTTTAGATGTGACCAACCCTGAAGCTTGTGCTTGGTATACCGAGTGTCTCAACGGGCTCTTTGACAAGGGCGTCGATGCCCTCAAGACGGACTTTGGCGAGCGTATTCCCACTCTTGACGTTCAGTGGCATGATACCTCAGTCGACCCACACAAGATGCACAATTACTACGCCTTCATGTACAACAAGCTTGTTTACGAGGCTCTCCAGAAGCGATATGGCGACAACGAGGCTGTTCTTTATGCTCGTGCTGCCTGTGCCGGAACACAGCGCTTTCCTCTCGTATGGGGCGGAGATTGTGAGTCTACACCAGAGGCTCTCGCTGAGTCTGTCCGCGGCGGATTATCAATGGGTCTCAGCGGCTTCACTTTCTGGAGCTGTGACATTGGAGGCTTCGAAGGTTCTCCACCCCCATGGATCTACAAGCGATGGGTAGCAATGGGTCTTCTGTGCAGTCATAGTCGTTTGCACGGCTCGAATTGCTTCCGTGTTCCATGGATTGTCGACAATGATGATCCCACTGAGGAGGGATGCTCTAGGACTCTGTCCAAGTGGACGGCGCTCAAGACGCGATTGATGCCGTATATCTTCTCTCAGGCTATTGAGTCTATAGAGGGTGGTATCCCAATGTCTCTTCGATCTGTTGCACTTGAGTTCCCTGAAGACCCAACCTCTTGGTACCTTGATCGCCAATTCATGGTCGGTTCCCAGCTCCTAGCTGCTCCTATTTATGAAGAGTCAGGCGAAGTTGAGTTCTACCTCCCCAAGGGCAAATGGACATCTTATTTCACGAACGAAGCCAAGTCTGGTCCTGGATGGTTCAAAGAGAAGCACGCTTTCGGCACATTGCCTCTGTATGTCCGTGAGAACACTATTCTTGTGCTTGGCAGCCGCAAGGAGGTTGGTTCTGAATACGATTTTGTGAAAGATGTTGAAGTTGCCTTGTATCAGACTTCTCCTGGCGCTAAGACTACTGTAGTAGATGGTGATGGAAATGTTGCTGCAGAGCTTGTCGTTGGAGAAAATGGCAAACTTGAGAATACTGACAAGCTCAAAGGCGATTACAAGATTGCAGAACAAGGTCGTAATTTGGAGGGAGATGCCCCGGTTTCGATTGAGTCTCTGTCATAGGTACATAGACTTCATGATTCAAATTAAATATAGAGAACTTGATTGAACTGTTGTTACTCGTTCTGAGGCCGAGGCTCATGACTTTCGATGTGACGTCTTCCACTTCATGGCTCACATTGTTCTTTAGAGCCACAGCAGAGCTCAGCTCATGACCACCGTCTCCAAGATCACATGCCGCTTGCAACAATACCAATTTCCAAGACCGGGTATTTGGAAATTGGAGTTCTAGTGAAAATATCCTCCATATAGCTAGTTACTCGTACCGCAATCCCGAGAGGTTGGAACATGTCAAGCCTGCTCGTCAGCACTAAACTTGGCTACCTGGAAACCCCACAAAGAGCATGAGCTAGGGAGAATCCTCTGGAGCTCCTTGAGAAGTTTGTATCTCATGATGATCCTTCCGGGCGGAGCCAAGGAATACGACAACCCGAGGGAAGTGAGCAAGGTAGGAGACAAAAAGGGTCAGATAACTGTAGCAAGAACTTGGGCAAATTTAGTATATGCTTGCTTAGTGGGTCTTTGGACTTCTTATTTTTGGCACCTCACAGCGATCCCCCACCCGAATCCGCGTTTAGGCCCCACTGAGTTTCCAGCGGGGTTTGCGGGTTAGGAATTGCCCGAAATGGTAATTTTAGTGGTCTATAGTCGTCGCGATTGGTTGGTCGTTTTGCTCGTGAAGTGGGCAATCATATGGATTATTTGAACGGGAATAAACATCTGATCAACTAATAAGATAGACAAGTAACGTAGCAGGGAACTTCAGATCAAATGAGAGAACTACAGCCAGTTTCACCTGACGGCAATTTATCCGGTTGCTTAGTATGTGGCGACCTGAGTGCCAATATACCCGCCAAATGGAACAGGCAACTTACCCATGGTATGGGATGTGATTGATCACTGAATATTCACACAGAAGCATACAGAAGAGAAGTCAATACACTCACATAGGATATCTGGAGCCGTGAGTATCATTTGATCTACCACTGTGAGCCAGAGGGTTAAAATGAGATGAAAGCTGGACCTGTATCTGTATACCAACAATTAAGTACATCAGAAGAACCAACAGACATTCAATATCGGCATTACCTTTAACTGCCGTGCAAAGAAGATCAAAATATGTGGTTGGAATATGCATATTCGAGGCACTGTCTTTTGATGTTACATTGTCATGGCGTAATATTGATGGGGAGGGTATATGTGATTCTTTCAATGATCATAAAAGCCTACGAGCCTTCTCATAATCCTCCCATGGTTCAGACCTAGTTGAGTGTGCGGACACCCGAAGCCGAAGGACTCGGGCTGATTCCTGTACATAAGTTCTCCCTCGACTAACCGAGAGGATGTATGTTTTGTCTCATTATTGGTACATCAAAGCATGAGTTTAGATGACAGACAGCTACAGCATATTCAGGGCTGTACTGACGACGGCGTAATTCCTCCGTCAGAAGCCTACACTAATCTTGCCTGGATCATGGATGTGCTCAGTGGATCTTTGGTATACACATCATAATAGAATAAAATGCCCGCTTCTTGTATCTGACGATGATCTGAACTCGGGTCGGGTCAAATAGCCCCGAACGAAACTGATTGGTCCGGGTGTAAGCAACCAGACGAAGGATCAAAGGTTCCCCTACAGGTTCCTCTATGTAGACAACTGCATTCAAATTTAGCCGGGATGGAAAAGACTAAAAGCCATGTGCTAAGATTTCTGATTTCAAATGTGGCTGACGGAATGGCTATGACATTGTGGTGAACGGTCAGGCCATAATCGTAGTTCAACTCTAGTATCGTCTAGTCTCTGATCAAGGTATTGATACGGTAGTACCACTGGTAGGTTAGGGGCGTCCATTTATACAAGTTAAAGTCTAGAGCGTTCATTCATAGGCTGGTTATTCTTCAACACCATTTAACCGCCGCCTCGAGGGGCCGGTTGCCGAACACCAGCAGTATATTCTCCCGACCGCTCGGAACCGACAAGGAATCACACCAGGGACACCATGTAACTCTACGGCATCACGATTCTCGGCGTGCCATGTCTTCTAGAGCCTCGGCTTCTGCCGGGGAGAGGTCATATCAGGGCTGAAGATGTAGAAACGGGCCGTTAATGGTCATGTGTAGGTCTCACTATGGAGACAACAACAAATTTCGCGTGATATCGCCGCCTCTAGTAGTATGACCGTTGCGGATATGGCCTTTGGGGCTCCCTGGGGAAGAAGAGGCCGTGGGTCTTTGAGGATCAGGGTGTAGATAGAATTGATCAACATGCTACATGAAGCATTGGGAATGGAGCCATTGCGTTTGGGGTGATGATCATACAAATAGTGAAAGGTCCGCTGTTAGTATTGGATCTAATCCGCATGTTATTTATCCTCTAATATATTGGAGTACGAATCACTTACACGAATTTACAGCTCAAAGTCACTACAGGACTGCTGCAAAGTCACTACCCGAAGACCGCCACACGATCCCTTTGCTGGTTTTTGAAGATGCATCTGTTTCTAACATGGTGCTGAACATGGCTGAGCAGGTAATGATTGTCGCCTTCAAAAGCTAAATGCGATGGATTTTTGTCAATGAACCAGAGCTTCCCTTTCACCAACTGTTGCAACGCCGTGCTCGTTTCGTATCCAACACGGCCAGAGCAGTTCGCCAACAGATAGGCTGGCCTGAACTGGATCCCCAAGGGCTGAATGGATCGTCTCCATTGTTTGAGGAGCGATCCAGAAATCATGTCCATTGCATACCGATGGCGACAAGCGACGGTCCATTTGCCAGGACATTCACAACATACCGAATGCAAAAGTCCCTGGCCGTTTGTTATGCTGCTCCTTCTGTCCAGCCCGGGGACCGGTTTTGGAGAAAGGAAATGACTCTCATTCTGAAAAAAAGTCGATGGGACATCTGAAAAAGTTTCACTTACAGTGAATCTTGATCGTCAGGGCATCACCGGGCCGAGCCATGCCATCGAAAGGGGATTTCTGGTTGCCGAGATAATGAATGACAGACAGCCCCATCCCAAAGCTTACGTCGGATGCCCCAGTGTTGGACCTTTTCAGGATTTCCTCGAAGGATCCCGTATAGTACTTCGCGTTGAATGGCAGGCAGGCGGTCAATGGTATACAGTGTACCTCCAACGCCGAAGGCTAAACCTTACCCCCCCAGCGACACGTCCTCAACAGCCGACACGTGCTTACGATACGGAAGTGGTCATAGAGCCATGGAGAGCTGCTATGAAACTGATCCAGGCCTTTGAGGGAATAGTGTACACCGAACCTCTTGATGGATTTCCAGAGTCACTCACCATCGGGAATATCCAGATACTTCAGACTGATCATCTTAATCAGAGATACCGTTGGGTACCTCAACAGAAAGTTACCCGTCCAGCACCAGCTCGAGCAAGCTGGGGCTATAATTATAACCTTAAGGTTAAGAATTTCGGCAATGACTTGTTCGAGGAATCTTCCAATCAACGGGTTACTTTTGTTGGGCCGTCTAACCCTTTGACTGCCAGTCATGGTGCAATGAACTGGGACAAGGAGGACTACAGAAATGGGATGCGAGTGTCTGATGTTAAGTGCGACACATATACCGTCATCCCCTGGGTCCTCCTGAACGGCCATGTTATTACTTGTGTGAGGGATGAGACTAGAACCGATGTTTGGGTTTGCAAGAACTGCTCGATGTTCAACCGACCTTGCACATTTACCCCCTTGAAACGCCTGAAAGAACTTCATCGAGGCGCTCAACCCGTTAATGGTGCAGATACGATTGCCCACCCGAGAGGTCCTTTCAGGTTCTTGTCTCTTCACCGCACTATGAATTCCCAGGAGCTTGGTGAAGTTTTTGAGGTTTCTGAGCCTTTGTTCGAGAGGTTTGAAGGTTCTGAGCTTGAGGATGAAGATATTGGAGACGATGAATGAGTCCAGGATGCCGTGGACGAGTTTGGGAAGCTCCAGTATACACTTAGTAGGCTTTAGACTAGGTAGTTATTCCTTAAAAGTCAGCGATTAGAAAATTTGCATTTGTCAATAGTTCTGTGACCCGTGATTGAGTTTCCTAGCGACAAATGCGAGGGAGACAAGTGTAGAATCATGAGGCATGGCCTAAATTAGGATGTAGCAAAACTTAGAAAGTATATTATTCAAGATAGCATGTATTCCATTCGCTAATCATAAACTTCCCGGTAGATTCGTGATAACACATCCGTTGTGTTCCCTTCTTCATAGTATGCTAGAAAACTGTTGTTTGTAAGTAGCTGCTGTTGCTTTAGAAGTGAGGGATAGTTACATTTTCTGGGGAGTTTGTGATTTCCTCGAACTCTTGGAGTGTCTCAAAGCCCATCGCTGTGAGGGACTCGGAACCATCATCCACAACCTGATTTGTTAGCGATATTGAGAGGTTGGATAGGCTGGTTGACTTACCCAACCAAGAACCACTTTTGTAGCTTTGTGACTCCTGGCCTGACGAATGCCCATGAGCGTCAAGCCTTGTAAAGCGAGAGTTGATTGTGGTCCAAGAGGTACAACTGGAGCAATAATGCCACAGATGTCCTCAGAGCGTGACACCAACGAAGGAAGATGAGTTTCCAATGGACTGCGCTGCTTGCAAACAATGATCGTACCCAACAAGGCACCTGTCGCATCCTTGGCCCGCACGATCCCACTCAACTTCGATTCTGACAGCGCATGGCGGTACAGCTCTAATACCTCAGGATTTGCGTTGTTACGGACATGGCTGAGAACACCATCCGCGTTGTCCAAATCATGAATCAGGTCAAAGCTAATACCGGCTCTTTGAATGCTCTGGGACAAACCCTCTGGGGCAGACCAGCTTGCCACATCCTGTAAGATCATGTTTGAGACGCGTCGTGGAAACTGAACATCCCAGCCGCTGTTCGCAAACCACTCTTTGATTGTGTTGACCTCGACATCGTTGGGAATACCTAGGAAAACCCCAGGGAAAGCTGACCCTATCTGGACTTGCTTGATTCCTCGTCGCTGCATGAGACTTCTGAGCGCCCGTCGGTGAAGGGACCTTCCGATCGATACGTCACGTTTGGTGGGCTCGACAAAGACACCCCCAAGGATACCAACACCGTGAACAAAGTATGTAGCAGCAAAGCCGTACAAAGCGTTAGTGCTGCTGTTTCTAACCACAAAATGTGATTCTGCAATATTGGCATTATTGAGCTGAAAGGAAGCAGCAGTTGTTGTGCGTAGAAACTGCAGGTCTGGTGCGCTTGCTCGGTGAACAGCTCGAAGTAGGTCGTTCAAAGCAGATGCGTCACGTTTCGCACTGTATTCTTCTACCAGCCAGTGTTGTCTGGACTTGAGAACCTTCTTGCTCTTACGCAGTGTACCGGGGAGAGTTCCAAGGGGCGCAATTTCTCCAACCAGTGTCCTTGCAAGAGCATGGAGAGCGTTCTCGGTGAAGTCGAAGGTGCAGAGGTATGTGCCAATGGATTTATCCATTGCAAAATCATACGGAGAGCTGACTGCCACTACGATCAGTTGCTTTTTCTGACCCCTGGTTCGAAGCATAGAGCACATCATGTCAACATGCTTGGTGAAACCAGCTTGATAAAGGTTTCGATTGGCATCAGCCGTGACAATAATGATACAAGATGCTCTGTGGATCAGGTTTTCGTGAACTAAATCTGGTCAGAGTGAATACCATCTACTGAAGTCTAAGAGTGTTACCTGGACGGACTCCATTAGCCGTATAGCTTGTGTGGAGTAACTTTTCATTACGAGCTCGAGCAAGAGATTTGCCAAATTCTCGGAAAACCCCCTCTCCGCTCAATATCGCGCTTCGGTCACGACCATTATGCGCCCACATCTCATGTTGCCCTTCTGCTTGATTCTGGTTGTCTTTGGCTGCCAGCAGCTTTTTGGTGAGTGAAGATGCAGGCAGCGGCTTGACTAAAGGTGTCAATAAGAGGAGCTCCTCTCCGGGATGCATTGAGGCTGTGAGTGGGATAAGTTTCTCCTTATCTCGAATGATTGTGATGGAATCATCGTAGGCTTGGAGTGATAGAGCAAGATGAGATGGGTGAAGTTGAGAAAGCAAAGAAATGCCTGGAGGGTTCAACGCCTTCTCCCAAGACGTACAGGTCGATTTCAGGTTAAGTACCCTTCTCAGAGAGGTGAAAATCCGCTCCTTCGTCACAATACCATTTTCATAACCGAGCTTCAGGCCTTTGATAGCTTCAAGTTGGACGTCATAGGCACGGCAGAGGAGGACAAGATCACAGCCTGCTTCGACGGCCATGATAACACCATTCTGGACACCAAGTTCATGGCTGAGAGCCTCCATCTCCAAGCACTCTGAGATTGCGACTCCGTTGAATCCAAGTTCATCGCGCAAGAGCTCATCCACAACTTGATCTGAAAGACAAGCATGACTCACATTCATGGACGGATTGGATATGCCACAGCCTCCAATAAACATAGCATCTAATTTTCCCGAGGCAACGGCATTTCGGAATGGAACCAAAGCGCTGATACTGAGTTCCTCTAGTGTCTGAGTGATAATGGGCACATCTAGGTTTGAGCCCAGAAAGTTCAGATTTCCGTATGATGGGAAATGCTTTCCACATGAAGCAATTCCAGCATCTCGAATTCCTCGTAGAGCCGCCAGGCCATATTGTGATACTTCTTGGGGGTCATCTCCGGTAGCACGCACTCCCAAAGGCTGGTAGCGAGCATTATTCAATACATCAAGGACGGGTCCTAGCATGAGGTTGACACCACAGGCCGAGATCTCAGTGGCAGTAGCCTTGGTCACTTCATATGCTAGGTCGGCTCGACCAGTAGCTGCGACGCCCATGGCACTGGGAAATTGGCATACATAGTCTTCGTCGAAAAGACTGTTGACTCCTCCATTCTCCTGATCGAGGGCAATGAGAAGAGGTTGTAAATGACCAGCATTCTTAGCAATGGTCTGTAATTCCTGGACAAGTTCTGCTGTTTGCTGAGCAGCTTGACAACGTTAGAGTGATGAAGTAAGACATGTGTCTGTAAGCAGAGCTCACATTTAAGGTTCTTGGCTGTAAGTATAATGGAACCAAGGTGATGATCCTCAATGAGGCTCCTGATCTGGGGGGTAACTTCAGTGCCATCCCAGCCCATTATCAGGATCTGTCCAATGGCACTACGGGACAAACAGTTAGTATCATGATGTCAAGTGAATGGACGGATGGATATTCTCCGAGATTCGGAGCCGAAGAGTGGAGAGACGGCCCCTTGACGGTCCCGCGCCGTCCGGAGACGCGCCTCGACGGGACCGACAGGAAGTGAAGTGAGATGAGGTGAGGTGAGGTGAGTGGGTACGTACCGGTCGAGATCTTGCCATACTGGATCGAGGTCGCTATTGTCTGTATGGGCCATGATGGTTGGGCGGCGTCGATGCCTCGTCACATGGTACTTTGATCTCTTCTGCTGTGGTTCTGGCTCACCCCTTAATGGCCCCGCGTGCTTGAGGTAACGATGAGATGCATTGACACTGCGGTAGCCTTCTCGAGAGGATGAGCTAGACACTGACCCAGCAGGAGGAGGGGCCATTGGAGTGGCTGCCAACCGCCTAAACTTCGGCTGATGGTGTTGGTGTATATTGATTGGTCAGTTGCGGAAGGAGCCAGCTGTTGGGCGATAGGGAAGTGGGGTCATGCTGTCCGTTGGCTGTTTCTTTATGGCAGGCGATTTGATGGGTTACGCCCCAAGAGTTAACGTTACATGGAACAACAGCAACAAATGGTCGGCGACAGAGAGGTCCCTTTCACGTTGTGTCGAGACGTGAGATATTGAACCAGGTAAGGATGAACATTACTTGTGAGGCAAAAATGGACGGATGGCGTGGTCTTTGTATTCCGCTGCACCCTGGTCTCTGGCTGTCAATATGCACAGCAACATAGCAAAAGGGAACCATACCACGTTCAGACCAAAATCATCTCCACACAGTCTCACTATCACGGCTTCGACGATGGCACCGTCCGCTTGGGTCCAGATGGCACGGTTACTGAATCGCTCGCAGTAATGACGAAATGACTTTTTTCATGCTATCTGGGAGAAAACGTGGCCGTTGTCGGCGGCTTGATAGGGCTTCATGCTTCCGAGGATGAAACTCTCTAGAAAATATTAGTACCCCACGACTCGCCTCTCGTTTTATATGATTCATTGTCCTTAGGGACTTTCAACTCAAGATAGAGAACACCGAAAAAAATCCACTTTGAGATATCTAATTCTTCATCACAGACCCCCAGCCCATCTTCAGTATGCCTATCGCCGTTTCGCCGACCCTACCCAAGAATGGCCTCACTAAATTCACCAACTGTCGGCTGCTGAAAGGCAACGACTTGGTCTGGGAGGACCTTTGGGTCAGCTCCATTACTGGCAAGATCATCGATAGCCAGGCTTCATTTTATGGCGGCCGCAACATGCCTGACAATACTCTTGATCTTGGTGGACGCATCATTGCACCAGGGCTGGTTGAGTGCCAGCTCAACGGTGCCTTTGGCTTCAACTTCTCAACTCTACTGGATGACATGTCCGAATATGGCAAAAAGATCCAAAAGATCAATCGACTACTGGTCAAGACAGGGGTCACATCATACATCCCAACCATCACCAGTCAACGGCCTGAATTATACCAAAAGGTACGCCTTCATCTTTGGTGGGGCAATCGTACATGAAGCTAACGCCTGCCAGGCCCTCCCGTATCTTGGTCCGTCTGGGGAACTGCGGATCCCGGCTCACGGCGCCGAGTCCCTTGGTGCTCACTGCGAGGGTCCGTTCTTGAGTCCCACCAAGAACGGAGTTCACAATGTCGATGTTCTCACACAAGCTGAATCGATAGAGGATATTGAGCAATGTTATGGTCGTGAGAATATGACCCCTCGTTCCGATGGCTCGCCGATGCCGATCAAGATGATTACAGCAGCGCCGGAACGCGGACAGATGATGAACCTGATCCCAGAGATCACATCAAGAGGAATTATCTATTCCGTTGGCCACACCGAGGCAACATATGAAGAGACATCGCAAGCTGTCAGTAAGGGTGCTACAATGATTACACACCTCTTCAATGCCATGCGCCCGTTGCACCACAGAAACCCAGGCGTCTTTGGAGTTTTGGGCAAGGCCGAGAGTCTGCCACGACCTTACTTTGGCATCATCTCAGATGGCATTCATTTGCATCCTACGACTATCAAGATCGCATACAGCGCTCATCCTGATGGCTTTATCCTGGTCACGGATGCTATGCATCTTGTTGGTCTTCCGGATGGAGCCTATCCGTGGACAAACGGAGAGTACACATGCAACATTGTCAAGCAAGGTTCTAAATTGCTCCTTGAGAACTCCGACACGATTGCTGGGAGGTACGTACTGATCTACCCTGCGGAGCCTTGTATCTAACTCTCGTCAGCTCAATAACTCTCCTCGAGTGTGTCAATAATTTCAGACAGTGGACTGGGGCTAGTATTCCTCAGGCCCTTGGAGCGGTCACATCAACACCGGCCGCCATGCTTGGCTTACAGGGAGTCAAGGGTTCACTAGAATCGGGGGCTGACGCAGATCTGGTGATTTTGTCAGACGGATACGAAAGCCAGGGTGAAGTCAGGGGAACGAATGAAGTTCTTGTACTGGACGAAGTGTGGAAGTTTGGTGAGAGGGTGTTCGGTTCTATCAAGGAGAGCAAGTTGATGTGAAAGTTTGGTTGGCTTGCCGTTGCTGTTGGTTCCCGCCCTCATGATAAGAATAGGTAGGTATGCTGCATGAAACAGAAACTAGAATTAAGAGAGCATTATTATTAGAAAGGCAAAGCCCTAGAGAGCATTGGGCATGAAGGGAGCATTAATAAAGAAAATATTACTGCAAACGCTACCAACGCCGTGCTTCATTTTAATTGACTTTGACGAACAATAAAACCCTCCTGGAAGATGCCGAAATGGCAAACAACGCCAGAAACAACAAATAATAACGCTTCCTCTTATATAGCGCTGCCCTCCAGCAGATAACAATTGGATGTGTCTCGAGTCCTCGCATGAAGCTCTGTCTCGGCCAATTGTTGAAGCGAATGCCAATCAACTTTTAGAACCATCGCTGGGAACAGTAAAGGGTCAGCCAGCCCAGTGGGTCTCTCCTCCACAAACCTACAGTAGCCGGAGCCCGTAGAGTGAGTTAGCTGGAGCTGGAGGTCGGCAGCCCAGGCAGGCAGGCTCTCCACACTCCCTCCGCCTCCGCCTCCACCTCTCCTCATAGACTACTACCTGACTATCTCTACCTCGCTCTGCTCGGCCTTGAACCTGTCTTATCTTCTCTTTCGGCTTCTGTTTGCTCGTCGCTCCAAACCCTCGGCGCTCTACCGGGGAAACAACCCGTCATCGCCGGTGTCGCCAGATATTTCTCATCCCTTTGCACCGTTGCACATACTTGCGCGATCACGTTGTGTCGCTGTCTCCCCCGCCGCGCCAATGAGACTTTGACGGCTCTTCTCAACTGAACAATGCCATGTCAACCTACAACTCAATGTCGGGGCTGCCAACTGGCGCCTCTTCCAGCGAAGCGATGGCGATGAACTTTGGATCTGCCCACTCTCAGAGTATGAATATGGACGTGTTCGACCAGGATATGACATTTGATGAATCACTTCTGTAAGCACTGCAGCGCACTTGCAACTCGCGCGCAACTTTGGCTTGGGGGCTAGGTAGTCAAGCTAACATCTACAGTGATGGGGCTGCACTGCAGACTCTACCTTTTGGCACCTCGTACGACTTGGATGCCTTTTCCTCGACCTTCGAAGATCCCTTCTCATATTCGACTCGACAACAATTCGATCCTCCGCCGAATCAAGATGCCCTGCATGAGGAATCGTCTCCCCAGGAGCCCGATAATAAGCTTCTTGGGTTCTCCGCTCCCGTTTCCAACGCTACCATTGTCAACGAGAGCAACCAATTCGTTGACGCCGGCATGACGGCTGAATTGTACGGCATGTTCTTCGTTGCCGAGGATGTCTTCGGAGGAGAATCAACCGGACGCCCGATGGAATTGACTTGTTATCGTCGCAACCTCTGGCAGTGTTCGGGGCAGATCACTCTCCCTCGCGGAATCAGGAATATTGTGAATGAACAAGGCCAACACATTCGAATATTCGAGTTAGTAGCGACTATTGCAGCCATCGAATCCATCGAAGGAAAGGCTACAGAAATAATATCGATCCCCTGGAAGAACGCCAATCCCCAGGGAGGTGATGACTCAAAAGGCGTTTCAGCACCACCTACCATCACACTGGATATAACGACAGGCCAGGAGATCGACGCACATCGCGTTTCTTTGCCTATATCTTGGAAACGGCTTCAGTTCAAGCATGCTACTGCCAACAACGGCAGAAGAAAGGGCTTGCAACAGCACTACGTAGTCCAGATCACCCTGCTAGGAAAGACACAGACTGGTGAACTCATAAAAGTATCGGAGATCAAATCTGGCCCAGTCATTGTTCGCGGCCGGAGTCCCAGAAACTTCGACAGCAGGAAGGATGTTCCTCTTACAGGCGACAAGAGATTTGAGAGGAGAAGCACATCGACGTCAAATGTCGACCACCCAACCCTTAAACTCGAACGGGAGAATTCGACGAACTTCACGCAAAGATTCCCTCCTGCTGGAAATCTCCAGGTAAGACACAAATCAGTTCATCTATGCAAAGGACAAAACTGACAGATAAGCAGCCGAACGACTGGGCAACACCTGGGTCAATGACCCATCCACTACCCAGTCCTCAACCCGTTGCAAGTCCACATCCGGCAAAACGAGTCGCCTTATCGCCAACAATGACCAGACCCCCGATACCAGCTTGGTCCAGCGATCCACACAATTCTGCTAAAGCAGCAAATTCCCACAGTAATAAAAATTCCCTCCCACGTCAGAATGCATCTCTGCCGATCAATCTATCGCTATCAGAAGACGAGAGAAGCCCGAACCGCTCGAGTGCCGAGCTGCACAGTCCCAATTCTGGCAAAGGCTACACAACCGCAGGGGCGAACAGGGAAAACAGTCCTGCAGATGAGGGTGCCGATCCCTTGTACGAATACTTTCCACTGACTGTGGATGATTGGTACGTTACCACTTTGTTGGATCTCTCCACTTTCACGTTACTAACCTCCACCAGGATGCCGCCTGTAGATGCTGTTTATCGGCCTCACGTGGTCCATCACACTATCATGCCACCCGAGATGAAAGCACAACAGCTCAAGAGCAAGGCCAAGCGGTACTTTGCCTCTGACTGAAACACAACAGGTGGTTGAGACTGATGAGTTACGAATTGTTGGAAAAGCCGCTTTCCTGTATATTATATACTTAAGCTTTTGTACGGGCATTCTGGAAACGGGGAGTCTGTTTGGGATTATAGCACATTGTGAGCAAGTATATACACATTAGGTGGACGGCTAACCCACCATTGGGGGCATGAGATGGTTTGCATCGATACCCTAGAATTCTAATGCGACAATTGGTCATTGCAAAGTACGTACTACAAAACACAGCATCTGTTGTGGAATCACGCTCATGCTGCTCGAGAGTGAATCTATACACAAACTGAATTCTCAAGTTACAAGAGGTATTAGATCGTATTGAACACTTGTGTTTCTTCCAGTCGTCCTAGATCACAATCGATTTTCAAGAAATGACACTTTTTCCCCAAACGCCTCCACGCCGAGACGATATACATAACACCCATAAACCCCAACACGCAACCTATCTAAAAGCCACCAGTGGAATTTGTGCTCTATCTCTAACCTGACTTTAACGCCTAAATCGAATACGGTGCTAAAGATACTATCGTTGTAGTCATACTTATACAGTCTGATAATTTCGTTCCTGAACCAACCCTGTAGCGACTGAACAAGACCTTCCTGGTCTCCGTTTCTTTTCTATTCTTCCTACCCCAATGCATCCACTCATCCCATTCAATGCGCCCCGATGGTGTTTATTTTCTTCTGAAGTTCGGGGTTGGGTGTCAACCTGCGGCTCAGATCTGGCTCAGGAATGCGTGAGGCCATACTGTCGGGAACTAGGTCTGGCGACGGTGATCGCATTGCCTTAATGTTTGCTGTCATCGGCTGAAGCAAGTTCGCGACAGGGGCGTCTGGAGACATGGCGACGGCGCTATCGATCATCTCAACTTTCGTCTTTGGGACGTCGGTCTGAACTTCGAGGTTGGGCGTAAGTCTGCGGTTCAGGTTCGGTTCTGGAATACGCGATGCCATTCGGTCGGGGAACAAATCGGGCGAAGGGGTTCTCATAGAGTAGTCGCCCGCAGGTGTCGCTCGCAAGAGATGTGAAGTAATCGGCTCCGGAGCGATAATCGCAGGACTCTGAGCTCTCTGAATCTTGGTTTCAGGAATAGCGACGTTGCCAGTTCGTACTTTGGAGGGAAGAATCTGCTCGAATCCCTGCTCGCGAGCAACTTTCTCGATGCTCTTGAAGTACTGTCGTCCATGTTAGCGGAGGCTCATGATGGGAGGAAGAGTCGCTTACCTTGACTGTCTTTACCTGAAGTTCCAATGTGGCGTCCTCGTCGACGACAATCATGGGATGAGGGTGGAGCTGAAGGCATGATAGTGACCACATGTGGTTGACGCCTTGTTCGACGCATTTTTGCAATGCAAGCGCCTTGCGGGCTCCAAGGATAATGACAACAACCTCTCTTGCTTCGAGGACTGTTTGGACGCCCACAGTCAATGCCATTCTTGGCACCCGGCTTACATCGTTGTCAAAGAAGCGCGAGTTGGATAGAATGGTGTCGTATGCTAATGTCTTGACTCGAGTGCGACTGGCAAGGCTTGATCCGGGTTCGTTGAAAGCGATGTGACCGTCTTCACCAATACCGGCCAAGAAGAGATCAATACCACCAGCTGCCTTGATAGCTTCCTCGTATGCATCACATTCGGCTTCCGGGCTGGCAGCGTTGCCGTCGAGTATGTGGACGTTGGAAGGATGAATGTTGACATGAGAGAAGAAGTGCTTCCACATGAAGGAGTGGTAGGAGTTTGGGTCGTCTCGAGGAAGACCGACGTACTCGTCCATGTTGAAGGTGACTACATTCTCGAATGAGACCTGCTATTGTTAGATGCTGCTATAGGATGAGGTGATGCAACATACTTCGCCAGCCTTGTACTTGCGCACTAGCATATCATACACTCCGATAGGGCTAGAGCCTGTCGGGAGGCCGAGGATGAAGGGATGCTCGGGTGTGGGTTGGAAGGCATTGATGCGCTCCACGACATAATTGGCGACATACTTGCATGCCTCAGTCTCGTCGTCACGGATGATGAGCCGCATGATGTATGTGGTTGTGTTATTGGTAGTGGGTGATGATGTTATAAGTGCTGGGTTTAGAAATGAGGTTATCAAGTAATGGAGTTTTGGTAGGAGTTGTTGAGTGCGTTAGGGGTTTAAGAAATATGATTACACTTTCGAGGAGTCAGTTGCTTATGAGGAGAGCTTATCAAAGGCGCACAAGTCACTACCAAGAGAGAGTCACTTGCCATCCATGGGGACCCGTTGCATCATGATAGGAGCCACTGCCCGAGATAGGTAGGACGCCACTTTACTTTACGCTTTCCCACTGCCATTCATGATGGAGCGTGGGGAGAGCGACTTCGGTCAGTGGACAATGTAAGGTTGGATAGCAAGTCACGATAGGTGCAATGATTCGCGGGGGAGGGAATGAAACGTTTACTATGAAGTTTAACACTGTTTGAGAAGCCGCACTGTATTGCTTGCTCGTCCATGACAGGTAGTGTTGTCAAGGTTGCCTTCTGCTTCCATTGGCCAGAGCCAAGCTTGCTTGTTTCTACGGGGCGAAGACGGATATAGTCAGCGATATACAGTAGCCGGCATTAGCTCCGATGTAAGGTAGCGTTGGAGGGATGTTATCAGATCCATGGTACATACATACAGAGGTCTCGGGATCCCGATTTCTCTTTACGGGAGGTGGAAGCATGATAGAGTTCTTTTGTTCGTATTGTATACCTTGTTTCTGGAACTTTGTCGTTAGGTGAAGCCTACGCCTCAGCAATGAAACTGAGCCGAGGTCACATCCCCCAAGATGATCAAGAATTAATGCCGTGTAAGCGCACTAGCTGATGACAGGATTGGTTCCAGGATATTGATCTTGTTCATGCTCGTGGCAAGGTCACTTCAATACCTGCAGGGGTCCAGGATAGAGGTGTAGACGCGCCGAAGAAGGGCAGATTGTTTCAAATTACGTTCCTTGGCGATGTCTGTGTAACGAGGACAAGTTTGAAGTAACATGTCAAATCAGATGAACCCTCTGAATTTATGGAGATTGTTGAGACGGCCTTTCAGCCTCCAATAGTAGCGGTGCACACTAACAATTAAAACGTGACCGGCCCATGTCACTCACTAATGAATTACCATCCACTTTCTCACGGGGCACTCACACTCACACGCAACGTTACGTTACAACCTACTAACTAACATCCTCCCCCCCCATCTGGCTACGATCCTCGACCCCGTCTGACCCAACAAACTCCAAGGCCACACAGAGGCCAACGGCCACCTACAATGACAATTACAGTTACAGGCGCTTCTGCTCACTAATTTGCTGGCTCCCATCGCTGTGGCGGTTGTCGCGTGTCGCCTGTGACTGTGAGAGAGCGGGTGCGTGAGCGGGCGCTTTCGCTGTGCGACGTTGGTTTTGATCTCATGGACGAATTGGAGGCGATATGATACATTACTACTACCAATTACCACTTGCATTCATCTGCACTCTTGCTCTCCCTCTACTTCCATGACACAGCGTGAACTGCACGGAAACTGAATTCGACCAGACCGACTTCTTCCCCTTGCAACGTCGACTCTCTTCTGCTTCCTCTCTGCGGGACTCTGTTGTCGTCTGCTCCGCTCTATCCGTCCCTTCTCATGCTTTGATCCCTTCTACTCCTGGCATGTCCCATCAGAGGTGGCCCACCCCCATCTCCATCTCCATCTTCGTGTTGTTTCCTTCAGATCTCCCCTCGTCTGAGCTACCCATCCAGGAACCTGTGCCTGTCCATCAGACACTCTCCACCTGCTAGTAGTAGTAGTAGCAGTTGGTCAATCCATCGGGGCGTAAGATTCTCACCCTCACCCCATCCCATCCCATCTCATCTATTCCTTCGAAGGCGGTTGCTTCAACCTCTTCCTTTCGCATTCTCTTGGACTATTTACATTCTGCCGCGTCCATGACTCAAACCTTGTTTCCTTTCCCCCTTCGTTTCTATTTTCCATAATCACTCGTTACCATCATGTCAGCGACTTTTCAAAAGACACTCTTGGCTGCCATCATCAAGAGCCTCCTTCGGGGGAAATCACTAGTCCAGTCACTCTTGGCTTACTGGGGCAGCTCTCTGGGACTTGAGACAAACACAAAGACGAGAGTCGCCGCCAATACGCCGCGCAAATCTGCCCAGGACTTTCTCAAAGAGGCAGAGGCTCTATTCCTCGACCCTGTCAGTCAAGATGGCCTGCAAGAACTATCCAACAACCTACGAAAACAACTCCTAGAGCGACTAGAAACTGATATGGAGTGTATGCTACCGTCATACAGTCATCAGCTACCAAGAGGTACAGAGGTTGGCCGCTTTGTGGCATTGGATGTTGGTGGTTCGACCCTCAGAGTAGCATTGGTGGAACTGTGTGGTCGCGTGTCCAATATCGGAGAGCAGAGCAGGATCGTGAGCATGAGGAACTTCCGTATCACACCTGAGATCAAAGCCCTAGAAGGCAGGTTGTTCTTTGACTGGATGGCCGAGAGAATACTTGAAACTCTATCAGCAGAGCTAGAGCAGCAAGATAGATCTGATGGACCTTTGCCTATGTCAATGGCATGGAGCTTTCCCATTGAGTATGCTTATTCCACCCACCCTATCGCCCAGAGCTAATATTCGTTAGGCAAACATCACTAGCAGGTGGCAAGTTGCAAGGGATGGGCAAGGGCTTCGCTGCGTGCAATGGGTTGTTAGGTCAAGATCTTGGAGAGATCGTACGAACAGCCTGCTTAAACCGCGGTCTCAACGTAGAACTTCGCGCTATCGTCAACGACTCCAGTGCATGCTTACTATCGGAGTCGTATAACCACCCCACAACAAGGTTCGGTCTCATCCTTGGTACTGGCGTCAACCTTGCTGCCTATCTTCCTGTGTCCGCCATCGGACGTGTCAAATTTGGCGAGCGTCCTCCGCAATGGTTTGAGAAAGCGACACATGTCATCATCAACAGCGAGATCAGCATGATGGGACGTGATATCTTGCCCTTGACAAGGTGGGATCGGCAATTATTGGCGAACCACTCCCGACCTGAGTTTCAGCCTTTAGAGCACATGGTCAGCGGGTTCTATCTGGGCGAGATTTGTAGATTGGCGCTTGTTGAGGCGATCGAGTCAACTGGGGTTTTTGGAGGTGTTGTTCCTGTGTCCCTGGAGAAACCTTACTCATTCTCAACCGAGACACTTTCTATCATTGAGGGGTAAGTTTCAGACTCATGATTATCCAGCTTCAGCATGCTAATGATCATAGGGATACGAGCTCTGATGCCGAAGAGGCGCGCAAGCAATTTTCCTCTCGCCACCCATCGAGCCAAACCCACACAGCTGCCGATCTATTATTCCTCAAGCAGCTAGCCAGTTTGATCTCCAAGCGCTCAAGTGCGCTTGCTGCCGCTGGAGTACATGCTTTCTGGAACTTGCGCATCGACAGTCAGAACACGTTCGTTTCCACACTATCACCTGGATCATCTGAGCGAGACAGCGCGGAAGCAGACCGTGATCTGGCCGAGACGACAGTAGCCTACAACGGTGGCGTTATTGAAAGCTACCCTGGCTATCTTGACAGTTGCCAGTCATATCTGAATGACCTGGTAGCGGCCGACAAGACGGAAAAGTCTGGAAACAGAACAATCAAGCTTGTGTCAGCAAAGGAGAGCTCCCTGATGGGAGCAGCAGTGGCTTTGGCCTCTTTGGAGGAGGTCGTAGAGGGGCCATTGGGCGTGGTTGGCTAAAGAAAAGGAACAGGAACAGGTATACGCCATTTTGATGACAGATTATAGCATTGCATTGGTGCTGGGCGTTTTGGTTTTTGAGATGAAAATATATTGGGATGAATTCTTATGGAGAATATATATTTGGATGATGAACTTGGGAGGGAGATGTCGATACTATATTAATACAGCCCTTAGACATACTTGTCCCTTGGAACTGCCCATGATAGCCTTTGATACCAAAGTGTGACTCTCCAGTCTTGTGCAATAGTCATATCAAGAGATCTGCTCTCATAATAACCGATTTTCTTATGCCTGGTGTTTGGTACCCTTGTGTACCAGCTTCATCGTTGACCCCCCGCCCTCCCAACTGAAGGCCATTTGTGTGGACATTATGGTCACGTGCACGCGTCAAACTCTCGCGTTGAGTGGTCGGCGCGTCTGTAGCTTCACAATAGCTTCTAGGCACCCCACGGTTTCTTCTCCTCCTACCTAATATCTTCCCGTTGTTGTTGATCTCTTGAGCTTAGGTTTATTTTTTGCTTGATGTCATAACCACGGTGCTGTACCCTTGTTTTGTTCTCCTTCATCCTAACTTTTTGCCCTCAACACGCGACATGGCCACCTCCGACACATTTGCTGAATGCGCCATCGCGTTCGTCGCCAGCAATTTACTAACTCCCAAACTGATCGGAGAGGTACTGAAGCTGCCAAACTCAATTATCATTACTGACAACCCCTAGCTATCAACTATTTTAGAAGAAAATGGTGCACAAATATGCGAACCTCGTCGAGACGGTTCATTACCCATCGAGAAAGTCACCCACATCATCTCCAACACGATCGATTTCCCTCAGTTCATTGAGGCACAGGCTCACATGATCCCTGTAGTGACGACTCAATGGATCACCTTCTCAATAGCTCGCAGGAAGCAGGCTCAAATTAGGCCTTTTTCGCCTGATCCGAGAATGATCTTTTCTGAGGTGGTGGTGACTTGCGCGGATCTGCCAGAGACCGACAAGGAGAGTATTGCTGGTGCTACAATGGCTTTGGGTGGACAAGAAACAAAAGATGCCTCCAAGTTAACCACACATATTTGCGCCCTATCGATGGATCATCCTAAGGTCCAGGTTGCCCTACAAAAGGGATGGAAAGGCAAAGTTGTGTTGCCACACTGGTATGTCTAGCGCAGAGGGCTTGTGATGTTGGCCACTGACAATCTTCAGGTTCGATGATTGCTTCAAACTTGGGAAACGTATCGATGAAGGTCCCTATCTATTGCCCGATCCCGAAATTCTTAAGAAGACTTCCTCGGACGAGCTCAAAATACCCTCCAACGAAAACCTCGCGGGTGCGACATCGCCAACGCCGAATTACCTCCCTTTACCCTTGCCTTCTGATGGTGAGGTTGTTCGCCCACCGGTCACCATCTTCCAGGACCGTAATGTATTGCTGTCCGGGGATCTGACTATTACCGAACGACTGTCAAAGGTGGTCAGAGAAATTATCATCAGAGGGGGCGGAAAGCTCGTGGATAAGGTCGAGGATTGCGACATGCTCATCTGCCAATACCGCGATGGTCCTGAATATGTTCAGGCGTCGCAAGCGTACAAAGAAGTCGGAAATCTGGCCTGGCTTTACTGGCTTATTGTCCACAACGAGTGGACATCGCCGCTCCGTCGACTGCTACACTATCCGATCCCCAAGGATGGTATAGAAGGATTCAAGGGTCTACGTATCACAGTATCAAATTACGGTGGTGAAGCAAGAATTTACCTGGAGAACCTGATCAAAGCTTCTGGAGCCGAGTTTACCAGAACGATGAGAGCCGAGAATACGCATTTGATCACTGCTAGAGACTCTAGCGAGAAATGCAAGGCTGCTCCTGAATGGGGGATTGCCGTGGTTAACCATCTCTGGATCGAGGAGAGCTATGCCAAGTGCGAAATTACGCCCATCAACATCAAGAAGTATAATCATTTCCCTCCGCGCACTAACCTGGGCGAGATAATCGGGCAAACGTTTTTTGATGAGCCAAAACTGCGCGAAAAGTACTACCCCGAGGGGCCAGCCAAGCTCTCACCACGAGCCAAGAGGAAGCGAGCAATCCTGGAAGCTGCAGAGGAGAACGCATATGCACGAGGGCCAGCAGAGGGTGTTGTTATTGGCCAGGCTGGTAACGAGGACGTCGAGATGGAAGATTCTAACGGAGGAACAAGCGAGAAGTCCGGAAAGAAGACCAGAATTATCGGAGATGCAACTCCAATTCGTCCACGCCGTGCTGGGAAGGAGAACGAGACGCCGTCGGTGGCTTCCACAGGGAGTCGCAGCGCCAAAGCGAAAGCCCAGGAACGGCTGCATGGCTTGAGCGACGATATCGCGCTTTACGAAAAGGAGAAGAAGAGACATGCCAAGGGAGGCAATGCAATCTGGGGGGGAAAGCGAGCTGCCGACCAGGCCGAAAAGACTAACACCAAAACCAAACAAGAGGAGAAGCATGAAGATGAAGATGCCGACGCGTTAGCGAAGCGGCCAACCAAAAAGACCAAGCCGTCACTTCCAGACGTTAAGATGCGTGTTGTCTTGACTGGATTCACTCGCTGGGTAGGAGATAAGAGTAAGGAAGATCAGGATCGAGTACGTAAGCGCGAGCCATTTGTTTGAATCTATTCTAACCAGACGACAGAGAAAACTCCGGGACATGGGCATACAGATTGTGCAAGAGGGTCAGCCGTGCGACTATTTGGCAGCCCCTAGTGTTGTCCGCACTGTCAAATTCCTATGCGCGCTTGCACGCGGTCCAACAGTCATCTCGTCAACTTTCATTGACCAGTCTTTAGACAAGGGCACCCTTCTCCATGTTGAGGATTTCATTCTCAAAGACAACGCAGCTGAGAAGAGGCACAACATTATCCTTGAGACATCCGTCGCTCGTGCCAAGGCAAATAGAGGCAAACTTCTTGTTGGTGTTCCCATCTATTGCACGGAAAAGATCCGCAATGGTGCGGAGAGCTACAAAGCGATCGCCGAGGCCAATGGGGCGATCTTCAAGATCTACCGGGCTCGGAGCGGGACGACAATTCGACCAACAAAGGCAGAGGAGGAGGGTAACGCGCCACCCGAGCCGGTCTACCTATTAAGTAGCGGAAAACCCGACGAGAAGCCGCTTTGGGAGAAATTCCGTGATATGGCGTACAATGGCAACATGGAGCCTCGCATTGTTGCACCTGACTGGTTGCTCGATGTCGCAATGGCTCAACAGGTGCGGTTTGATGACAAGTTTTTGGCGGAGAAGTTTTACGGAAATTCCCAGTAGTCATTTCTCTGACTGTTGCTTGATATGGCGTTCAGGAAGGTTTAACATCGGCAGCGATGTTGGAGTCCATATTCGGTTCATATTGGTGCGCGTGCTGTGATGGAAAAGTCGCATGTGCTTTATGTAGAGATGAGTATGTATGGTTCAGTACTTAGAAGAACTTGACGCCTAACGAGTCGTCCTGGCCGAATATTTGGGCTTTGTTTCGTTTGACGAGGATGTTTAGAGCTTTGAGAAGGACATCAGTGTCCATGCCGTGAATATCTGTGAAGATCAGTTATAGGGTCTTCAACACCGGCTTGCCTGACTGAAATTACCACTTCCTTTTGTACCATCTCCTTCGACAAGTTCATAGACTGTAAGAACACTGCCCTTTTGTCCCGTCTCTTCGACGTAGTTCTCTACAAGCTCTGCCCACTCTTCAGGCTTTCGCCAATATAGAAACACAACATCTCCTGTTGTTTTGCCTCCGACATATTCTACACGCCCATCTGCGTGCATATAAGAAATCACATCACGAATATCGTCGAACTGTAGCCTTCGATCGAGTTTTCGGTTTACAAACAGATCTGAATCTGCTGCTTCGGAAAGCGATAGGCGGAAGACACGGTTATGTCGTGCGTAGGCGAGGATGAGATCGGACCATTTGTTGCGCTGAGCATGGAGCGTAGTGAGATTAGTTTGGCGAGTGAAGAAGGCGGGGAAGTGGTATTCTCGGGGGAATGTGAAGGATGATTCGGTTGCAGTCGCCATTGTCTTGATAGGTTGGTGATGTTTGTTGTGGTGTTGAAGACTGGAGGGGCTGAGACGATGACGTGGGAGGGGCTCTACAGCTAAGGTACCCGTTAGGCTAAAGCTAAACACGTGTGATAGGTTCAACCGATCGGCCGAAGCCGTCTACGGCAATGCAAATGCAATTCTAGGCCTTCAGACTTTATTTAGTATCCCATTCTTTTTTACCCTTGCTACCTTATCGAACCATGGGATGAAGATCTATGGAGTCAATAAAAAAATTTTTAGTCTGTACCAGAACAAAGGTTGAACTCGTGTTTGAAATCACATCATCTGCATTCGTACGACACGACACGAACACCAAACTTGGCCTCTCTTCGCCTCAGGGATTCCTCTCCGAGACTCCACAGAACGGACTTGCCCCCCCAGAGTCACTGCGTGTTCTTGTTGACTATTCCGTGGAGAATGCTTGACAATTGAATCTCCGCGACATTGAGCTACGGTGTTATCTTTGTGGGGGAACTGTAGTTATGGCCCAGTTAGAGTCGCTGTGTTGCAAAGCAGAAGAGGTTGATATTGAGGCTTATCTATGCTGGCATTGATAAGGAGGCTCACTCCGAGGAGAAAGGTTGATACGGGAACTAGTTAAGGCAGTGAATATTCCCGATCGATACAACACACAAAAATAGCTCGAGGGAATCTAATACCCGGATCTGAGTGAGGAATCTAATTGAGCGACTCTCGACAATATCATTCCCTATCCAGGACTTGAGGATATCTTTTCAAGATACGACCAAGATAAGGCCAAGAAAGAGCAGTGACAATTGTATACTGAGTTGTTATTAGGCGGTATTCGAGATGGCTTCATCCTTCACCGAGACTCAGATTAGTCAACAACCCACAAAAGCCTTGACCGGACGGTGAAACTACGAGTTGGAGCATAATATTTCGCCAGAAACCGGATGCGATTTAATATGAGAATCACCCCGAGACCTCATATCATGCTCTGTCGTGGTGTGTTGCGACGTACGAGCCCTTGGTGAGAATATTGCTTCTCCGCGGAGGCCAAAACGCCTCTACCGTGCGGGCGCAGTCGCTGATTGGTCCCTCAGCCACAGCGCGCTGTCTCCTTATCAGAGATCAGCCCTGGCCGAGAACTGCAAATGCGCTCACGTTCTATGGACCAACGGCGGAAATGCTTAGCACGAGCTGGACTATCCCGGAGATGTACGTTCTAGATAGGGAGATGGGAGAAACATCAGAGGGGGATCCATAGTTTGTGGTCTTGAGGTACAGAAGACCCTCTTTTTGTAACAGGCTCTGATATTCACTTATAACCATGACGGACCATGGTATTCCCTTCTATCTTTTGGGTTTCTCTCCCAAGTATACTTGTTTTAATATTGACTTATCAAAATGGCTGCAACAGCACAAAAACGTGTGGTGGTCGTTGGCCTGGGTATGGTGGGCATTGCTTTCATGTAAGTCAATTCAACACTATTTGACTAGTTGCCTACCATAATCTGACAATAGTACAGAGAAAAGCTGCTCAAGTATGACGCCAAATCAAAAGAATATGCAATCACAGTCGTTGGAGAAGAACCATATCTCGCCTACAACCGAGTAGGACTCACAACATTCTTCGAGCACCGAAAGGTCGAAGAACTATACATGAACCCAGCAGAATGGGTATGTTCAACCTGAACCAGAACTGCATTCCAAGACACTGACAACCTACAGTACACAGAAGCTGGAAGCTCATTAAACTGCCACATCAACACAAAAGCCACACACATCAACACCGAGGATAAATTCATCGAGTGCGCAAACGGCGAGAGCTACCCCTACGACATCCTCGTCCTCGCCACCGGTTCAGACGCTATTCTTCCCCGTATGCTCAAGGGCTGGGACGCAAATGGTGTTTTCGTCTACCGCACAATCGAAGACTTGAACAGGCTTATCAAGTTCTCCACCGACAAGAAGGGCACCAATGGAGCTGTCGTTGGTGGTGGTCTTCTCGGTCTTGAGGCGGCAAAGGCCATGCTCGATCTTGAGACCTTTAACAGAGTCGATGTCATTGAAAAGGCTCAGTGGGTTCTCACAAGGCAGGTCGACGAGACTGGTGGTAAGATGGTAGCGGATCAGGTCTCGCAGCTTGGTGTGAACCTCAATCTCGGGAAGGGCGTATCGAGCATGAAGACTGATGAGAACAACAACCTCACTGGAGTTATCTTTGACGATGGCTCAGAGATCAGCTGCTCGACACTATGCTTCGCTGTTGGTGTCAAGCCAAGAGATGACCTCGCTAGAAGCGCCAACCTCGAGGTTGGACAGCGCGGTGGTATCGTTGTCAACGATGACTTGAGAACGAGTATGCCCGATATCTACGCCATTGGAGAGTGTGCTAGCTGGCGTGGTATGGCTTACGGTCTTATCGCTCCTGGTGTGGCCATGGCCGAAGTCGTCGCTTTCAACCTCACACAAGCCAAGCTTCACAGCCCCCAGACCTTCAAGACCCCCGATATGAGCACAAAACTCAAGCTCCTCGGAGTCAACGTCGCTAGTTTCGGTGACTGCTTCGCTGATCGTGATGGTCCTGTGACGCTTCCTCCCAAATACGCCAGGACACTCGTCAATGGTGACGCTAAAGAGCCCAAATCTGTACAAGCTCTTACATACAAAGACCCCTTCTCGAATGTGTACAAGAAGTACATCTTTACTAAAGATGGAAAGTATCTCCTCGGTGGTATGATGATTGGCGACGTCTGTGACTACGTCAAGCTTCTACCAATGGTCAAGGCGCAGAAGGAGCTTGAGATTTCTCCCAGTGAACTCATTCTCGGCGCCAAGAAGGACGGCGGTGAGGATACTGATGATCTTGACGACGATGCTCAGGTGTGCTCGTGCCACAACGTCACAAAGGGCGATATTGTCAAGGTTGTCAAGGATGGCACTTGCAAGGACGTTGCCAGTATCAAGAAGTGCACAAAAGCCGGCACCGGCTGTGGAGGTTGTGTTCCTCTCATCACCACCATCTTCAACAAGACAATGGCTTCTATGGGCCAGGAGGTCACCAACTACGTCTGCTCACACTTTAACCACTCTCGAGCTGACCTGTTCAACATCATCATGGTCAAGCGCCTCAAGAACATGGGTGAAGTGATGCGCGAGGCTGGAAACGACAAGGAGGCTCTTGGTTGCGAGCTGTGCAAGCCTGTGGTAGCGAGCATCATGGCTTCGCTGTGGAACAGGCACGTTATGGACAAGACCACCCACGGTCTCCAGGAGACCAATGATCGCTTCTTAGGTAACATCCAGCGAGACGGTACCTACTCTGTCGTCCCCCGTGTATCCGGTGGTGAGATTACTCCTGACAAGCTTGTGGTCATCGGCGAGGTTGCCCAGAAGTACAACCTCTACACAAAGATCACAGGTGGTCAGCGTATCGACTTGTTTGGTGCCCAGAAGCAGGATCTTCTCGATATCTGGGGCCAGCTTGTTGCTGGTGGTATGGAGTCTGGTCACGCTTATGCCAAGTCTCTGCGAACCGTCAAGAGTTGCGTTGGTTCTACATGGTGTCGATTCGGTCTGAGTGACAGTGTCGGTATGGCCGTTCGTCTGGAGGAGCGATACAAGAGTATTCGAGCCCCTCATAAGATCAAGGGTGGTGTGAGTGGTTGTGTGCGAGAGTGTGCTGAAGCTCAAGGCAAAGAGTATGTTTTTCCCCACATCGTTTAATTGTTCTGTCTGCTAACATTGAATCAGTTTCGGTTTGATTGCCACAG
Source organism: Fusarium verticillioides 7600 (assembly GCF_000149555.1). Taxonomy (NCBI): domain Eukaryota; kingdom Fungi; phylum Ascomycota; class Sordariomycetes; order Hypocreales; family Nectriaceae; genus Fusarium; species Fusarium verticillioides. The sequence continues at coordinate 2,277,607 of NC_031680.1, read as the reverse complement.
AAAAGGGCTGGAACATCTTCGTCGGCGGTAACGGTGGTGCGAACCCTCGCCATGCCGAGCTTCTAGCCAAGGATGTGCCCCCAGCTGATGTCGTGACAATCCTCGACCGATATCTCATGTTCTACATGCGCACAGCCGACAAGCTTCAGCGAACAGCCCGCTGGATCGAGAACCTCCCCGGTGGTATCAAGTACCTCCAAGAGGTCATCCTCGAGGACAAGCTCGGCATCAATGCCTCGCTCGAGGCGCAGATGGAAGAACTTGTCGACAGCTTCTTCGACGAGTGGGCTGAAGCTATCAAGAGCCCTGCCATCGCTGCCAAGTTCAAGCAGTTCGCCAACACAAACGACACAACACGCAACATGGAGCTTGAAGATGACCGTGGTCAGAAGCGACCAGCTTTCTGGCCCGCGGACGCTGCAGCTACAGACAACTTCTCGGGTCTCAAGGACAAGTGGTCCATGACTTCTTGGGAACCCATCATCGAATCTTCATACTTTGACGGTGCTGACGAGTTGCCAAACGGTATCTCCGCCACTATCAAGCGTGGTGACACGCAGCTCGCCATCTGGCGCATCAAGGGCGTCTACTACGCTACTCAACAGATGTGTCCTCACAAGCGTGCATTCATCCTCTCCGACGGTCTTATCGGCCAAGAGCCCAACAAGGCTGTGACGAGTGGTGATAAGGATGGTGCTTCACCCTGGGTCTCATGTCCTCACCACAAGCGCAACTTTGACCTCGGCAACGGTGCTTGCAAGACAGACGAGTCTCTCTCCATCGCCACATTCCCTACCGAGGCTCGAGCCGATGGTATGTTGTACCTCAAGCTTCCCCCTGTGGAGGAGCTTGATGCTGCCTTGGGCACAAAGAAGTGGATGGTCAAGAAGGGCGAGGCTGGTGAGGCGCCTCTCGCTAAGCTTGACAGCAAGATCAAGTTTGTTGGATTGAGAGGAAAGAAGCCATATGTCAAGCCCACTGGTGGTGCTAAGATGACTACTAAGCCACTTGACCTCATGATGGCAGCGAATGGTTGTGGCGGCGGTGCACCGGAATGGTAGAGAAAAAGAAACATAGAGCATAAACAAGCTTAAGATATCATGGTTCGGCGTTGGGGATATACCGGAACGGTTTGGTTTGGGTCATTATGAGTTATGCTATGTAGAGCATATATAAATACCTCTTTTTATGTTACGTCAAGTTCAACAAGCGCATGGTCTCCTTATTATCCCATCAGTTTGATGGCGAAAGAACCGGATGATAAACTCATCAAAGAGCCTCCTAAGTTTAGGCAAAATCTACCTACACTTTTCCATTATGTCGGATTGGCGGCAAACGTTGCATATGGATTAGTATGAATATGCCACTCTATATATAATATCCATTTTACAATCATTGCCCACATGCGCCGGTCTTCTGCAGGCCACCCCTTCAACACAATATTAAGGCCCAAGCTAAGGAGGTTAGAGAATAAGCCCTGAAGAGCTGGTCGCGATCATAGCCCTCTCCTCAAAGATCCTGGTGAGGTCTCTCATTATGGGTGTTAGTCACAGCAATGACACCTCCGTCCTTCTCAATATCCGCAGGAAGGTTCCCGAGAGCCCGATCACCAAACATGAGATCAATTTCCTCAAGGGATATGCCCTTTGTTTCTCGAAAGGCAAAGATAAGGGTGGGTAGTGTGATGACAAGATTGAAAGCTGTTGGTCTAATTTAATTGACTAAAGAAAAGCCCCGTAGTGTTTACTTACCAACGAAGAGGAAGTAAAACTTCCAGCCAAGCTCGTCGAGGGCAAAGGGACTGACTTGATTCCAGAAAGTGCTCACAAGCCAGTTACCGATACCCGTGGCGAATGTGCAACCCTTTCCTCGGATTTGACATGGCATAACCTCAGACATGTACGTCCAGGAAACAGGGCCAAACGACAACGAGAATATGATTGTGACACAGAATAAGAAGGCAACCCCGGCAATACTGAGGCCACGGTGTGTGCCATCGACGTTCTGAGAGTTGACCGCACTCTCTAGGATCAGAGCAATGGTGATGGCAATAATACCATAGATCAGAGGCCTCTTTCGGCCGATCCTATCAGAGATGAAGGTGATGAAAAACAGATCTCAAAACTGTTAGTCTACGAACAGAAAAGCTATTGAAGGAAATAAGATGTCCAACTTACTCGCAAGAGGGCCGGTGCAGTTGTGCATGCCTGCAACCAGAAGATTTGTCTTTCCAGTAATTCCAAGCTTCTCGTACATGATGGTTTGGTAGTAACTATGTACATATGTTAGTGAGTGTATTAAACACTTGTAAAGTGATTTCGGGTTTCGAGGAATAGATTAAAAGCTTACCCCATGACGTTGATTCCTAGGATCAATGTCAACTCGTGCTCTTGACACAGATGGCTCTCAATATAAAGGAGTCATACCAATGAATTGGGTAAAAACTTGAACTAGAGTTCCAAGCATAAGACGCTTCCTCTACTGAGGCACCTTGAACATGATCATCCACCCAGGCGCAGTTGCTACCTTCTCGGCATCAACTTCGGCGATTTAACCTTCTTGAGCGACGTAGGTGTGGTGGTGGTCGGGGAGCGCTTTCCCTCTCCTCTCTCATGTCTGGTGTCTCAGCATCTGGGGCAGGGCTCCTTTTGCTAGGTAGACGCATTCAGGACGGGAATCCCAAACAAAGCAGCAACAGCAGATTGCGAGGCGTTCATGGCTCTTTCTGCTTCCAACTCTCCATCAACTTCCATAAACTCCATCTCAGGGGCAGGAGCAGTTAGGTAAGTTAGAAGGCCAGGACGCTATCAATTCACAGGCTCATTAAAACTGTATTTTGATGATGCGGATTATGACAACCAGATATGCTGAATGAAACTCAGTGACCTGGTCGTTATATCAAGCATCTTTAATTGTGACGGTGGTACATAATGACTTCAGTTGGGGTAGCAACTTGTGCAATTGCTCCTTCCCGTATTCGTTTTCTTGTCTCTTCAAGTGACGTATGTTTTGTCTTGAGGAAGGAGCTAGATACGCGTCCCGGTCTGAGTGGTCTAAGTGGTCTAAGTGGAGGAAGGAACATCTTTCCGGTAAGGCGCAGCCCAGCTACACAAGATCAGCCATGTGCTAAGGTAATAAAAAGAATGAGTGAGTTGAAGGTTGAGTATATCAGAGTATGGTATAAGTACTACCTAGGGTATGGCGTTTGGCTACATAAGTTATGTTTTTGGTTAGATACCTACTTTTGGTCAAAGATAATACAGATACATTTCTGGTATGTTTCGCCAAGAATATAGACGCAGTGTCAAAAACCATTGATGAGTGTAATACTCCTACCTGTTGCATCTGATGCCCGTCCGAAAAGAGGTTCTAAAACGCAGAGAGATGCGAGTCTTGGTGAAGCTGTAACTACTAAGTCAACTCTCAGCGAAATTATTTGATATCGTGCACTTATCGTTGGATGTGAGGTTTAGCACAGTGTCCTCAGGTCGCTTGAGATCCTCCGTGTCTTCAAACTATTGTTTGGGGGACCTCTTAACCCGAGTCATGGTTACTCTGGTACCTATAATTTGCAAGTTCCATCTCAGTCAAAGTCTCCTCCCCTCCTTATGGAGAAGCATGATGAGCCTACGTCAGCTTTGTTCAAGGCAAGACTCATACGATTGATTGTATCTTCTGTGGTAACCCAATCATAAGATCGCTTCGAAGTCCTCATTAAACCATTCTGACCGCTCACTACGCCACTCGGCAGCAAATATCACCACGTGCGATAGCAGGGAATGAAGCCATATTAATGTACTTTGAATGAGAATAAGGAGAGATATCTTTGTTTGTCAAAACACTTCAACACACTTCCGCAAATGCTGAGTCCATCAGAAAGCCCGTTAAAAATAATATGCCCTTCGCCATGTACTGTTTGATTGTCCTTTTACCCGTTGCCAAGTTAAAACTCCGTGAATAATAAGCGCCAGGGTTTCCCACCAATCTAATAACCGTTTTCGTACAGATAGTCATCTCGAAAGGGCAACAAGCAGAATAGATCGTGAAGAGGTGATCAAAGTAGAGTGGCGGAAAAGTGTATCGGTGTGCATGTCGCTTATGAAAAATGAAAAATCAAAGGGGAAATTGCTCCTTGTCGTCTAACATCCGTCGTCTTCGCATTCATCAAGGCTTCCATAGCCGGTATCCGAATCAATTCCCACCATACTCTTGTTGATAGCCAGGCACCGGCTGACGACCTTCTCTCTTACATCAGAGGCAACGCCACACTTCTCCCCAGGAGATCCACCCATCCATAGACGGAGACCACCAGATAGTCGTTCAAGAGAGGACTGGAAGGTCTCAGCTGCTGCTTTGTGCTCGTAGAGCTCCTCCATCAGCTCAAGGGTTGCGGTGCATCCAATAAGAGACATCTGCGGGGCGTTGCCACGGGCCATGATTGACTCAATCATACGGAGTCCTTGGTGAGTACTCCCAGGAGTGCATTCGACGCGTCGGAGGTGAGCGATGGCCATGGCGCATCGTAGGGCAAGTCGGAGATCGGGAGTAGAAGCCTGGAAGCTTGAGTCAACGACACAAATGGAAGAGCTCAGGAGAGCATCGACCTTTTCGTTGCCCATTGATTGCAAGGCAGAGGCGATGTTAGCGCCGCGTGCCTTATCAATGAGAACTGCTCGTGCCACGATTGCCCGAGCCTGCGCGGTTGAACCCAAGGGTGCAGCCTTGATGGTTAGTTCGATATCTTCAGCCTTAGTGCTGAGCGTCTCTTCATCCTTTTCCAATGTGGCGACCAAAGTTCGGTGTAGGAATTGGGTCGACCACCAGGCAGCAACAGCATCGAGGGGAGATCCAATAGCGGTATCGTCAACAACAGAATCCATGCCATCCATAGGGGTCACAACGTTGTAATCAGTATCGGTATTGAAAGCCAGGTTGTGTGCTCGCTGGATAACGTCGTCGTTGAGCACTTCGTCGCAGTCTTGTTCAACCAGAAGAGCGAGATGTTCGGGCAAACCGTCGTCATGCTGCTCGGAGGACTCGCGGTGAAGTTGGGTAAGGAGACGATTCAGCTGGCGGGCCTCATTCCACTTGCTGCGGGCAAGTTTGGCAGCGATGAGGTTGATTGCCCCAAGTTGGAGTCGGTTCTGGCCCAGGTCCCAGAGAAGAACGCGAATATGGAGGGCTTTGAGCATAAGTCTAACAGGAGTGTCGGGGAGGGTGCCGGAAGCGAGGAGTGTGAGAATGAGACGGCTCTTGTTGATCTCAACATCGCCGCCAGCCAACTGCGAGTCGAGGGCTATGCTCCATGCCTGGACACGAGCTGTTTCCTGCTCCTGAGTCAAACCAGTGATTGCTTGATAACCATGAACTCCAATAGCATTTCGGAGGCTGAGCTTGAGAGTCTTCAAGATGAGAGCTGCCGCCTCCAGGAAGAAATTGTGACTAGGGACCCATACGGTCTGGATAGCAGTAAGCCAAGCTTGTCGGCGGACATGAATTGGTGAAGCGAGCGATGGGGCTGCCTGAAGAACCCCGACTTGTGGTTTCTTCGACTTCTGTGAATCTCGCGTGAATAGTGAAGGAACAAACACCCAAAGGAACGTTCCAAGTAGGAGAATAATTCGGAGTGAAGTATGTAGATGATAGCCTCCGACGGTCAAGTCAAGGCCACTCGCTGCACTCTTCAGAAGCTGAATAGGCATGGCGAACAAACCACGACCTTCAGGCTTTTCATTGCTAACTTCATCCTCATGCATCGCCTCCAGAATCATCAGGCCGGCAAGTGAGCCAACCATCAATTTACCAAAGTATGGACCGGCATTATTCCACCGACCCTGCTGCATTTGCTGTTGCTGTTGAAGCTGCTGCTGTCGAATGAGCGCGGGATTTCCACCGCGAAACTGTTGCTGGGGTACAGGATATGGTTGACCAGAAGCCATTTGTTGCGAAATGATTCTCTTCATATCATCGGGAACTTGAATCATTCCTCCTGGCTGTGCGTTACCGTCCTGCGACGGGCCCCCGACAAACTGCTGTGCATCCTGTGCATATTGTATTGGCGTAGGTGGTTGCTGAAGCGGACTAATGGCGCCATTCATCGCCCCGGCCATGAAAAGCTTCTCGAAAGCGGCAATTCGGGCTTGCATAGCACCATTTTCGTCGAGTAGCCGATTGTTACGCTTCTCAAGATGTCGAATGTATTCAGTCGCCTTACTCAAAACCTGTCCAATGATTAGCGGGAGTTATATCGCTATAAAGAGCACAGCGTACTGTAGCCTTGTTCAGCTTATGGGCTGGGGTCAGACCATGGAGTTCCTCGCGATCTTCAGTCGTGTCTTCACCTCGCGCGCTCTTCGACATGATGCGAAGACTGGGAACGCTATCTCTCAAAGCGGCGATCTTGTCATTTAGATTGGTTCGATATCGCTTCTCAATCATGTTATGGGCGGTCTTCTTCACTGGTTGATCGCCATCCTCTTCCTCCTCCTCTTCATCCTCAGGGTCGGCGGAAGACTTGCGCTTTCGCGATGCTTTCGAAGATCCATCGGCGGGATCCGGTGATGAAAAGATACCCCTTCTGAGTTCGCCATTTGCTGAGTCCGGACTAGAGGCGCTCTTGGGGGAGTGGTATTGGAGATGTGGTGGCATGGCGATGTTGCGCAGCTTCTCCTGCAAAGCAGGAGTCAAATGGCTGATGAGGGCTGGTTGAAGAACGGTGTTGTCGGTAAAACCAGGCTGTCGCAGGGAAGGATTTGAAGCGGCGTAGATTGATTCGGAGCTGAAAGCGGTTACCGGAAGGCCATCGATGCCGGTAGAGATGGGAAGCTGTTGAAGGTTCTGCTGGTCCTGACCGAAAGCGAGATTCCAAGGAGAAGGTTGATAGGTAGTTTGAGCAGGAGGTGCGGTGCTGCTAGAGGGGTCGTACGAGTCGTAAGGGGGCGTGCCGGTGAAGTGCCATGCAGCGTCGGAGTATTGTTGCTGGGTCTGGGGATGGGAGGAATCGTTGGGCAAGGAGGCTGAGGAGGGGTCAGATTTCACAAGCGAGCCATCATCAACGAAACCACCTAGATTCGGATCTTGAAGGCCATAGAGGCTGTTGGCAGAATCATGGTCGGCCATGTCGGAGAAGCGGGAGCCGGGCATGATGGGGACAGGCCAGCACCATGCAATGCAGCTGCGATGGCCTGATTGAGAGACCCAGTGCTTGGGGTGACCCCGAAGGAGTCGCCGTGGTCGAGCGAGGCCTTCCTTTCGGGAAGACGAGGGCCTTTGGCCGACGATACTAAGAGCAAGGGTCGGTGTTGTCGGTCCAGTTGGGTTGAATTGGCCTCTGTTCCGGGTGTGGCCTGTTCAGTTGAAGTCTCTCGGCCGAGGAGTGGACTTTGGCCGCGATAGCCTCAGCTACTGACTATGGCTCCAGCTGTGTGGATGGCTCCAACTACAGTGAGTGACAGCTGCCGCTACAGCTACAGGCTGTGCTGAGGGTCAGCCTGCAACAGTCGACAGGCCTATAGCCTCTGCTAAGGCGATCAATCGGTGGGTAAGATAGAGAGAATCGGTGGTGAGGGCGTGTTGCAACCACAGAATGAATCGATGGGTTGTCTCAATGGCTCTGAGATCGAATGATTGAACGGGTGTTGCCGAACGGTTGACGAGCGAGAAAGGACAGTGCAGGGGTTCTACAACAAGGGAAGAGCAGCGCAGTCTCACGATTATGGTTCGACTGGCAACGAGTAGCAGTTAAAATTGCAGATGAGAGAATAGGCGATTTGGGCGATGATTCGGAGGCGAGCGATGGATGCAAGGAATTCAGTTTGAGAAGAGGGCAGAAAATCGTACGATGGAACCCGGATATCAGCCCAGTGACGCCTAGTCAAGTCCGCGCTTGGCCAAGCTCGTCTTTTGTACAAAAGACTGGAGTGATGAGTTCAGGGGATCCACCAGTATTTGAGTGCCCGTAGGTCGAGTGTTTACTCCAAATACAGTGCAGAACGTCGACGACTTTTGGTGGCGTACGCACTAAGCCCAGCAACTGGCACGGGATGAGTCTCCAGGCGAGGCGGCGCTACGGCTTGAACCGTACAGTATCGGCGATCTCGAGAATACGGTCCACTTTAGTTAGGGGTTTACCCCTCTCGCATTCGGGTCTAAGGCGCTGTCTGCACTGTGCACGCAATCACAAATCCAGTAACCCGTCAAGCACAAGCCAACTCTGTTTGATCAAATTGGAATGGGGGAACTCGGGAACTCGATTGCGTTAAAAGAATTCGGCTCAGGAAGTAGAAAATACCCTCATAGTCAAGCCGTAATGATGACATCTCAGTCACCGTTGTCAAACTCTGCCCCTAGGCCCCCCCCCCCCCCACATACACTGTCGAAAGACAAAACATAAACCGTGGTGCTACTCGAGTTGTCTCGGGTTAGCCACGCGAGTCTCAGTCTCGCGTCCCGTGGTTCACAGGAACTCAATTATTACATTCCAGCCGGCAAAAGGCCAGACCCAGGCGACGGTTACTCGAGAATATGAGAGTATCGCATATCCAATTAAATAGCTTTACAACGGTCGCCAAGACGAGTTCATTGTGAAGAATCCGAAAAAAAACATGGATATCAATGCCTCGAATCTGCCATGTCCCGTCTGGTGCAACCCTCTCAGGTACTGTGAGACGGATAGCTACATACAAATACCGAACTATTTGGCGCCCTGCCAATCCGCGTTGAACAGAAGATCTGTTCGGGTTACACAGCACAGGCTATTCTTGCATGTCTTGGACTCAGCTTTCAGCTTCTGTGCCACTATCCTCGCTTCTCAAGATGGTCCCCGCCGCCACCAAATGATCGTGATCCCAATATTAAATCCTCCCCTCCTAACTATCCCCAATTAGCCAATCCATCCCGATGATCAAACGATCATCAACCTTGCGTCATCCTCTAGTTTTAACGCTTGTTGCTTTTTAAGTATCGTCACATACATCTTCTTAATTGTTCCGATTGGCGATTCAAGATCTTGAGATCGTAGAGTCGATATGTACTAGATATTAGCTAGCGCCTGGGTTACGATAGATGGAAAATACCGCGTCTGTTGTGTGACGTTACACGTTTGCAAATAACGCGAGAACTCGTAAACGAATTTGATTTGGCAGAAGAAAATGATATACAGGTGAATATTTTATGCAGATAGTAAAGTTCTGGTCCTTGCGGCCGTTACTAGATCCCCGCGAGCCCGTGGGCCAGCTCTAACCAAATACTGTAAACCCCAACCAAGTAGACCCCCCATATCTTGATATCAACGACATCAAAGGAAACAATGCAATGTAGACCCCGTTAAATAATTACAAACTCCAATCATTTCGTTTACCAAACGTCATCCGAACTCTGAACCATCTCCAACGTCGGTGTCTTAGGTACCATGCGTTTCATTCTCTTCCGATCCTCCCTGGTTACAAGCGAAGGTGTCACAGGCATGCATGGCGTGAAGGGCTGATAAGGCGAATAAGGCACTGCACCAGCTGTGTGCGGAGTCATTGCTCCGCTTGGCGATAGTGGTCCTTTCCTCTCAAACACAGTCTGCTTGGTAGTCTGCGCAATAGTGTTTGGCGAAACCATGGCAGGCTCGTAGGCACGCAACGGTAGAGAACCACCAGTGCGCACAGCTGAAGGTGCGTTGGCACGGTGGAATGTCTGGCCAGGCTTGGGTGACGCAGGAAGAGATGGGAACCTTGATCCAGGCTTGGGGGACGATGGCAGGCCAACCAGTGGTGCTTGAGAGTGTTCCGAAGTTGCTGACTCGGGATCACGCTCGCTGGGTGCATGTGACACAGTACGGGCATGGCCAGGATAAGGGAGTTGACTTCCGATACGCTCATCGATGCTCAAAACACTCTCGGGCGAGATATCCGGGGTCGGCAGTGACGCATGGGCCTTGGGCGGGAGGGCCGGTGAACCATACGGGACCTGATTAGTGGGGACCGGAGGAGGAGCAGCCGGAGCATAATGTCGGGGAGGAATCGCGCTCATCTCCTGTCCTTCATAGCGAGGGAATTCACCCGATTGGGGGGTCATGAGAGGCGATGAGATGCTCATGCCCTTCATCTGCTTCTTCTTTGGCGATCGTAGTGCTGAGAGAAATGAGGAGGTCCTTGATTGGCTCTTCTCCTCGCGGGAAGCAGAAAGGTTGAGTGTTGCTGGCTTGCTCCTCTCCTTCTTCGATGGCGACGATGTCGAAGATTTCAAAGAGAGTACGGAAGCCGAGGCTGAAGGGCGTGGTTGGTGGTGAGCAGTCGGAGGCAGAGGAACATCGTAAACTACTCCTCGCTTCTTTGCATCCTCATGCTCCAGGACATGCTTGTACATGTCTTCAAGCTGAGATTGAGCCATGAGTCTGTCTACTGCCACAACACGGGGATCGACAAAAGGATTAGTTCCGGGGGCTCCAATACTTGAAGCCGGCGATGGATAGATGTATGGATTTCCTTCGTGCGAGTCCTGGAAGCTCGGTTTGACAAATTCGGTGTCGGTGATGATATTCAGAGATGTAGGTACAGCTGTGGGAGGAAAGTCAGGACTGACGATATCTTTCCGAACTTCAAAGTCGACCTCGTCAATTCCAGCTGCGATATGTTCGCGTCGCTTCTTTGATAGGGCAAGCAGTGTTATGGCGACCAGCACCAATGATACAGCGTATGCTCCGATTATACCACCAATCTGGGCTGGCAGGTAGGTTGTGTCAATTGGTCCTCCTGGTATAGGCTTATCTGTGTCCCGGGCTTGGAGTATTGAGGATAGAACAGGCTCGGACTGAGCTGTTGTAATGACTGACAGAGGCAGAAGCAGACCGAGTTGTAGTGAGTAGCGAGCACCCTCGAGAAGCATCGTGGGAAACGAGGTCAAGGCGAGACACTTAATCTTTATGGAGAAGCCAGCTTGTGCGATGTGACCTCCTGAACACGATGAGACGAAACACTAGAGAAGAACATCATGCACGGAAGAGGGAACTTGCGGTCTCAACGGGGTATATAGCGGGCTGGGTCATGATCGTCTATCACTCTGCGTTAGCCGCTGAGCTATCCAGGGCTGGACGCTGAGTCGCTGAGCAGACAACGCCAGTCAACTGGCGGTCGTCGAATAGCGGCCGAATGCATGAGAATACGTCTGAGAATAGCTCGATACCCTTGGTGATGGCAACAGAGTGGTTGCAGGTGAGGGCTCAAGTGTGACGAGGCCATCTCCGAGCTTTGGTTGGATGGCTAACCGCTGAGCGATATAGTGTGCCATCGCCTGATTGGCCATTAGCTTTGACTACCAACCACCAATACCCACATACACAACCTATCGCTGGCTCTAGATTCCTAGATGCCGGGATACACTGCAGTGTTTTCTCGCTTTAAGCTTCTCTGTGGTTGTCTTGTTTCTGCCGTTGAAGGGTCCCAAGCGGGGCGGGGCGATCCTTGCTTTTCGCCATCACAGAGAGAGGTCTTGTCCGACTCAAACGTTCCTGGATCTGCGGGGTCAAACCAGCAACCATTGACCCAGCGATTGGTGGCGATAGCTCTTCAATCACTCAACTAACGGCATAGACGATGGAGTCTAGGCAGTGAGGGTCACTTTGAGGCCCAATTGTGTGTGTTGCCTGCATCATCAGGCTGTCGGGCCCTGAACCATGTGGAATCTCCCATTCTTCCTCTCATCATGTGATGTGCCAAAGTTTTCGAATGGGCTGCTCGTCTTTGTGTGACATCAGGTAGCTCGGCATTGCTAGTGATGTTCGTGTCGATCTCCTCGAATAGAAAGACCTATCACGGCGCCTATTGTGTAAGGTCGCACTACTATCGCACGACTATAGCTTCATGCTACCCTGCACAAGTGACTTTGGTGATATGGTTGGTGATTGCTGACTGGAGACGTGACAATCATAATTGAGGGCCATGTTGAGTTTTGTTACAGATGCAAAACAGGCGCTATGCGGTGAGCACTTGTGCAGGGGAATCGGGGCGGTTCATGAATCCTGATGCTATACGATCATAGATGTGTCCCTGGCTGATAATAAACAGACTGCGATGTTTCACAGCACCCACAGAAATATTATGTTTCGGAGTGCGACCTTTTTGGGCAACAGTGCGCTTTTGGCTTGATCAAAACTCCTAGGGTGGGACATCACCGTAGCATTGGACTTTTGTTTGTCACTCTTTTAGCGGTGATTGATATGGCATATCGTGACAGTGATAGTGACGGAGGAAGCCTCAGCGCAAAGGGGATGTGACGAAGCTGACAACGAGATCTGACAGAGTTGTTGAAAGATGAGCATGTGACACACAGACATAATGCTTTTGCCCATCCACAGAGTCAGTCGATGGAGGAATTCATGATGACCATGGGGGAAATTGAATGGTGAGACCAGCGTCATGAGCACAATATTCTCTTCAAAAACATGAGGAGCAAAAATGTGGATGATAAGGTAGACAAGAACATTAAATAAATCACCAAACAAGAACAAGATAGGTACTTAATTGAAGTCAACAATGACATCAGAGCGTAGAATATGTATAGCTTCCTGGTGTTTTAGTCCTACCCACCCTACAACGTAGGCGTTACAATTCACGTGACATCGCGAAAATGACATCGCGTCGCGCGTTGCCCGCTCCTCATCAACGCGAAAGCCCCTCGATCGAATGCAGATACAGTGACTCCGGTGGCTGAAATACACGCCGTAATCCCATTCGAGCAATCTCGCATGGGTATAGAATTTTCAATGATACTATTCTCCCCGATCACTCGACAGCAATTCGTGGATTCGTCCACGTACCCAGCATGTCCACCGCGACCACACAAGATGCGATTCTTCAGTCGTTGAACGAGGCGCAACGCCGAGCTGTTACCTCATCTGCATCGACGGTAGCAATTCTAGCTGGCCCCGGTAGTGGAAAGACTCATACTCTTACCTCTCGAGTAGTATGGCTGATCCAAAGAGTCGGCTATCGACCTGCCGACGTGATTGTCGCAACTTTTACCGTCAAAGCCGCCAGAGAAATGAAAGAGCGTATAGGAAAAGCTCTAGGCGAGGAATGCGAAAAGAAGATTGTGCTTGGAACGTTTCACTCGATTGCCCGAAGATATCTGTCTATATACGGAAATCGCATCGGACTAGACTCCAAGTTTGGAATCGCAGACGACGGAGATTCGAGGGCGATCATCCAGAGAATCTGCAAGAGGCTGGAACTTGGTATCGAGCCGCTACATGCAAGGTCATGGATCAGCAAAGAGAAAGCGAAGGGACCAAATGCCGCCGCGGCTCCAGCGCAGAAAGGCAAAAAGGAGAACCCAGGGCTAAGGACATGCTATGAAGAGTATCAAGCTCAACTAAAAAGGTCAAATTTGCTGGACTATGATGATCTCCTGGTCAAGTGTGTCGAGCTGTTGAGAGATCACCCAGCTTGCGTTTCCAACGTCCAGACCGTCCTTATCGACGAGTACCAGGATACAAACGGCATTCAATATGAGCTGATGAAGTTGTTCGCCCAAGCACGCCAGCGAATCACAATTGTAGGCGATCCTGATCAAAGTATCTACGGTTGGCGTTCAGCCGAGATTCGAAACCTTTATCGACTGTTAAGAGATTATCCTGATACAGATGAAATCTCCCTGGAAGAAAACTATCGATCGTCACAATCCATCCTTGATGTATCTCTCAACGTTATTCAGCAAGACAAAAAGCGATACCAGAAAGTGTTACTGCCAGTCCACACCAAGGGAGCGCGACCGGTTCTCAGAACACTGAAGAGTTCGTCATCTGAAGGCGAATGGATCGTTTCTGAGATCAAACGGGTTATCATGATGTTTGGAAACATGCTCAATTTTGAAGATGTCGCAATTCTTTTAAGATCCGCTGCGCTTTCTCGACACATCGAATCAGCTCTAGGGAAAGCCGGTGTCGCATACCGAATGATCGGAGGCCATAAATTCTATGAAAGAAAGGAAATCAAAGTCCTGATAGATTACCTTCGTGTAGTGAGCCAGCCTGACAACAACGATGCGCTAGCCAGGATCATCAATGTGCCAAGAAGAGGTATAGGAGAAGCAACAATCAAATCCCTTCTTGAAGAGGCGGAGCAGACTAACATAAGCCTCTGGACTTTGATTCTCAAGCACTGTAAAGGCAGTCGTAGGGCAAACACCAACATCAGACCAAAGATGGAGCAAAAGCTCAATACAGAACTCATACGTACCATCTCGAGCTTACGCAAAGAAGCCGATCAAATTAATCAGAGCAGCCCCGTCACTCTGGTTAACTTGATAGAGCAACTGATTGGCCATCTTGATTTCAAGAAGTATTTGGAGGAAGAATACACAGAAGAACACGAACAGCGATGGGCCAACGTTCAGGAGTTCGTTAATCTGGTCAGCGATTTTATGAGAGATTTTGGCGGACCTGAGGAAGAAGCACTCCCTGAAATCGAGAATATGGACCAAGTAAGAGAGGATGATATGCTAGGCCGATTCCTGGCCAACATATCATTGGCATCGGATGCACAGAACAAAGGCGACACAAAAGACCAGAAGTCGCTGATCACTATATCGACCATTCACGCAGCAAAAGGGCTGGAGTGGCCTGTTGTTTTCGTGCCCTCTGTCTACACCGGATCAATACCCCATTCAAGGTCGGAAGACACAGATGAAGAACGACGTCTCCTCTATGTGGCAATGACACGAGCTCAAGCGCTACTGTACCTAAGCTGCCCACTATACGGTTCTCAAGGAATGAGCAGCAAGGTTGAACTCTCACCATTTGTCTCCCCCTTTGCATCCAAGGTCTTCGCCAAGAAGGGGCCATCATTCGATCGAGCAGTTGTAGAGGGCGTTGCTAAAATCCTGGGGCGAGAGGCCCCCGGCGAGAAGGCAATATTCGAAAAACTCCCTCCTATGTTCTCAGTTGAAGATGACGGGTTTCCAGCTGATCCTGTCGACCCAAAGAACGTCGATAGATACGACGAAGAGACTGGCCGACATTACTCGCGGGCACCCAAGCGCCAACGTACGGCGCACCCGGTCACCTCATACGATGAAACAAATGAGCTTCCCTGGCAGAGAGAATATGCTACGACAATGGAACAATCGTCCGATTTCACTGTTTCTGCTTTACCAGGGTTCACAACTGCGGGAGCTCACAGAGTTGCCCTAGATGCTGCAGCCGCAGCCGCAGCACAGCCAGCAAACTCAAAACCAGGGCCAAAGAAGGGATCGACGAAAAGAGGCGTTGGACAGAAGAGCATGCTTGGCTGGCTTAACCATGGAAGAGATGCTCCTCGACCTCCGCCTGAACCTCAGCCTGTACCGCAGCAGCAGCAGTCCAGGTCCCTTGCACAGGTGCTATACCAGTCTGCTTTTTCACGGCAGAATAGTATGCCGGGGAGACTGCCAACAGGGTCGGAGCCACAAAAGCCATTGATAGATCCGGAACTGGCAAAACACAAACTTCCTTCTGCACGACCTCTGTCAAAACCAAATGTTCCAAAGGTAGACGCGGGCCCTCGAAAGCCTTACTCCTGTTTCTCCAGTTCACCACCGCGGCCGCCGTCAAGAAAAGAGCCTGAAGAAGAGAACAAAGGGGACGAGGAAGAAGCATTGCCTAACAAGCCTGCTTCAAGTCTTCATGCGACAACATTCATGTCTGTAAAACCCAATGGAGGTGTGAGACGCCCAGTTGGCCTGGGGCCGGCGCCTTCAATGGACCGATTGCGTAAACCATTCAAACCGCTGACGATTAATCGACCGAAGCGACCAGGTGGCTGATGTGATGAGATCATTTGTGATGGTTCAAAGTAATGCCTGTCATGTTTGAGCAGCGAGGCGTTGTGGGGGATCGTTAGGCCTTATGGTTAAGCATAACGGAATTTGGAATTTGGTTTATATCACTTGAGAATATTTATATAGACTGTTTGTCGACTCTGGTAGAATCGAAAAGCAACAAGAACAATTCGATAAAACAATTCAATCACATACGTGACCGTCAGTTATACAAACCCAAAACAAATACTTCAATCAAACCACCACAAAATATCATGTCGCCCACCATCACCATCCGCCTCTCCACCTCTGCCAGCCAAGCTGCTCGCAGGTACATCTCAAGCTCAACAACCATGAAAAGCGCCGTCGCCCCCAGTGTCCGAAAGTCTACCAGTTTGGTCGAGAAATGGAGGAATGCCTCTCCTCAGAATCGTCGATATGTCTTGGCAGGTCTCGCAGTCGTTGCCTCTGTTGATGTTTACATGCACTACACATACTGGCCTACTATTCGAGCATGGTTCGGTGGCGAGAAGATTGTTAGGAACTGAGAGGGACCACTTGATCTATGCATGGCTCAATTCTGTTGAGCATTACGCCGCATAAGAATCGATGATAATAAGACTCTGTGGACGAGAAACGCGGAAGCCTCATCTCATTTCAGTTGACCTCGATACTGTATAAAATATCACAATAACAAGATCATCGTCAGGGTTAAGAAAGCCTCTAACATTAAGCCGATGTGCCAAAATTAACTAGTCTAAAGGACTGCTAAGATATCACTAATTTGCCCAAGTCTATCCTAAACTTACCTAAATCTTTCTGCTATATAGGACCGAGGCCTTGGTTTTTCTTCCATCCTCCCTTGATAAGCGTGTAGATAGCAACATAGTACTTACTATCGACTGGTAATCCCGTCATTGGGTCAGTTATGTATTGTAATGGGAGGGTGATAATATCATTTGGACTATTTGCATCTCATGAACATCTTCCGAGATGAGATTAGTATCGGTTAAGCTGATGAATATACACTCGACTAGAGATCTATGTGATTCAAATGCATACAGTCTATAGTGCCTCTAATATTTATCTATATAGTACTCTGGTTAAAAAGGAATCTTTACACCAGAAGATCGGAGCTTCTGGAAGACACCCTGAGGATCGTACTTCTTGCTGGCAGCACGAAGCTTGGCAAGAGCCTCATCTCCAATAGTCGCTAGGGGATCTTGTGTAAGATGAGCGTAGTTGACAAACTTCCAAGCCCACCAAGCATCCATCTCCTTTGCCTTGGTCTCGATATCGTCCATGTAAGCCTTGAGGAGAGGGAAAGCAGCCTCCTCGCTTGCCTCACCCTTAGCAGCCCAGGTGAGGAGGAACATGATACCATCCCCGTCCTCTGTATACTTGTCTAGACCCATGACGTTGCCGCCATTCTTGACACCCTTCTCGGCGATGGACTTGGTGATGGGTTGGAACATGCAGAGTGTGTTGAGCTCTGACTCGGCACTAGGCATGAGAGCCTCAAGGGCCTGGTTGAGCTCGTCATACTTCTCAACGACATAGTTCAGGAGTCCAGCATTGGGCTTGAAGGAGCTTGTGAACCAAACGTTGCGGAAGTGGGGAGGTTGGCCTGAACCGAGATCCTTGGTGACCTTGCTAAGCTTTTCAGTGACGGTGGTGTCACCTTGAATATCAGGGATGGCATAGAAGCTGTCGAAAGCAGGGGGCTTGACCTCACCCTTGGTGTTCTCTATAGCTGCGTTGAGAATAGTACCACCAGCTAAGGCGGGAAGATAAGCCCAGTAAACGATGCTGCTGGAGTTTTCGTCCTTGGGGACATTGGCGGTGAAATCAATAAGGGCATCGATAACTGCAGGGCCTGACTCAGGCTTGTAGAGAAGGTTGCCACCCCAGATTGAAGGGTTGCCACGGTCGACAAACTCAATGGGATACATGTCGATTCTTGTGATCAGACCCAGGTTTCCAGAGCCACCCTTCATGGCCTAGTTGGTATTAGCATGGCTGATTCGAATGGTGTGATATAAAGACACTCACCTGCCAGAGATCAGCATTGGATTCGGCGTTAGCCTCAACGATGTCACCGTTGGCGAGGACGAGCTGCCAACCCGCCACTGTATCGCATGCCATTCCCTGTATATGTTAGTGTGTCGAGTGCCTTTTTAGTGTTTCTGTCACTTACATGAGATGCAGAATAAAAGGAGTTTCCTCCACCTGTCACGAAACCACCAACACCAACAGTTCCGGCACGACCACTATAGAGTGTAAGTAATGGAAGAAGACTTAGGGTATATAGGCATACCCAGCGACAGCAAGACCATATGGGATAAGAGTGTCGTAGACATCTTGCCAATGACCACCAGGTCCTACGCTCACGACGTTCTTCTCTTCGTCGTACGATGTTCCATTCATAAAACCTACAGCTCTTAGCATGAATAACGATGATGGGATGAGATTCACCGCCTATAACTTACCAAAGTCGATTGTAATGCCCTCCTCGACAGAGTTGGATAACTTAAAGTTGCCATGGCCGCCGCCGCGAATACCGAACTTGCATTGATTCTTGGTGATGACCTCTATGACCTTTGAGACATCATCTGGCTATGGATCGTGTCAGGACTAAACGTTGGAAAGACTTATCAAATCGGATTACGTACCGTCTTGGGTAGTACCATGCAGTCAGGATGCAAGGCAGCACTGACGGACCAGTAGGAGTCGATTCGCTCATTGTAAAGTGACTGGTTCTTTGTGACGACAAGATCGGAGAGGCCAGCCTCCTTCAGCAGAGCAGAGCACTTTGATGTGACATTAGCCATTATGCAGGTTACAGAAGAGATAAGAATAATTGTTCATTGTGACGGGATAAGAGAACATGATGCAGGTTAAATGTGTATCAGGAATTGTCGATCGACGAGGGGTCGACTCGAGACATGACTTACACACTGCTGAGGGCTAGAAGGGAGCAATGTGGTGCCATAAGCTGCACCAGTAGCCAACACACCAAGCTTCATGGTTGTAACTGTAACGTATATCTCAAACAAAGAATGACAAGACGAGAAAGGATACCCTCAATAATAGAACCAAGATGATATGCTCTATCAAAACAAGAAGAAAGGCAACGATCTACAGTTCACGGACGAGGAAGATCGTCTTGTTATTAAACCAACTACTCGCCCCTCGGATGAACTAGTTGATCTCCTGTCTTCGGCAATAGGAGACGGAGCGATGTTCGGGCGAGAGAGGGGCCGGAGAGAGGCCTGGAGTAGACATTATTTCGAATGCTGTCTTGTGATGTTCGTTGTGGTTTAGTGGCAGCTTGGGAGCAGAGTCAGCACAGCTATTGCTGGGATAGGTTCCACCGATATGCCAGGAGATATATTGTAGATGAGCACGTCAACTCGGAGACAGGGCCAGAATGAGGAAGCACATACTACACACTGTTACTACGTAGCCACTGGTGAGGTCTGTGAGGCTCAAGATTGAGCTGCAGCTGGTCACAATTGGACTCGGATACACGTGGAACATCCTTGACAATGAGAACCATTGTCTTGGATCATACCTTGTCACTTTTTTGCATTGCATCAGAGCTCTTGAACATCAATATCAAAGTCCTGAAAGCCTCGCCTACCTCGGTCCAAAGCCGACCTCTCTGAAGCGGTTGGCTGTGAATCCCGGTCTTTTCGACGAGACTAGTATGGGGGGCCCTTGTTTGAACGAGGATATGATTGAGGAGATTTACGGCTCATGAATCCTCCTATTTCCCCACAGTAATCAGGGCCAGGGATTAGAATTGGTGAAGAAGCAGGGCTCAGAACAGGGTTGTCCAGTTCTTAACCTTATTCGCAAGTACCGTTGCATAAGGATAGATCCTCACCTCGAACCATTATTGAAACCTATACTACTCCGTACCATTCGAGATTTCTGCTTTCTCTATAGTTTATGCGCTGCAGTTTATTCTCCGTTCAGGTGTGATCCGCGCAACCGAAGAAACCCATTTTACCTACGGTCTTCGGCCAACTCAGCCCAGCCCACTTAGTGTTTATTCACCTGTCTCTATCAGATGCTGATCGTCATCAAGAACTCCACGCGTATTGGTGACCTTCCGTATTATGTCCGCATATGACATGACAGGTCGCAGGGGCTCTTCCATTCCGCAGGTCTGTTCGCAGTGACGGAACATGTCTCATTGGCTCTGTTGGAGATAGACGAGGCTGCCATATAAGATTGCTGCGAACTGAAATCAAAGATCGGTGAGGAAGATTGGTTATGAGGCAAAGTGTAACGAGTGACATTCCTGTAACAGTTCTTTGTCCCTTGTAGACAGCAGGCCCTGGTATCGATGGGCAGGGTCAGTCATCCTTTGTTCGGCTGTTAATGTTGAGTTCCCATACACAGAGACCTGATCCTCATGATCCTTCGAAATCGGCCAATTACAGAAGAACATACGATTCAATCTCGCTCAGTGTATATACAGCTATATGATATAAGAATGGCAGCTTAATAGATAACAATATTCACCGTTGATTCCTCGGTCTTGTCAAACTTTTCATCTTCCGGACTCACGATGGCTGATCATGAATTATCCTTGTCTCAGTGCCCGCAAGACTAGTAGCCATGCATGAGATGACCCCGATCTGATCACAATCAAAAGCATCACGACCAAAGACATCTTGATGCCCATCTCCATCAGCAGGGTACCAAAACAACTCTGCAACAATCCAAAGCATCGCCACAGCAAGCCCTCAAACACATAAACGGCATTGCCGTCTTAAAAAAACACCACTATAAACACATTCCATTTCTGTATCGAATATCCGGCTCAGGAGTTACATTGACTCTACACGACCTCTTGGCGAAATGCAAAGATCCTACGGCCGGCTCTCGTTACCACTTCAGGGCCTGTCTAACAAAGGGCCCTGGGATATCGCGATGATATCGAACACACTGACCGTCTGGAAATCATACCACCTGCGCTTGTCGGCCGGATCGACATGCCCTATACCGCGTCTGGGTTGCGGTGCCTGGCTCACGGATCTCTTGGCTTCAGGCGAGTTCTTCGGCAACTCTCATCTTCTGGGCCAAAACACCCGGCCACGGTCACAGTGAGTGAATTTATTGGTTCTGTTAAGTTCTTTCTGTGAATTTTCAACTGAATATTCTCTGATGTATGACCTTTATGTCCCCTGTGATGAATCGTCAAAGCAGCATCGGTTAGTAGAACCTCTTGAGCCTATCACGTATGCCTCTGAGACTCTCTCCTTGGGAGGCGAGTACCACGGTGATATATAGTTACCCCTACCGTCTGAAGTTGTAGCATCCTTTGAAGGGAAACGAGTGACAGCTGCGTGTTGATCCTTAAGTGGCACATCGGCTAGTCTCCATCTCTTGCTTCAGATCGTTCCGAATTCCGTCAGCCATCCTTTTTCTACCCAAGGCCTTCCCCAGACTGAGTCTTCAGTTTCTCCCAACAAACCTCCATGTCAAAATGCCTCTGATAGATGGAGTAATGGTGCTTCTGCCACCGCCCGAGGGCTATGTGGTCAACTTCGACAACCCACAGAGACAAGGAGTGACAGAAGCGTACTTTGTGGCGGGGTTCGGCATGGCTGTGAGCTTTCTTTTCTTTTGCCAGAGGATGTATGTCAAGCTATTTCTTGCAGGTGGCTTGCAGTTTGACGATGGTAAGTTTTGACATGTCGTTTTCTATCTGTTTGCTGTTGGTTGTTGGTTCGACCCTGCAAACTCAATCGTGGCGAGTCTGCATGGGATGACAGATCGAAGTTATGAATTGTGCTGATATTAAATACTAGTCTTACTCATATTTTCATATGTAAGTATCTTCGCAGCCACGAGTCATGGCTTTATAGATTCCGCTAATAAGGCGTCTATATCGACAAAAACTGACGGCAAAATTAGATATTGGCCTTGGTCACTATCAGCCTTTGCCTACATATGTTTGCTTCTGGCGCTGGAGGAGTGCATGCCTGGGAAGCCTCTATTGAGACCTTTAACATTTACCTAATGGTAAGTCTCTTACGAAAGGAGAATTGTTCTCGCAAGATATTAACAACAGTAGGATGTCTATCTTGCCGCATTCATATATGTCCTCTGTGGTTCCCTGGCCAAACTCGCTCTCCTCATGTTCTACTTCCGACTGTCTCCTCAGCGTTGGTTCAAAATCTCAGTTTGGTCAACCGCTGTATTCATCAGCGGATACACCATCGGGATATTCTTCGCTGTGATGTTTGCCTGCCATCCTATTGCCATGAACTGGGATGTTACAATCACAGAAGGCAAATGTATTAACAGACCTGGTCTGTATATCGCGACCGCCATAACCAACATCATCAGCGACGTTGTTCTATTTATACTGCCGTTGCCGATGGTTCTGCAACTCCAGATGCCCTTCAAGCAAAAGGTGGGTTTGATGGGCATCTTTACAATCGGATCTTTGACAGTAGTCACATCAATTGTGCGCGTCTCGCTTCTCCCTGGAATGCTTAAATCTATGGACCTGACTTGGGTTATCGCTTTCCCTTCGATTTGGATGTATGGATCTCTCTGACCGTCTAGCAGAGCGCTATAACTAACATGCCTCCAGTATCGTTGAAGCGAACCTGATCATTACCTGTGCGACGATGCCAACGCTCCGCAAGTTCTTCAAACATGTTGCCCCCAAGCTTATCGGCGAGTCACGATATGGCAGCAAAACAGGGAAATCGTCAAAATACGGCAAGCCAGATACAGGATCCAAGCCTCCGAGTCGACCATTTGGCCCCTCTTCCCAGGGACGCCGTGACCGAACACAATATTCACAATTCGATGGCGATGAGAACCCTATACCCGATGACTTTGCTCTAGGCCCCATAAATGGACGCGTGGGACACAATACCAGCGTTGGCCAGAGTGAAGAGGTGACGGGTTGGATCGATAGTGATTCTGAAAAGGGGATCGTTGGGGGGACGATCAAACCAGCAATTGTCCAGACAAAGACAGTGACGGTGGAGTATGAACGATCACTATGATACCAATCGGTGATGAGAAAGGCGTGGGAGTTGATCAGATCTTGGGGATTGCATTAACAACAATCGTATGGATAGGAACTTTTGTTTTAGATACCACTTCAGTAATGATCTATTTTGTTTTGATACTCTGCCCGGCTGAAATCCACCATGTGATAATATTTACGATTAATAAACACATGGAAACCGTTGTATGTCAATCCCGTCTGTCAAGTTGGGTTGATAGATAATGTAGAATTAGTTCCCGCTGGTGGTGTGACGACTATCCGTGACTTAGCGATAACTGGCTTCGGTGTTGGATGCGACTATAGAGTACTAAGCTGTCAACTGCCGCACATCGATAAAAACTAGTGGAAGCTCTCATATGTAGTCTTAATCATAACGTTCCAAACAGAGCTTGAACAATACAGCTCAGCCATCTCCTCTCCTTTCGCCATGACTTCAAACTGATACGGAACATGTGCTTCGTCGAAGCTCAAATCCAGCACCTTTCCCTCAACCTGACTCAATGTTAAGCCAAGGATAAAGAGTCTGAAGATCTGACAGCCTGGCTGAGTTGGTTCGGCCTCTCTCTCTGTAACTCAACCAGAGATTGCAACTCCGAGTTGCCTCACTGCAACCTCAAAATTGAGCCCTAAAGAAAGCGGCAGATTGTATCTGCACCCCTGAACAAACCAAGCCTGGTAACCCACTGCAGAATCACCTTCCGCTTTAGAAGACGCCATCTCTTGGGGATCAGCATCCGTGCGGTTCGGTCCTAGTCAGAAGAGAGAGTCCGTTTTCTGCCTTGTTTTTTTCTCTCTCTGAACCCATCTTCGGGGAGCAAGAAGACTCAAGATTTAAGAAGACGTAACTAAGCTTAGCAAAGAGTTCTCTAAACTTGGAGTAAATTATCTAAATACTTTTATCACCTAGGGTCAAGGGTTCCAGTTTTGTTTCCTCCCTTGCCATGTTATGCTGAATTTTCAGTGAGTGCTTTTCCGGACAATTTGGTTACGTACAACTTAAAGCCAGGTACAAGGGAAGATCTCAATGTTACTCTGCGGAACGCGTCGATCTTGGCGAAGGATTGTGACCCCCTGACCCCTGTTACGTGGTTCACGAATGGCTCCGACGGATATACTAGGCTCGGAGAACAAAGGCAGAAGTATAGGGTATGTTGATCTTCATGGATCTTGTAAATGACATCAAGAATCGTCGGTTCAACCCCTTCCAGAGTCTTTACATTATCAAGGGGAAGAGGGAGGACAGAACAGTTTCACACGAGCTGGTAATACTGTATCCTTATTTTTGGTTGATCTTTGTTTCTTCAAGTTGGTTGCAATTCGCTTCGGGTTATGAAGCACATGCTATGCTCTTCGTATCAATACATCGCGATTATTACAACTTCGCAGACAGAGCCCATCTCTCCTTGATAAGATCAGCAGCCTTCTCACCAATTCCATACGCAGGCATCTGTGTATGGCCATTGTTCACGATAGGCATTATCGAGCAATCTGCAACTCTCAACCCCTTGACCCCATAGACCTGTAGCTTCTCATCCACCACAGCCATAGGGTTATCCTTCTTGCCAGCGGCACACGATCCACTGGCATGGTAACAAGTTGTAGCGTTATCCTTGACGTATTCCTTCCAGTCCTCGCGCGTCTTGTACTTGTGGTGCACAAGATCTGAGGGCCATGAACCCTTGACGATGTCCTTGGTGCCCGAACCTTCGGTGATGATCTCGTTGCCAAAAGCGCATGCTTCAGCGAGGACTTCAAGGTCCAGAGGGTCAGAGAGGTAGTTGCAGTCGACAACAGGGACAGATGTTGGTGAGGCGTCGCGAAGAGTAACGGTTCCGCGGGACTTGGGAGCGAAGAGCTCGGCGATCATACTGAAAGCGTGTTTGTTGTCGATGGGGAATTGGTCGTACTGCTTCGGGCCGCCATAGCACTCAGTGGTAAAGAACTCAATCTGAGGCTGTTTGGGAGTAAGACCCATAGGATCGCGGCCTTCTTTTCGAGGAGCTGCATTCCAGATCTTAGAGTCGGCGAGACGCTCATCCATGCGAGCGTAGGCAAAGATTCCGAATGGGAACACTGTCAGAGGACCCTTCTTCTCCTCCTTCCATTGGGTATAGGCCTTTTCTAACGCGTTACCGTGGTACACTAGAGAATCAGTGGTGAGCCCCTCCTTTTCAGTCTCGTAGAACATAAAGACGATCAAGTGATCCTGGAGGTTCTTTCCAACGCCGGGAAGATCGACAAGAGTGGTGATACCGTGCTGCTCTAGCTCAACCTTTGCACCGATGCCTGATCGGTTGAGGACGTTGGGTGAGCAGTAAGCACCGGAAGATATAATAACCTCCTTAGAGGCCTTGAGCTCAACGACTGATCCATCGGCCTTGACTGCTCGAACACCAGTGGCCTTCAACTCTCCTTGGCTGTCCTTCTCAATGATGACCTTGTCAACATGTGTCTCGACCATGAGGTGTAGGTTATCTCTAGGTTTCTGCTTGGTGATGAAGTCTGCGCTAGTGGTACGAAGGCCTTGGTGGACTGTTCTAACAGAGTGGCCGCAGCCATGGGGGTTCACACCTGAGGAAAACATATCGTGGTCGAGAGGAAGACCCTTTGATACCATGGATTCTCCGATCAAGTTGGAGATAGGAGCCAAGTCATGGGGCTCGGTGTGGACATGGCCTTCATAACCATGGGCGCCTTTCGTCTCCTTGAACCAATCTTTTGTGTGAAAGTTCTCAGCCTGTAAGTATCAGAAGTCAGTAGTTGCTCTGAAGAGTTGTATCGTGGGAATGTTGAGATAGCTCCCATTGTGCTGAGGATATAGTTTAGGCACATACCTTGAGCATGTACTTGAACATGTCATCACCACTCCAACCGGATAGGTTCCAGTCATCATAATCTTGTTTCTACGCAGGTTAGATCTAGTATCGATTGAGAACCATCAATGGAGCTCACCATTCCCTTGACCATAAGAGTGCCATTGCAGCCTGAAGAGCCGCCAAGGAACTTGCCCCGGCTAAGCTTCACAGAGCGATTGTTGACACCAGGGCCAGGTATAGAGACGACATTCCAGTCTGTCTCCTTGTCGAAGTTGTTGGACCAACTAAAACAATGAGTTAGTCAATGCTTTTATGAACAGCTACAGGAGCAGGGGTACTTACCCTCCAACCATGTGAACGTTCTCAAGATGCTCATTATGGGGACCAGCCTCTAGAACGAGAACCTTTACATTGGGATCCTCAGCGAGGCGTGCTGCCACAACGCAGCCTGAAGTGCCACCACTATAAATCAGGTTAGTTAACCAATAATGGTTTTAGGCTTGAACCTTGTGAGTGCGGAACCTTACCCGCAGATGATGAAGTCATAAGTAGAGTCTGGAGCAGCAGCAGCCATGTTTGCTTGTTTGTTTTATAGGAGAGACAATCTGTCAAAGATATATGAGAAAAGTATCAAGGAAGAAGCCAACTTGATGCCAGTAGCGCCTCTGTTACTTATATACATGGTATTACCCGAGGTCCACTATCATGAAGGCTGTCTATCGAGCCAGTCAGGACCGGAAATTCGGAAACTTTGTCACCCAAAACAACAGGAGGATTCCGGTTATGTAGCAGCTAAGCAGTAGGTCCATCATGCCATTCCTAATAAAGACAGTTGAGACGTTCAAATGTTGCTGGTCTGGTGTGTTGTGCTCTTAGATCCTGGCCTTTGACAAGGACCCTGAATAGTCTCAGTTGAACCAACAGCATGAATATGGCCGCACCTTATGCACCAAATTATGGGTTCATGCTCAGGGACATAGCTCAAACAGACAGAGGGAATTTCTCTCAGAGGCAGAGAGGGTATTTACCCCGCTGTCTGATATGTCGACGCAAGCTGGAATCCTCAAGTCTTCTGGAGCATCCAATCGGGGATGCCTCCGCCTTATTCAAAGATTACCTTACGGATCCGACGTTGCAGTGCAAGGACTTCTTGCATTTGCATCAGAGAAGGAGAAACGAGAAACGCCGGGTCTAAGTCTCCCTGGCCCCTTATTCCAACGCGTTCCGCGGATGGAGCTTGGGAGCTTGGAGCTGGGTGAGTGTACATATATGAGCCCCGCAGGGTACGACCATGTAGCTGCAAGAGAACAGGCAACAGGAGGTATCACATTGTATAACATAATGTCTCATGCTCGGCCAAGGACCTAGAAGCCCTGACGACGTTTAGCTTGGGCGGGGCGGAACTAGTTCCACTCCCGCTGCAGATCACGCGGCTAAAGGACATCAGTGGAGAGGATTGGCCGCTAGAGATGCTGAAATTGCTGTTGAGTGTCTGCTTTAGCGGGGTAGAGCTAGGGGCAGCTAGGGGCTTGGGAGCAACGTTGTAAAGTTTTGCCTCTAACAAAGTGCTTGGAGTCGACGACGTTAGTCCTGGCCTTTACCAATACAGTAGATAGCCCTGTAGACACTAGAAATTCGCCGTTGACCGTTCTAATTTATCCCCACAGACACGCTATGATTATTTTGGTCAAGGGCCTCGAGTTATGACCAGGTCTGCCTCGCCTTGGGAATGTTTTTGACCAACCAACAAGACCAGCCGGGGTTCTATGAGACTGTGGACCTGCATATGCATCAACCATGTTCTTTTCTGTAGCAGAAGAAAAGAAAAGAAGGGCTCGCAACTTCTATTTTTCAAGGAAGGCCTTGAACGACTTGGCGGAGTCAAACTGACTCGTAAATGACTGTGCCGCAGAGATCAACAAGACCTCAAGAAGACACTGGATAACTTTACGAGTTGGCTAGGTTGGACAATATGATGCTCATCAACATATCCAAAGTCATGCATCAGGGTTGCCAAGTCTCCCCGGTCCACTATACCCAGCGTCCTGACAAGGTAGCACTCCTCCTACAACACCGTAAATCCTTAAGTGAGCCATGAGATGGTCAATGCCTCTTACACTCGGCCAAAAGGGGGCGTCAGATCCTGCATCTGCATCAGCTAGTTTATGTCAACTTCATAAGTCACATATCATACCTACATATGCCGGCTGGGCCTGCTATCTCCTCATCTCCATCTCTATTCCCCGAAGCTGTCACTCCTGGCCTACATCTGTTGTCTCGATTCTATTAGACAACTCTTGCAAGCTGAAGATTTCCATTGCCAACCAAAATGGCAACACCCTTCCAGACTGAGGCCTGGACGGAATATGGTCTTGGCACACTTGTCTTGTTTTTACGATACTTTGCAAGATGGAAAACAGTTGGCTTCAAGGGATATCAAGGCGATGACTACTTTGCTCTTGCAGCCCTTGTCTTCTGGACGGTATGCTGCTTCACTCTCTTTGCCAAGACATCCTTGCTAACATACATAGTGCGAGTTGGTCATGTTAGAACTCATAGGTAAAAACACCTGCAAATTGTGTTGGTTCACCTCGAAGGATCACTAACCCTACAATAGGCCAATCTGGTACAAACATTGGCGTTACCGACGAGATGGGCGCCAAGATGTCAGCTGAAGAGATAGCTAAGCGCGAGTTTGGATCAAAATGTCTTCTTGCAGGATGGAACTTTTACGTGACTTTGATCTTTACTCTCAAGGGAGTGATGCTCTGCTTGTATAGCCGTATGACGTACGCAGAGCCTCGATCCAACGTTGATATGTGCTAACAGAGTTCCAGGCTTGGTCTCTGGCAGAGAAAGATTGTTATCTGGACACAAGTCGGAACAGTCATTGCTTACATAGCAGTAATGGCTGCCATCTGGGGCCATTGTACGCCTGTTCGCAAGAACTGGCAAGTTTATCCCAATCCTGGTGGTAAGTGTTATCCCGACTGAACCGACCGCCGACTCTAACAGGATTAGACACTTGCACGCTCGCCGTAGCGAATTACCTTACGCTGGTAGTGTTTAATATTGTGTATGTTACTATTGTATAGGCATTCGAACTATGACCTTTGATCTGACTTGCAAACCTAGAACCGATATCGCCATCGTCTCCATACCAGTCCCTCTATTATGGACTGTAAAGCTCACCATCAAGAGGAAACTAATGATTGGCGTTCTCCTCTGTTCTGGCGTTTTTATCATGGTTGCAACACTCTTGAGATGCGTGTTTTCGCTACGGTTAGTCCCCCTTGAGGCATAGTTCTTGCTGATTTGCTAACAACCCAGGGACATCCAAGGCATCAACACATCAACTATTTGGGCAATCCGCGAAACCTTTATCGCTATACTGGCCGTGAACGCCGCGGCGATCAAGCCTTTATTCTCAGCTTCTCGGTGGCTCGTGTCGAGTAAGGGAAGCAGTCGGGACAAGGGAACGAGCAGCTACGTCAACAAACACGGCCACCCACTCGGGACAATCGGCGGATCAGGCATCTCTGGAGGCATTTCTGCGAACCGACATCAAAAATACATGACACAACTCGACGACAACTCGAGCGAGGAACATATTGTTGGGAAGCCAGAGTTTGTGGGATACAGCAAGCCCGAAGTCAGGGCTGGCAGCACAACAAGTGGACAGAGTGATAACCAAGAAGGCATTATGGTTACTAGGACCTACGAAGTTACTCCTGGAAAGTCTACATTGGATGTTTAGGGTGTTCGTATTATGGAGTTACAGGAAAAAGGCAGTACCTAGTATCAAGGATGTGTGAGAAGCACATGCAATTAACGTAATATACCAAGATATCCATCCGTTCAGCACTCAACAGCTGTTTCAACACATGTCAAAATCTAATCAGAGGTTCGCCTTGAAATTCCTAAATTACGGTGCAGAGCTTTGCCTGCCGCGAAATTGCTCATATCTTCAGCTTCAGGTACCCAAGCTACAGTACCAAGCTAGCGGGACCAACGAACTATTCCAACAACGTCAGCTCCAGAAACTGGCCGTGCTGAAATCCGAATCTACAGGTGGCGTTGCTCTGTTTCGGTAGCTGGACTACCGGTAAACTAAGGAATTAGCGCTGCCTAAGCACGGTCTTTGAGGTTGTATTAGTCGTATCCTAAACCGTCTAATTACCGCTGACTACGTAAATAAAACAACCCCCTGATTGACATTGGGGGAGCTTTTGCCGCGTTACGCCCGGCTCCAAGGCCACTCACTCTCTTGACACATGATTGAGTTTACCTAGTGACTTCCGGTTTCCGAGGCAGAGGCACGTTTCTAGGCCAAATCCTACTGCAGGGGAGGGTTGATATACCCTCCCCTGCTAGGATCAGTACATGTAACTAGTTAACCCCTGAGGATTACGTACCTGGCTGCTTCGTAACATTGACAGACATTGACAAGCATTGACAGATTTGGTTTTCCTTTTGTCCGGCGAGTTGGGATATGCCAAGCAATACGCGATCTGATCGCAGAAGCAATAACTAAGACATGCAGAACGAGATCAATTAGGGAGGCGGCTTTAATGTGTTGGCACGTTTTATCAATCGGCATTCGACTAGTTGACAGTTCCAAATCTGGTATCCAGTTCATGGGCACTCGGCCTCTTTAGAAGAGTAGGGTTTAAGCCGGTGGGTATTCTCCAAGTCATGTCCAAGAGCAAATGCCATCGCTAAGGCACTAGTTGCAAATCACTTGGCAGCTTGAGTCTGTGGTTTTGTGGCTCTTTGTGGACTTTGGTCAACAGCTAGTCCACCGGCTAGATTCATAAGGTTGAGCATAAAGTTAAGACTAGCTTTGGCAAAGATCATGATGTTTCTCATGTCTGACTCAAGAGCCAAGGCACGAGCTGTAGGTTCCATGTTGAAGATATCGTTCTGCTCATCTCTGACTTTCGTTGAGTTGTGACTTGGACGGTCAGATACAGGGTGCTGGCAGTCATGAGGCAGTCATACATTAATCAAACTGTTGAGCTTACACAGGCTCAATGCATACTATCTTGTGTCTCCACGTGAAGCTAGAGTAGATGTCGCAATGGCCTCATGGTGGTTTGGACATTGGCCGTCTAATAAACGGTTTCACTGATGCTAGCCTCGGTCTCACTTTTATACTACTAGTTAGTTATGGTTCAAAACCTCTTAATTGTGAAGCTAAAGCTCAAGAGACAAGAATAGATATCTGCTCAACTTGAAAGGTACTAAGAAGGAAGCGAATGTGTAACTATCAAATACTTGGGAAATCAACACCATAAGCTTAGGAAATATTGCCATAAGTTTGACTAAAAAGTCTAAGCTTAGAACATATAGCATAAATCTACCATAATGAAATCAGATCAAATTTCTTATCCTGCGCAGAACTGCTTGAAGTTATGTTAAGTAAAAAATTGCCAAATCATGTAACGTGCTCTCTTTAACAAAACGCCATTTCATATCTGCATCGCCTTACTCACACGAACTCAGCCCCAGACATCCTCAAGCCACTTATTTCCCTTCTTTGCCGCTTCAGCCCAGCTCCTAGCTTCAGCATCACTCCAACCATTCTGAGTCTTCATCGACTTCTCCACCACATTGCCAACTTCTCTAGCCATTGAAGCTCTACCGCAGAAGTAGATACTCGCACCATCTTGGAGAAGATCACACACGTCTTTCTTCCTCTCTTCGACTTTTTCTTGAACATACTTCTTTGGTTCCCCATCTGCACGTGAAAACGCAGTAACGATCTCAAGACTGCCTTGTAGTTCTTTTGCCACCTCGGCGAGTTCATCCCGATAGAGATAATCTTGGTCAGGGTCACGGCATCCAAAAAATAAAATCATGTTGCCAATGGGCTTTCCAACAGATTTGAGACGTGCTCGCTCAAGAATAAACCCTCGGAAGGGAGCGAGACCAGTACCAGCACCAATCATGACGAGAGGTGTTGAGCTCATTGTTGGAAGTTTGAAGTTAGATCGACGCAGACAGGCAAACACTTTGTGGCCTTTGAGAGCATCACCGGGACCAGACAAGGTGTATGTGGGAGCATCGGGTCCAACCTCTGGTTGATTGCTGTCCCCGTTAAGAGACTTCCCTAGAGCGTAGAGATAATTAGTAGTGATCCCTCGGATGGACCTGCTTGGGTCTTGTTGGAGAGGCGAGTTATCGACGCCACATGTAATCGAAAGTCTGCGTGCAGACACAGTACTCGATGACGAGATGGAGTAGTATCGAGTCTGCAAGGTTGGTAGAGTTTCAACGACGTAAGCTAGAGGAAGTTTGTCCCAAACAGACCCAGGAGAAACAAGAGTCAGAAGGCGACCAAGAGTGATATGGTTCTTGGCAATATATTCAGCATACGCCTCTTTACTCTTACCCAAAGCTGTCAGGTTCTGAGCAATCTCTGCTGAAGGTGCAAATCTCGCAAGTTGACCCACAGTTTCTCGGGATACAGGAGCTGAGATCTCGAGGTAATGCCGAAAGAGGGCCAGTGCAGATGTGGGACTGGGAATCTTGATTGTTACACCTTCTTCGAGAGTTTGAACAAGAAGAGGCTTCTCAGCTCGGTCTTCAAGATCAAGAGCCTTGAGGAGAAGTTGTATCTCGTGATCAGGGTTGATAGGATAGACGGCAAGATGGTCACCAGTCCGGTATCGAAGCTCAGGATGATCTGAGATATCGAGCTCCATATGGAGGCAATTTCGCCCGGGAGATGTGTAAAGCTCGTGGGATGACTGAACTGTCAAAGGACGGATAGGCGAGTACTGCTTGATAATCTTTGCGGGTCCGCTTCGGTTCTGGATTGGCTCGCCGAGGTTGAGGTCCATGATGTCAAGAGAGTCATCCTCTACGAGCTGAATACTCGGCTCATACGGGATGTCTCGCTCTTCATAGCCCAACTTGGTCTGAAAGTGAGTATACAGATCGTCCTTCCAGGAGAGGAAGTCTTCTTCTGTGCCACCCTGAGCATCATTGGCCTTGGCCACAGGCATCAGCCTCTGTGCAGTAGCCTTGTCAAGGAACTCAGCAACAACATCGATGACACGGTTGTAGTACCGATAGCTGGTATTGCCCAGACCGAAGGCCATGTATCGCAGGTTTGGTAGCTGAACATCAGGATTCTTGTGAAGCCACTCCCAGAAAGCGGCTGTGTTGTCACTGGGATCGCCTTCTCCATATGTCGAGATTATGAAAATGGCGAGCTTGCTTTGAGGAAGACTCGCGATAGACTCAGGGTCGTAGTCGCATAGATCAGCGCAGAGGGTCAGGAGACCGAAACGCAGATGGCATTCTTTGGAGAGTCTGTTGGCGAACATCTCGGCTGTACCCGATTGTGAACCCCAAAATATGACAACATCTTTGCCCTGATGATCTGTAAGCAAATGGAGTCTTGTCATCATCCGAGAAAACTTACAGCTTCTTCCATCTTTTTTGCAATATCACGAGTTGCTTTCGGCCCCGATGAAGCACCATCTTTTGACCCCATGCGTTCGAACCAGATATGATGATAAGGATCTGGCTTATCCCAGACAATACCACGCAGAAGATACGCTGCTGAGGCTATTCCAACTGTGCCCAGAGCAGCCATATCGGCTATTGTCTGAGGTGGCCCCAGCTGGGAGAGCCGATTCAAGGCTTCTGCTGTAAAGACGTTGGACATGATTGCTGAAGACTATACGAGACATGAGATAATGGCTTGCTCGAGTCTCTGAAGCGAGGAGAAGAAGGATTGATATTGATATTGATATTGATATTCATAATCTTTTGTCTTTGCCTCATCCGCGGAATTTCTTTCTATCCTAGGAAATCAACATACTCTGTTCTCATCCCACTTAGCTCAAAGAGTCTTCAACTAAAGAGGTTATCCAACGATCGCGGGGAGTTTTACTCAATTCTAGATGGCGAAAATTTCCTATTCGGGAAAAGGAGCCACTTCATGGTGACGATGCGGGGAGAAAACACGGAAGACGAGACGATGAAATCTAGATTCAAGGCGTTACCGGGTTCAGTATATTTCCCCATTCGTCTTCCCCCCACATGTTCCGGGGGTGGCTATATTTCCTAAAATCATCCTAAAACCCGGCCACCTTGCTGAGAACCTCGCAACACCGCTGCTGCCTTTGCTCTATGGAACTCCTCAGATGGCGAGAATTCTGACAGCCTCAAAATAGCGGGCTGATAGACAAGGCACTACCCTGGCTGAAACGGAATTAGACCTATAGAAATAACTCTTACTAAGAACTTACAAAAATGCCTGCAGATAATCCTGACTTATGAAAGTTCTCTTGTGGAAAGGTCCTCTTATACTAGGGCATATTCGCGAGTGAAATTCTGGCTGGGTGAGATAGCATCGCTAGGGTCCGAGCGAGAGGTGTAATTTACTATAGTGATAGAAGGAAGTCTTATATCTTCTGGCTTCTGAAGGGCATTGGGGGCAGAAAAGAATCACTTCTTAACAAGAGTTATGCGAGACACGGCTCAATGAATGAATGGCCTATGGGCTTTCGACTTCTGTGATGAGGCTGAGATCCGGTCATAGTCAGGACGAAGTCCTTAGTTGAATAAAGCTTCATTGAATGAGTCACAAACGGGTTGAACACAACGATCCATGGAGTGTAACCTTGGCCCCAAAAAGGGCATCTTTCTAGAATAAAGAAACAGAACATCTCCCAGCTTATGTGCCAAGTACAGCTAGATAGTGGATGCCACTGGGTGGGTAGCTCCCGCGGGATATATAGTACCGAAGTGCTGCTTGGTACCGCCTGGAGGACAAAGACCGGCAACTACTAATGTGGTTTTTGAGGCTTGCGTTGTACTTTGCTATCTGGTAATGTTATCCAATGCCGGGTTTGATACCAAGTACAACTCACTTTCATCAGAGGTTCATGTGTAAGATCAAGAAAATTCACTTTGCACAAGCAAAGTCCAATTACTCTATAAAGTCATCTAAGTATAAACACGCTCAACAATCATGATTCTTTTTACAGCTTAGATTCCTCGATGCGACGACCAGTCTCGTCAAAGTTAATCTTCTTGCCTGAGTTGAGCGACTCCTGGAGTGCGCAGCCAATCTTGACAGCCTGGACAGCACCAGTAAGCTTAAATGGTAGCTTGTTGTTGTCAAGCACTGAAGCTGTGAATTCATTGGCTTCTGTGACGAAGGCATGCTCGAAACGACCATAGTAGTCGCCAGGAATCTGTCGGCGCACACCGGCTGCCTCGTGCATCTCAACAAGGTTGCCGACGGGGTTGGCATTGATAGCGAGTTTGCCTTCAGTACCAATGACCTCTGTCATATCGTGTTGACCAGCAGCCATCATGCGTGAAGAGTAGAAGTATGCGACTTTGCCGCCCCAGAACTCAACTATACCAACGCCATTGTCCACATCTTTGTGCTTTCGCAGCTCAGGCTGAACAGCAGTGATACCAGTAGCAACAACAGACTTAACGATAGAGTCTTGGCCAAAGTACCACAAGGCAAGGTCGATATCGTGGATGTTACAGTCGACAAAGATACCACCGCTGAACTCGGCATATGCAACGAAGAAACCGGATGGGTCAAGCTTATCGCAGGTTTGAGATCGGAAAACAGAGGGACGGCCGATGGCACCGCTGTCCATGCGATCAAAGGCGTCGCGGTATGAGGCATCGAATCGACGAGAGAAACCGCACATGACCTTGAGGTGAGGCTTCTTCGCAGCGGCATCGACAACGGATTGAGACTGTTGAAGGACAAGAGTTAGTTATAATTCTCAATAAGATTGATTTGTGAAGAGGGGGAACTAACGATCTCAACGCTGGTACTTAGAGGCTTCTCGCAAAGAACATGCTTATCAGCCTCAATAGCTTGAATGGCCTCTTCAGCATGAGCAGTAGTAACAGTAGCAACTACCACAGCCTGAAGGCCAGGATGCTTCAGCATCTCCTGGTAGTCATTGTAGATTGTAACACCCTCGAGGTTAACCTTGGCCCAGTCTGCCTCCTTCTGGACAGGGGTAAAGGCTGCGACAAGCTCAGCGCGGGGTGTTCTGTTGTGAAAGTTGAGAGCATGGCGAGCACCCATGCGGCCGAGGCCAGCGACGGCGACTTGGAGCTTAGGAGAGGCCATTGTACCGAGAGACAAAAGACGTGATAGAGAAAAGATTAGGTTGAAGCTGTGTGTCTGTTCGGTTCTCGTAGCAACAATGAGACTGAAGGGATGTGAGCTGAGAGATGAGGAGCATGAGCGAGCTCTCCTCACTTATACTTTGAGCTCTCTTGGTAATGTAGGTCGAGAATATTTACACCGATACTCGGAGCTCTCGCGGCATTGCTCGTTATTTTCTCGAGTATTTCTTAACCCAAACACCACATTCAACTCGATTGGACAAACCCTCTCGTTACAAGAGTACATGGGTTCTGCCAGTGGCTTGGAATAGAAGTCACAAGATCTACATTCTTCCGCTTTTCAGTCAGAATAGTATTCATGGCCATTGGCTAGATTGTAAACTCTTCTCATCCGAGACACACGATGCAGGTTGAAGATGAGTTGCTAGTGGAGAAAGCAAGTCAGATTTCTCCAAATGGAGTAATTGGCTACGAAGTGTCTATCGGGGCCTCCTACTGTAAATAGACCTGTAATTCGGAACCTTGACCCCTGAAGCTCCCCGCAACAGCATGGATCGCCTCCGCATTGCGGGTGAGGCTTAACTCTCCGAACCCCTCCTTGACTCAAAAGAACAAGACGTGATTGGAAAGATTGGCCGAAGGAGGCAAACATCTCTTGGAAGTTCTCGTCATGGAAAATCTCGCCGTGGTTTCCGGTTGGGGGATTTCCTATTCTGTTGGCTTGGATTGGCTGGTAAAATATTTCGCCAGGTACTCGCTGAGATTATTCGGTTGTAACACAACACCACATCAGAAATCTCACGATGATTTTTCTTTTCTTTTTTTCTGTAGAATCTTCCAATCAGTCATTAGAAATCATATGGTACAAATAAACATGCTTAAACTTCTCCGCAGAATGCTTTCTCATTCTCTCCCCACGCCTTCTCAGCATGCGTCTTACAACTCTTTGATGATCATTTCAACAGTCAGAGTGGCAGTATAGCTGATGTCGCATATCATTCTTGGTACCTCTGTCCAGTCTTTAAGCGGAGTAATATACGAGTTAGATTAAAAGAAGGTATTTCCCCACAATGCAGTCATGCTCGCACGCCTTCACGTACAGTGTGCCCACACGAGCACCAGTCCTTGGGTTCTGTATGTTTAGACCATCTTAGGATAAATTTTAGTATATCCTCAGGCTAATCTTTGAGACCTCATCATGAATTACCTAAACATGCCCTAAATTTATAGAAGGTCGGTTCAACGCCTTACAAAGTTCTTCAGGATACATAGAACTAACTCATTGGCCAATTTGTAAGGAGAGATTTGGAGATACTTGGTACTGACAGATATATATTTGTCTTATCTAGGTGTCTTATTTACCAACGCCGAACCGTGTATGAACCCAGCAGACCACCTCCGAAGAACGTCAGTGCACCCTCCAATCCAATCGTCTTATATACTTCCAGCCACAACTAAGCCTTGGCGACCTCATCAGAGGCAGTAGATTTTCCGAGAAGCTTCATCTCCTTCTGGATTTCTCGAGCTCGCTGGACACCGAAGCCGTGCTGGAAGATCTCTCGAATATCCTCAAGAGTCATGCCCTTAACTTCAGGGTAACAGAAGTAGATGCAAACCCAGCCTAGGATGCAGATGGCAGCATAGAAACCAAAAGCACCAGAGGGGGTAGTATTCTCCATCTGAGTAAGGAATGTCGAAGACACAATGATGTTGGATCCCCAGCAGGTCATGGTAAGCATCATAGTCCCCATAGCTCGGACCTCCATTGGGAAGAATTCGCTCGAAAGCCAAGCAGTGTTGCCGATACCAGAAGAGTAGAATCCGACAAAGATAACCATGCTAACAAGGACCACAATAGCAGGCCAGCCGATTTTAGCGTCGGATGCTAGAGACAAGTCATGGTTGATGGGGATGTACTTGAAGCACACAGCAGCAACAACGAGAGCGAGACCCATGAAAGGAACTGTACAGATCAAAATTCTTCGGCGGCCGGCACGGTCAACAAGCATAAGATTGACCCAGGTGAAAATGAAGTTTGTGGCAGCAATTATGGTACCCACAGCGACCGGGTTGGAGAAACCAACAAGAGAGAACAACAAGGGAGAGTAGTACATGAGAGAGTTGAAGCCGCTGAGCTGAGAGATAGCCATGAGTCCACAGGCAGATACGAGAGCTCGGAAGTTTGCGGGGCTGACATAGAGCTGCTTGAACACCCACCACTGAGACTTGCCAGCGTTAAGAGACTTGGCCTCATTGACGTGGTATGTGAGATGACGGATCTTGTCCTGGACCTGTTGCTCGGTACCATTGGGAAAGATTCGTCGGATGACTGCGGCCGCCTCTTCAGGCTTCCCGTGGTAGATGAGTTGACGAGGAGACTCAGGGCAGAAAGGGAGAAGAGCGGCTAGTATGATAGCAGGGATGGCGCCACCGCCTACCATGTATCGCCAGCCAGATGAGACTGAAGAAAAGGCGGCCCCAATTCCGTAGCTTACGAGCTGACCACCAGTGATTGACATGTTATCAAGGCCGATCATACGCCCTCGATACTTGCTTGGTGCACACTCGGCAATGTAGAGAGGTATAATCATTGCAGCACTGCCAACGCCGAATCCAACGATCAGACGGCCAACAGTCATCTGAGCGACTGAGAAAGAAGCGGCCTGGATGATGGCACCGACAGTGAAGAGGACACAGCCCACATAGATAGCAACCTTTCGCCCGTAACGATCAGCAGAACAACCTGCAAAGATGGCACCCAAAAAGGCTCCACCAGAGGTGATCGAGGTAATGAGTTCTTTCTCCTGAGACGTAAGAGTCTTGCCGAGGTCTCGGTGGATGTAGACCTGTATCCCACGTCAGTATCTGGGCAGCAAATCAAAAGAGAAACAGGAAGAGGCAGAACATACAAGAACAGCGGATATGATTCCAGTATCATAACCAAACAGCATGCCACCGATGGCAGCAGTGATACTGATCAGCCATGAAAACTTGCCGGTTTCGGTCTGCTCAATAGAGTCAAGATCATCGATGTTGATGTTGACTTCATGAATGGAATTTGGGGAACCGGTATCCTCGAGATGCTCGAGATGTTCCTTGGTATCAGCCTTGGACATGATGCCGGTTGGGGTTGTTCAACACGTTCTGTTGGCGGAGGGGCAGGAGTTTTGGAGAAACTTCAGTTTTCTATGAAGAGTACCAAGGAAACCAAGAGTTGTTAAGAGGTTACTGAATATCTCTAGAGATATCCAGAGAGGTTTGAAGAATGAGAAGATGGGGTTCGGTGCTGATCTGGAAAAAGGAGCAATTCAGCTGATATTCGAAGGTCTTATATATTAGACATCCCAGGTGAAGCACACCATCAAACCAGGATTCGGGCTTGATACTCCTTGCTACTCCAAAACTGGATTCATCTGTAGCTGATGGTAATGATGGGATGAATATTTCTCATTCAGAACAACGTGGAATTACTAGCCTGGTCACAGTCTCAATGCCTTGACGCCTTGCCCCCCGGATTACACTAACGAGCGGCATTTAGACCAGAGTCCCCAAGGCCGAGGACTCGATTGATTGGATGAGCAGGGAATCTAGACCATGCTAGGTAGGCTCGTCTACCCCGGAGGATGTGCGTCAGTCCCCAGATTACCGACTGAAGCCATCACTAGCCTGTTCCCCAGCTTCAGAGAGTCAGTCTGATGTTAAAGTTTGGGGCTAATTGGATGGCCGCTGATTCGCCTGTTCAATAGGTAGGTAGTGCCCACCTATGGCGGGCTGCTCCTGCCCTTTTTGACCAAGAAAGGCAACTGCCCTTTTTATCAACTCTGGGTCATATTTTCCTTCTTCTTGCTCCATCCTTCAATTCTCCTCATCGTCATCAAAAGTTTTGGTTGGAACGGGCCGTCTTCTCGTTATTGATACCCGCTGTCCCCTGTTCACAGTTGTCTTATGAATCATGTCAGAGTCTCTATCGACGACAACCAAGACACCTGGAAGGCCTCTCAACCCCTGTACGGTAAGTCGCCCCGGTACGATAGCCCTAAAGGCTACAAACTGACAGTTACCGTTTCCAAGGTCTGTAAGCAAAGGCGAGTTAACATATTACCCGTTTCTGATTGTTCCGTCGGGGGAGGAAAGAGACCTTGATCCTAAAGACAAAAAAACTTAGGTAAAATGGCATAAGTTTAGGATACCTTTTGCTGAGTTTATTTTGATACCTTTATATCAAGGTCCCATGTTTCCTTGTTCCCCGAGGCTCCGTTGCGTCTTCTGGAGCAATATGTTCTGACTGTCAACTTCTATAGGCATCTCAAGTGTGAGTTACGTTAACTTTACCAACGGTGGTGGCTTGCAATACCTTACCGTTCTAACAATGGAAGCTGATCCAAGAAACAGGCGACAACGATAAACCTTCTTGTGCCAATTGTCGAAAAAGCGATATTGAGTGCGTTCGAGGTTTCAGTGTGAGATTTCGTCATGGCCTGAATCCGAGGTATGATGCCATTTCTGTCCTTGACTTCTATTAGTTGCTCACCACATGAAGTATACGATCTGGTAAGGCCATTGAAGCCAAGAACAGAGACTACAATTTCTCTCAAGACCAACCATGGGTCAAGACAACCAGAGCTCTAAGTTTTGTTGACGAGACTCCAGACATCATCAACATCCATGATTCGAACAACCTGGATACGTTGGAAAACTTCGACATTGGACGTGATATCGACGATCCCAGCAACCAGTCTTCACCACCCCTTGCTTCTCTACAGAGATTTCGATCAAATGATTCAACGTCTTATTCCGATCAGGATAGATCCAATTCAACTTCAGCCCTTAGGATCTCTTCTTGCTATGTAGATCAGGAGCGTCCCACAAAGAAACGAGCATTGAGTCCATCTTCAAGTGGGAATTGGAAGAACACCTCTCACT
The DNA here is from genome assembly GCF_000149555.1 of Fusarium verticillioides 7600. Classification (NCBI taxonomy): domain Eukaryota; kingdom Fungi; phylum Ascomycota; class Sordariomycetes; order Hypocreales; family Nectriaceae; genus Fusarium; species Fusarium verticillioides. The sequence goes on along the minus strand of NC_031680.1, from coordinate 2,236,918 downwards.
CGGACCCTAGCGAAGCTATCTCACCCAGCCAGAAGTCTGATACCGTGGGGCCTTTCGCATCGTTTTCGGGGCCTCACAGTATCGAATCTCCTATTCTCAGCAGCGATATTGTTCTGGGTGTGGAGAGCCCTCAAGTCGCCGCAGCGCTCGCGAGCTCTCGTGGAACAGACCTTCCAATTCCAGTGGACAATGTTGCCGAAGCCATCTCAGGTATCTACTTGGATACGCCGAAATGGCCACTAGAAGATCCACAAGAGGCAATGTTATTTTACAACTTCATTCACGTCTTGGCACCGCTCTTCGATTTGTGTGACAGCGAGAGACATTTCGCTACGATTGTCCCGCGTCGAGCAGTCATATGCCCTCCACTTATGAATGCAGTGCTTGCGGCTTCTGCCAAACGATTAAGCAGAATTGATGGGTTTGATGGGTTGGTCGGCGATCGTTATCACCAGAACTGTCTCGATGCTCTTATCCCCGCCCTGAGCAGTTCTGCAGCTGTTATGGACGAAAATCTCCTCACTGCCATTGTCATTCTTCGCTACATGGAGGAACTCGACGTGCCCCTCACATCTGCAGACACGGCTAGCGAATCACATCTTGTCGGTACTCGAGTCTTTGTTGCAGCTCAAGAAAAGGTTTTAGACTTTACTGGACTACGGCGTGCGGCATTCTGGGTTGCACTACGGCAAGGTAAGCAGACACCTCTGCTTTAGTCATAATTTATATATGCTAACAGCTATACCAAGAGATACACATGGCTTTTATGCAGGCCCGACCCGTTCACCCAAATTTCGCCCTGGAAGATATCTCCAGGCTCGTTCAAAACGATGACACCTGTTGCACCTTTGCGAACTTGACTATCTTGCAATGTGCTGCTTGTTTGCGCTATTGTTATGGGTCGGATGATCAGAGCTTCTCAGCATGGGAGAGGTTGCAAGAGGCTCAAGAGCGATGGTGGGCGGATAGGCCATGGCACTTTCATCCGATGTATATCAACACTGATGCATCTGGCATCTTCCCACAAGCGCTGTATCTCAACGATGCTGTCGTCACAGGAGTGCTCCATTACCTACTTATTCAGGTCCTGCTAGCAGCTCACAACCCTAGGACACCAAAATTAGGTCCTGGGCAGGCGAAAGCGGCCAAGTCAATAAATGAGGAGATCAGAAAGACCGTCAAGATGGTCTGCGGTGTTGCTGAGGTCAGAATTTAATATTGATATTGAGGATTTCTACTAATGAGGGAAAATAGTCTAACCAACGGAATCCAACGGGCTATGCGTATGGGACCATCGTTCCTCTTTGTGACAGCATCTTGCTAATTTTGCTCCTACAGATATGCTTGCTTGGCTATTACGATGGCGGGTGACCGATTCAATAGCTTGTTTGAACAGGAGGCCCTATATGGCATGCTACAGAAAGCAGATGTGCAATTCGGATGGTCGAACCGATCAGTGTAAGTGGAAACCAGATTCTCTCGGGTACTAGTTAGTCTAACAGCCGTTGCAGACAAGAGTATTTAAAGGAAACTTGGGGTTGGACCGAATCTCCCGAGAATGTGAATAACTCTGGAATGCCTATCTCGGGGATGTTGAACAGCAACTTGCAGTTGGTGTGATACTTCTTGAACTCTCGAGATAGCTCAATACAAATTAGCGTGTTAGCGAAGGATAAGAGGACAACCCTTGGTTCATTGACCTCACGGGCTGGCCTTTATGGCAAATCGTCGGCTCTCGAAATGAAGGGATCAGGTTCTGTACGTAAAAGTCTCCAGACGAGCCATTTACATGAGTAAAAACAAGGCTGTTTTTGAGTCTAATTCCCATGCTCGTTACATTGTAACAGTCCATGCTTGGAGATATGGGGAAGTGGTATTGTCCCTCGGTCCGACAGTGGCTCCGCATACAAACTCTGGACTCCATAATGTCATTCGATCGTTTTGATTCCCCAAACCACCTTACGTAATGATCATGACGGTGTTTGCAGCAGATCTCTGGACATATATCAGCCTATTGGCATCTGCTGATCATCGTAAGCTCTACCAAACAGTCAGTCTCGATTCTAAAACTCTTCGCGAAGAAAGCATAATTCATTAGTGCCATCTGCCAAGCGTCTCTTCTACTGAGCATACGTCACGAGAAACTCACCACCATGGTTCTTTAGGAAGAAAGACTGTCGATCTCCCCACACAAACTCCGCAAATCTCCGGATTCCCAGGTTCAATCCATCTTTTCAAGGCCTGAACGTCCAATTCTCAGGTGTTGTTTGGCACCGTGGTATCGCCGAGTTTAGTTCAAGTGAGGCTTCTTGGGCTTCTCATGACGATGTTACCCTTCCCCTCACTATGTGTCGGGGCGACAGCAGTTGGTATGGGACGTTGTGATGGGCATATATAGTTTGAGTGGCTCCACGATTTTGATGTTCATCTGCATGTAACCGTTGCAGAGTCCATCATGAAATTCTCACTCTTCTTGACGGTTGGCTCTCTTGCCTGGGCCAAGCCATCGACTCCAAAGCTTGACTATAACCACGCTCCCCCAAACCTCAGCACTCTGGCCAATCTGACCATTTACAACACATGGCGTCCTCGAGCTCACGTACTCCCTCCTACTGGACAGATTGGAGATCCTTGCATGCACTACACTGACCCCAAGACTGGGCTTTTCCACGTTGGATATCTCCATGAGGGTGCTGCGGGTGTTACGACCGATGATCTCGTGACATATCGAGATCTCAACCCCGGAGGCGCTCCTTTCATTCGGGCTGGAGGTCTAAATGATCCTGTGGCAGTCTTTGACGGTTCCGTTATACCCAGGGGCATCAATGGCACGCCTACACTCTTCTACACCTCTGTATCTTACCTCCCCATTCATTGGACAATCAACTACACTCGCGGAAGTGAGACGCAGTCCCTCGCTGTGTCAAAGGATGGAGGCCGCAACTTCACCAAGCTACGACAGGGCCCTGCGATCCCAGCACCTCCTTTTGCTCTCAACGTGACGGCCTTCCGTGATCCCTTCGTTTTCCAGAACGAAGATCTTGACAGCCTTTTGGAAAGCGAGTCAGGAACATGGTACAGCGTCATTTCTGGTGGTGTCCATCAAAAGGGCCCTAGTATGTTCCTCTATCGTCAGCACGACCCCGAGTTTCAGTATTGGGAGTATCTCGGCGAGTGGTGGCATGAGAAGGCCAACACCACATGGGGTGATGGTCTCTGGGCAGGACGTTACGGTTTCAACTTTGAAGTTGCCAATGTCTTCAGTATTGATGAAAAAGGGTATAACTCTGAGGGCGAGACATTCATCACCTTTGGAGCGGAGTGGCAGGAAAAACCTATTGTTCCTCAGGTTTCGTCTTTCCGCGACATGCTTTGGGCTGCAGGAAACATATCCCTGGAGAACGGGAAGCCAAAGTTTACTCCTTCGATGGTTGGCAAGCTTGACTGGGGACGATCGGCTTACGCCGCGGCTGGCAAATACCTTCCTTCGGACTCAAAGGCATCGTCCAAGAGCGGTGCCCCTGATCGATTCATTAGCTACCTCTGGCTTACTGGAGATTACTACGGTGATCTCAAGTATTTCCCTACTCCCCAGCAGAATTGGACGGGGTCTCTTCTCCTCCCCAGAGAGCTCACCGTCGGTAAGATCAGCAATGTCGTCGATAATGAGCTGTCACGCGAAGAAGGATCCTGGCGTGTTGAGAGAAACGAGTCGGGTGTTTTGGAACTTACTACTCTAAAGCAGGTTATTGCTCGGGAGCCTATGGCTGCATTCACCAAGAAGACGTCTTTTGTTGAGCCGGGCCGAAACATCAGCAAGGCTGGATCAACTACATTCGACCGTAACCCAGAGTCCAAGTTTTACGTCTTCAAGAGCTCTATCTCATTCCCCAGATCTGCTCGCGACTCGGACCTCAAGGCTGGTTTCCAGATTTTAGCTTCTGATAAGGAGTCCACCACTATTTACTACCAGTTCTCCAACGAATCCATCATCATAGATCGCAGCAATACTAGTGCTGCAGCCCTTACAACGAGCGACATTGACGCCCGTCCTGAAGCTGGTCGACTCCGTCTTTTTGACGTCCTTGTTGATGATGAGGAAAAGATTGAGACACTTGATCTTACTATTGTCGTTGATAATGCCATCGTTGAGGTCCATGCCAACGATCGATTTGGAATTGCCACCTGGGCTCGGTAAGTTGGAACATCCCCTAGTTTTGTGATACTTACTAACCTTTTAGTTCTTGGTATGCCGATTCGACCGCCATTCGCTTCTTTCATCAAGGAAGTGGTGAGGTGTCTTTCAGCAATGTGACGATTTATGAGGGTCTTGCGGATGCTTGGCCCGAGAGAAAGCGATAGGGATATAGTCTCTGATTGTATTATTATTATTATAAACACCCTGCATTAGACTTTGGACCCCATTCTTGTATGTTTACATGACCCTGTGTACATAATTTAATGTGGTGAAGTTGCAAGTCGATACCTGAACCTATGTGTCTCTCTCTAAAGGGATTTACTTTCCCTCATCTCAGCCTTAGTTAGACGATAACCTAAATCGTTGATCTTTTACGGATAAACTCACACACCCCGAAGCCATCTGTGAGCTGGCTACGTTTGGGTGTCGTTGTAGATGAATAACTTTGTCAGTGGATGACAATGGTAATGTAGATGTAGGATGATAAGTGCCAAGAAAACTATAATGCGAGAGGAGCTTCCGAATTCGTTGCTGCTCCTTGATCTCGGAACGTTCGACAGTTGCGTGAACTCTCGCTCGGGAATTCGGCGTTGTCTCAACAATAACATTCTCTCACTTCTTCACTTTGCACGCCCGGTACACCAACACCACGGACAACATGTATCATGAGTTTGCGTAATAAGATCATCGTGGTGGTGTTGGACGAGATACATACAGGCTGTCTTACCGATAAGTGAAGTTGAAGCACCAGCTCGGACATCAGGCAACCTCTTGTGACTGCGACCAAGCTTTTCAACGAGGGAAACTAATTCGAGAGCGAATGCAGCTGCTTTGTGTATCAATCGACGTTTCGCGGCGTTGACAGTAGGTGATGGCCATTCGGCGAAATGGATGATCAGTCTCCAAGCTCGGCCAAATACCTCGCTCTGTGTATGTGTGCACTACACTTGACCTCGTAACTTTGAGCCTTGCTTCTCCTAGATATCTGGAAGGCTGCTTATCAAGTTATCAATACCAAGGATGGCTACATACTGAGAACAATGCCAAGGCTGAGAAGAGAAAGGCTATTATCAGTTTGTAAGACAAGGAAAGCCGCACAGCAGCACAGTGGTCTAAAACGGCGAGGTGCAGTGCTGCACCGTGTACGGCATGCAGGGAGGCAAGGAGAGAAAAAGTTGGCTTAATGGAGGTCACTTTGTATCTTTTCACATTCCAAAGTTTTCAACCGGTGAGTGAAGAACAAGCTCTTTGTGGATCCTGTCTTTGAGATTCCACGAGAGTGATTGGTTGGTGAGGCCAGCATGATAGGCGCGGCGAGAACCCGAGACCCGGATCAGGAGTCACACAAGCTGATGCAAGGTTTGTGTGTTTGTCTGTCAAGGATAGTCTAAGGTATGGTACGTACGTATGTAGTCTCATCACGATTCCCCTGCTCTGTCTGCATGACTGTACCATAAAGCTTTGGGAGATCGCAAACCCGGGTTAAAGACACTGCATTGCGGCAAAGTCTTTGACCGGTCTGCCACGCTGAATCTCCATATACTCGATTTAGTAACAGGCGAGACACCGGTCAGTGCCTAAGCTGATGACAGTTCCTGCTATGATGATCTGAAGCGTGGGATGAGGGTAGGTTGGCGTGGGGTCGAACCGCTGCAGCTGGTACACTAAGACCGGCACGGCTCGTTCGTCGCTTTGACTGGTACCTTATTATGTACTGTATCCAGCATGCACGTAGGTACCTATGTAAGGCTCCGCGACTCTTTTGGCTTTGTTGCCGCTTCAATGTGGAAACAAAGCGAGAAAACTACGTTGTCCCCAGGTGTATACTGTAGCAAATGCTCAGACAATCGGGGTTGTGCCTACTGCACAATTGGACCGGGCCAGTTCTTTGCAGCTCCCATTTGTGTCACCAGGCCTTGAACATTGCAAGTCCGGCCAGGGTAGTCGAGTCAGACACTTGCAGTCAGCATCAGACAAGGCTCAGGCCTGGAGTCGACGATACGACATAAAAATACACCAACAACGGACTGGAGCGAATGCTAGCATCTGCTAGTCTGAATAGACTCATGGAAAAGCTCGAAGTGAAAGGCTAATGATGGTCCTGTTGTATGCAGGGGTCCGATATGTCATCAGTTTCAAGCCTGGAATATGCCAGTTTCCCGAGAAAGGCGGACGCAGCGGGTTCGGCCGTCAAACTGGAGCGTCAAAGACGCGGTAGCCACTAATAAGTCCTCCGGCACTTTGAAATTGAAGCGCTTGGGGCTTCTGTAAGTCGTTTGCCATCAATTTGAATACACTTTTGTATGGTTACGGATCCCGTGGGAAGAAGCGGTTGCGGTGCACTACTACAGTACCTATCTCCGCTTTCCGAAGGCGCCAGCTTTATTCTGTAAATATTGGCCAAATACTCCGTAATTGGGTCAGAAGCTTGTGAATCAAGGGACCTTCGATGTCCCCCGGACAGTACTGAAGTTGTGAACCACTAGATCAGTGTAAGTGAGGTTGGTGGCTAGGTAGTTCGGTGATCGGGTATGTAATAGTAGATTGTCCAGGGTCCTCATGTCAGTCGCAAGACGCGGCTAATCCATCCCTTACAATAGCCATGAAAATCCAGAGTACGGAGTACACCAAGATGATCACCAAGCTACTGCATAGTGCCGCACATGTCATGATATGTAGGTACCACTTCCCTGTGAACAGTCCCGGTGTAGCCAAAGAACTCAAGACCAATGCGCAAAGACCCCGGTAGTTGATGACTGCAGCTATGAGTGGATGCAGTAGCGATGCTTGATCCAACGTTGGCTCATGTGTAGGGAGATGTCAACTAGTGATCGGGTTTTAGAAAGGAGATGATGCTGATCTTAGCGAGAGTGAAGGACGGGACGTGTTGTTGCTTTGTTTTATTATGGAGTGGTGAGGTCTGATCTCTGAACTAACAGTGATGAAGACACGAGCTAGACGACTAGTGCTGTAGAGCTTGACACTAGGTCACATGTCACCATCTGATCGGGCTTGCTTTAGTGCTTTGTGCTTTTGGGGGCTTAGTCCAAGGCACGAGCACCCTTGATAGCAGACGGTCGGTGGAGAGAACTCGAAGTCCCCACAAGCTCCAGATCCGGGCTCCTAGGATCCTGGCTAGGGGAGCATTCAAGGAGTGGAGGTTCTTGCTGGGTAAAGGCTGCTGAAAGCCGGGATCATGGCAGGCTAGGCAACATATGACGGTGATCTTTACAGCACATCCATCCATCAACAGAGAAGGAGAAGAAAAAAAGAAAAAAGAAACGAAAAGGACGACATCAAATTTCACGAGCTGTCAGTGTCAGAGACAAACAAGGGGAGAAATAAAGGAGGAGAGCACAACAGACAGACAGTCCAAGGTCAAAGCCATGGATGGATGCCACGTCCGAGTCCTTCTTTGTCCTTGGCCCTCCCTCAGCCTTTCCCGGGTCTTGTCATTGTCCTTTGCCTGATATATTGGCAGAGATCTCATCGACAAATTATATCCTTGACGATTTCGGCTTTTAGCCAACAAGGCCCTATAGGTCGCCTGTCTTGATCCCCTGAGCTGGATTCTGGACTGGGCTGCCATGCCCTGCCCTTCCCTTCCCTTCCCTGCCCTGCCCTGCCCTGCCCTGCCTCAGCTGGCCTCTGCCTCAAGATGCTGGCTGAAGCTTTCGCTTGACGTGGCCATGTTAAATGTTATCTCAAGGACGGACGGTACATACCAACAGGGGTTGTTTTCTCATCAACTTTGCCCAAATCTCCTCCTCAAACAGACGCCCAACGATCACGTATAGTTACCGGTCCTGTCGCGTGCCTGCAGACCAAAAAACTGCACTTGATGCTCGTGTGCGACATCATCTCAAGCACGACACCTCATCCTGCACATCATCACCACCAGAAGTGAGAATCATCCGCGTCACACTCGATTGGTAGGTAGTATTCTCTCTTGTCGTCTCTTTTCGCGTTTCCAAGGCTCAGCACAGGACGTGGTCTCCTGCTTCGTGTTTATTCCGTCATGGCTGGTCAGCCTCATAGTGATTTTTTTCTTTTCTTGTCTCCTCAATCACTTACTATCATCCTTGGTGTTGGGCGTCCACCGCCCAGCCAATTTTGCTTCGCTCTCCTCTGCGATGCTCTGCTTCCCTTTGCTTTTTCCTACCTGGTCCAGCGTGCCAGTCATCTTCAGCCTTTCCAAATCAAGCTCTTAGCTTAGTTTACCACAAGGATGCATGCGCATGTACATATCCGCTGTGATCTTGGTCCCTAGCACATTTGCGCCTAGCAGACAGAACAAGCTCCACGACCACGAGACGAGCCTCTTATCGACGCCCTCGAAAATGACTTGGACCGCACGCCCCCTTGTTTTCCTTTCTTTTTTGCTTCCATTCCCAGTTGTCCCCGTATCGTTGGGCGCACATGCGCAGGTCTTCGATTGTCTTCTCCAGGTCAGCCTCGTCAGGCCTCAGTTGGCCGATTCGCTATGTGTAGAACACCTTCAGCACCTCGCCTTTCTACCCGTTCCCGCACCCGTTACCGTTGCCGTTGCCGTTGCCGTTGCCGTTACCGTTGTCATCCGTCTTAGACTGACGGGAGCCGGCACGGCCCATTCTGAGGTCAAAACGACTTCACGCACACCCATCGTGAACTTGAAGTACCAAATCCCACCCTTTCCAATTCCTCCAAGGGGCTAAGAAAAAGCAAACCCAACTTGGAGCCCCATCTACCAAGCTCCAGGGCCATCCATAGTCTAGTAGTGCGTATTGATGAATAGTACACACGCTTGCTGCGTAGCTAGCTAGTTAGCTAGTTAGTTGCTTGCTTGCTTGCTTGCCAGCAGAAACTTCCGGTCTTTCTTTTTTGAGGTTTCGCTTGTCAATCCTTCCCACCTCCTCGTCAAAGCACAAGCTCACATAGTGGCTCACATAGTGGCTCACATCCTTCATACTAATAATCTATAATTTCTCCTCAATCTACTCTCTCGTCCCTTCCTCTCCATGTCCTCTCCGTGACTGTATTGAACTAATTTACTTGCATTGCAATGTCGTATATTACTCCAGTCTCAAACCTCTGATCCTTGATCATCTGCAACTTAGCCTCACACAAGCTTTTCCCCGTTTACTTGAAGCCTGCATTGCCGCCTCGGTCACCCTTCCCGTTGAACGGCATCTAATCCTATCCTGCCACATCATCGTCCCGGAATCCTGGGCCCAACCTATCTGTTCGCCTTCGTCTTACCTTTCGGGCCTCTCAACTACATCACGCGTTGGGCAACTCTACAGGATACCTGTTGACGCCCTGTTCTTGGAAAACCTCACACCCGGCGTATTCTGACACTGTGGCTACGCACAGCTTGGTTCATCTGAACGTATAAAGTTCATTGTCTCCTCCCTTGGTGTTCTCATCAGTCGTCTCAGCTTCGATTTCGTTCTTGAGTAGGCTTCGTTCGATCTTTGGCTATTCACACCTGGTACACCAACCTTCTTCAACTCCAACTCTCTGGTCTCAGAAAAATCAGGGGTTTTACCCAACTATCTTACACCAATCTCTATCCTGTTACAAACAGTCCAGAACCACAATGGAGGTCCAAAATGCCACTCCTACTGGCCCCTGGCAAGATCAGCTCGACAGTATGGAAACCCCCACCCTCCCCTTGGCACAAACTTTCCATTCTGACTACTGATCAGGCGTTTGCCGAGATGCTCAGTTGCGTCCCCCGGTTTTTCAAATTGTGTCAGATCGTCGAGGTATGCCAATCATCAAGATGATCCATATGTTCTGGGCCTGAACTCAAACTCTTATAGGTGGCCGAACTGCATGGTCTAGCAGAGTGACCGTCCATGGCAAAACTCTCGCAGCTCGTTTCTGGTATGACGGCAAGAACCTTAACAATGCTAGAGAAGATGCTGCCGAGTGTGCCGTCAAGTGGTTGACTGGATCTGAATCTAGTTCTCCCACCCAGCAATGGGGTTGGTAGACTTACGATGTGGGGGTCACTCCTTTTTCATATGCTTAACCCATTCAAGTATCACTGACATCTACGAAAATGGTGGTCTGGCCATTTATGAACGAAGGAGTTATCTTTCTTGTGTTATTATGATTTCCTTTTGGTCTTCCCTCTTTCGAATCAAGCACCTGGAGTTTGGTAACAAAACTTGCGAAACGGGCAAGGTTATGGTCACTACGCTCTCAGTGCTTGGAACAATTGACCCCTTGGTCAAGACCTTGGATTGTATTTTATGGATTAGGTTGGAGGGCGAAAGTCGGATGTTTTCATGTATGACTTGAGGAAAAGGGTAGGATATGTCGGTTATTACAGTTCTTGTTTGGTGTTTGGCGGAGTCGGTTACACTGAGGGTCTCTGCTAATGAGCTCTCTGTAGAGGTTTAAAAAAGCACGTATGACAGCAGGCAGAGACTTTTAGAACTATACAGTTTAATTCGATCCTTTGGTATTTGGGATGTTCAGTCATGAATACCTACGTGGAATACCTAAACAAGTTCCTTGCTGTGAGGTCAAGGGGGGTTCATTTCAGGGCCTATCAGCATATCTCGCAGCATTCCTATGCAATGAGGTCAGCGCATCGAGGCTCCGACAGTTCTCAACGTCGTTTTCTCACATACAGTTCCCTCCTGTAAGGGAAGTTCATACTCAACCAATGTTGTGTAACACCCACCCTCGGTGCAGCCACGGTCAGTCACAGCGTAGGTTGTACAGCATGAGCAGGTTACATGAAACGGCAGTTTATAAATGCCGACTGGTCTTCTACTCTACTGTCGATCCGGCCTCGGGATTTCACAGCATAGGAATGAGGTTCAGTGTGACCTCACTTGTGTTATGAACACCTACCAAGTATCAGTTGGGTAGCTGAAGTAAGCGGCATGATTTTGATTCTTGACAAGAAGAGAGCAGAAATGGCTCCAGAATGGTTTTCATTGAGTTGTTACCATAGCCGTTGTGAGCGGACTGCGCCGGCTTCATGGTCCAATCCAAGCAGCTTAATGTCTTCGTATCGCGAGAGTCGAGCTCAAGTTCAGCCACGAAAACTTCCAACCTTCAGTCTCACAAGACATGACTACATGTAATTCCCTTTCTAAAATATTGAGTCAATGTGAACTCAAATTGTTCAATTCTTGTCTCGCTCCCCCACAGTGTTGTTGATATTGAGGTTCAGATATGGTTATGTAAGCATCAACTCTCGGATTATTGCTTATCCGTCATTCTGGGAATTTTGCATCGCGAATTAGACTAACAATCGGATCACAAGAGCCACGAGGCTGTCCTAATTTCTGCTCCAAGAACGTTGCTAGCAACGCGGAGCTCAGTCATGTCTCCAAGAACGAGTATTTGGGGCGTATGCAGAGCTCTCACAATCCGATCGAGACCTGTCGCCCCTCGTCCAGCCCCATTCATCCAGTCTCTTCCACACAGCAGATGGTATTCGAGTGAAGGAAACGATCATCCTCCGAAGGCAATTGATAACTCTCAAGAGGCTCAGAACTCCCAGGTTGGCTCAGAATCGAAGGATGAAGTGTCGGCAGTAGAAAATGGAGAGGTTGAGGTAGGACTTGGTTGAACAAAAGCTTCCATGTCTCGCAGCTAATGAGCTGCGATATAGGTGACTACTCCGACGTCCAGCACTGAAGTTATCGACGATGCGACACTCGAACAATTATTTTTCGGTGGCCGCACACAAACCAGCTCACTTGGGGGTGTTGAGGGTGGCCTGACACCGGCACAGGAGGAGATTCTTTACCGTGAGGGTACTATTCCTTCGGCCGAGAAGGCTGAAGCTCTCGTCGCAGCAGCAGAGAAGTCCGAGTTGGAGGCTACAGAGAGTACAGAGATGCAAAACCCAGGACACAAGTTTGGTCTCCCCAAGAGGCCGTGGCCGCAAGGATTCAATCTGAAGAAACGTTATCACCCTGTGTTGGAGCAAATTACCCGACTCCTCATGAGGGACGGTAAGCTCAGTGTTGCTCAACGAGTAAGTTTCGTCTACAAAATGAAAATGGAGGCAATTGGTTAATCAACGAATTAGAATATGGCCATCGTCATGAACTACCTCCGAACCGCACCACCTCCGATCTATAGCCCGAAATACCCTCTACTGCCCGGAACTCCACCGGCCTCACACCTCCCTCTCAACCCGATCCTGTACATCACAGTTGCCGTAGACTCGGTGGCCCCTCTTCTCAAAATCCGCAACGTGGCCGGCGCCGGTGGTGGTGGTCGTGCACTTGAACTTCCTGTGCCTCTGGGTTTGAGGCAGAGACGACGAGTAGCGTTCAAGTGGATTCTGGACGTGATCAACAAGAAGCCCTCCAAGGGTAGTGGGCGCAAGCAGTTCCCATACAGGATTGCTGAGGAGATCGTTGCAGTTGTTGAGGGGCGTTCGGGTGTGTGGGAAAAGCGAAAGGTGGTGCATAAGCTGGGTACAGCAGCACGAGCTAACGTTGGATCTAACAAGCTCAAGGTCAAGAAGAAGATGTAAATATAGACAAGGTGCAAATGGAACGCCTGGTCCTCTGGATGTATAGTAGATGTGCAAAATATGTAACTATATCAAGATACTGATGAAAAGACGCATTTAATGTTACTGTACCTTGTGCTCAGCTTGCCATTCGAGGGAATCCACAGACTGTTCCGAATCTCCAAGCTCTACAATACGGTCTTGTAGCAGAGTTTTGACTGTTTCGGTGCCATTATATGAGTCAAGGTATGATTTGGGGTTGTGCCTATTCTCTCATTGGCACCGTCGTATGGTGGGAACGGAAGCCGAAGATATCGGAGGAAACCTCGGTAGCTGCCGAGAGCCCGGCCCCGGATGCGGAGTGCAGCGACACCCGAATCGCTGAGAGAATCTGCTCTGACAAGTACGGAGTATTCTCAGTTCGTAAAACAAGACTCGCTTAAATTTTGAGTACTCACGAGGCTCAGCGAGGTAGGGAGACATTAGGTCCTTCTATGCGAACTGATTATGCTTACCCAGCAAGATAAATTGATAATTGTGTGCATACGAACACGACCGAGTTGGGGATTTATGGATCAACAGGGCTGAATATAATTCCGGAGATTCTTTTATCACAGGGCATCATATGAATAGGAGATCATTCCATTCTCATAGGCCCCAGATCGAATCCGACGCCGGTGAGAAATCATTGTCCAATGATAAAACATGGATTTATAGGTGGCAGAATGATGCTTTCACATGACGACACAATCACTCGATGGTTTGGTCAAGGGAGGCCTCAGTTGGGGTTGAGTATGTCAACTTGAGCTTGAAAACTCTGTTGAATCATCAAACAAAGACCTTATTGGGCTTTCTTATTCTTTCTTCCCCATCATCCAAGCATCCTTTGACCTTTTGGGTCTCTTTAATTTCGGTTGGTGAGTTGATATCGATTAACCTCACGCAGTAGTGGTGACGCCGTCCACTTTTTAAAATGCTTTAACCGACGTCTTACGCACATCATTACCATAATGAGCGTTGTCACAGGCACTGACCTTAAAATGTTAGTCGGATCTTTAGTGCCCAACTTCAGGGCAAAGGTAACGGAGGGAAGAAACAGTCCAAGATAGCGTCGATGTTTGGTAAGATTTGTTATGAAGAGCGGTGACATATCGAGAGTCATTCACGCCGTTTCTTTAGGTACCTTATTCTCTGAGCTTCTTGCATTTAGGCTTCATAATAAGCCTTCCCAACTGTTTTCATCCATCTTTACTCCATCCTAGGTGTAGCTGCGTCTACCCCACTAACCCGGTGATCTTCCACACTTCTGTGACGGGGACCCAAATTGGGGGTTGCTGCGCCGCTTCGGTCTGGGCTCTGGGCTCAAACACCTCTAAACTCTAGACTCCACGCCACTACTTCCCCAGAACCTACCTTCCATAAGGTTGATCCCACTGCCACTACCGCTACCGCTACGGTACAAGTGCACGTCAATCTTTCTCCTCTCCCCTCTTCTCTCTTCCTCTTCATACTCAGCTTCATTATCCCCGTCACATAACGAAGCAAGAATTACCGCTGCATTGACTCCCGCATAACTGCCTCCGCCGTTCTTTTTGGTATTGCGACCTTGCGAACTAAGAACATTACGCCGCTATTGGGCGCTCACCAATTTCACCGAGTTGCCTCTGACGTACCGCCCCGAGTTCGAGCACTATCATTTATCCCAACGCTTACCGACATCACCACCGATTATAATCAGCATCGACTCGGAGCCAATTTGAGAGACGATAGAACATATACGCATTCATTCTTGACCACGCGCAATGCCGCATTGTATCACACTTGCATAGGCACCTCTCACATCTGCCTACGGAACCCCCACCAGACTATTCATCTTTGTGGGCGCAATCCTCGACACCGTTTGGTTGAGCCCTCGTCGCATCTCACCCTTCTTACAAACCTTGTTTATTCTCTGATTAAGAACATTTCGATTCGAATTTGCCGTCATCATGTCGCACAACCAGCAACCCATGAGCATCGAGGCTATGCTCGACATGGAGCGTAAGGAAGTTCTCGCCTTGCTCGAGAATAGACCTCGTCCTGAGCCATCCATGCCAGGAGCCATGCGATCCGCTTCACCCTATGCCACCCCTCGATCTCCCGTTCGGAGTATGTTGGATGTCGACGATCAGCCAACACCAAGCTCGCCGCGGCAGACTGTGCGGAGTATGCTGGACACCAGCTCTCCCCCGCCGCCAAAATACCGAAGCATGTTAGATACTGACACCCCTTTCGCTGGTCCCTCGAGGCCTTCCGGGACCAGCACGACTCCTAATTCTCCAGTCATGACCAAAGCGACTCTCGCTCCCAGTACCGTCGGACACACTCGCAGCTTCTCTGATGCAGCCTCGAACCCCGTCGATTTTGGACCTAGAGCTGCTGCTGCACGTAATGACCCTACCGCCGGGTATCAATTTTCAGATATTATTACGCGCAATAGTGGCCAACAACTTCCTAAGAGAAATACACAGGGTGGCAGGAAGCCATCTGCGAATGCTCTGAGTGAGGCACTCCGCAACGCCGATCTCAGTGGCCTGCAAATCCCCGGAGAAAGTGACGGCAGGCGTTCCTGGTTTGGCGGTAGCAGCAGCAATCAGAAATCAAAATCTCCTCACAATCGGCTGGGGTCAAGGTCTAGGTCTCCAGCTCCTATAACACAAGTATTGGCGCCAGGTAAGGCCATGCTCGATGATGGCCGAATTGTGGATATTAGCAATGCATATCGAAGGTTATCCGATGCCAACCTAGCTTACGCAGGTGGTAGCTTGTCTCAGCTGCCCAGGCGCAACCGCGAGGATGCTCAGAGTGGAAGGATGATCAAAGACTACCTGAGCCCTGATGGCGAGCACCTTGGCTCAAGTGAGGAAGATGAAGCTTACTCATCCGATGACGAAGATCGTGGTCGTAAGAAGGCTCCCAGGTCACTTAACCCCGATGCAATTGGTGGGTCGGCAGACGATCCGAATAAGGAGCGACGAAAATCAATGAGTCTTCTCGCTGCTGCAGAGGAAGAGCGTAAGCTGCCCTTCGTCTCACCTCAAGTCGGCGATGCTAACTTGGTACCAGGGACAACAGTTGCAGCGAAGCAACCTGGGTACCGTTCTCTACTCGATGAGCCAGAAATTAAGATTACCACTCCTCTGGGCGAGAACACGCGTTTGAACAAAGGCGGTGGTGTGCATCCTAAGACTGCTTACGATCAAATGTCAACAGTGGCTTCTGCAAACGATTCAGATGAGGAGGCAGACATGGATGATATCAAGCGGGCTCAAAATCTTTCCTGCTCGATGTCGGGCGTTATCTCCACCCCTGAGTCTCACCGCGCCATCCGTATGATTTATCGTGGCGACTTCAACAAGATTGTTCAGCAAGCCGAGGAGGAACACCATCGTCTGCGAAAGTATCTGGTTGCATCGGATCTGAGTGATGAATCGACACATGCCCTCGAATGGGCCATTGGAACGGTCCTACGAGACGGTGATACCTTGATATGCATTTACTGCGTGGACGAGGAGACCGGCATTGGAGGGGTCGACAACTCGGTTCCTGATGATCCGAAGGCTATGAGAGAGCAAGCAGCTGCTATTAACACGGTAGCAAGCTCGAGATCTGCTGCGCCCTCCATGTCTGCTGTCCCAGATTTCGTGAGGAATTCTATTCGAGGAGACTCCTCCAAGAACAACACTCCAAACACATCTCCCGCGCCTTCAAGTCGAGGAGAAAGGGGTAGGGCGGAAGAAGAGCGACGCCGAGCAGTCAAGGAGATCACAGACAAAGTGCTCCGTCTTCTGCGAAAGACGACACTTCAGGTCAGAGTTATCGTGGAAGTCTTGCATTGCAAGAACCCAAAGCACTTGATCACAGAGGTCATCGACCATGTTAACCCAACTCTTGTCGTCATAGGAAGTCGTGGCAGGAGTGCACTCAAGGGGTACGTTATATTCAGCGATGTTTCAACTATCGAGGCAATAACAGCAGCTAACAAGACACAGCGTCATTCTGGGATCATTCTCCAACTATCTGGTGACGAAGAGCTCGGTCCCTGTGATGGTGGCACGAAAACGTCTCCGGAAGCAGGGCAAATACAGAGGCGTGAAGCCTGTGAACAATCTCAGCAACCCAGCAGCCCGAAGTTTGGCCAATGCTAAAATTGATTGAGCCTAGAATCACGTCTTGGAGATATCTGGCTCGTTATGGAGAGGTACATGCATGGGAAATGCTCTACGAAGCTTCACGATTTGTTATGCTCGGTTCAAGCGGCGCAAGGGTTAGCAGTTTATTCTTAGAAACGGGCTTTGTTGAACATGGTTGGCGCAAACCTGGTGATTGAAAGCGGAAGCGGAAGCGGAAGCGGAAGCGGAACGAGGAACAGAAGTTGACAGGGTTCGAGATGTTTTGGGTAGAAACCGCTCGTTAGTTTATCAGTAAAATCAATGCAGATTATGAGTTTAAAATCACAATTTGGTCTATATATAAGTTACAGCTGTGAAGAGTTGCACGAAACCATGGGGGTTTCATTGTGTTAAGTGACATCACGTGTCATATCTGTTAATGCACATCTATCTTTATTCCCAGCGCCCAATTGCGACTGACTCGACGCATGCAGTTATAGGATTTAAGCTTGCACTCTTTTGAACCAGCGCTGGCCTTCTCTAGTTGACTTAAAATAGGTACCTGACCGTTTTTTTGCATCTGCCCAACCTCTCATTATGCCTCGGAAGAATGAACAGAAGCAGAGCAGACCCAACGGCAGCTTACTACATTATCTTATTCATACGAGATTCGCCACAGGGATTCTGACACATTTCATTGGTCTCTCAACCCGCAACCCTAGGGAATTTAAGCCTGTGACTCGCTTGAAATTCGCCTCGTATGGCCCTGAACTGGGCCTAGACTATCCGTACCTAGGCCTTCTCTCGCGTCTCGCCTGGACCAACAGCCAACACAGCCAACACAGCCAACAAAGCAGCAGGAGGCTGAACTGAAACGACCCCTAACTACGGACGGACACTGACACTGACTGGAGAGAGGCAGTAGAGCATGAAAGTGCTCCACCGCAATTATCACCTCTTTATGGCTTGATGATCTTTGATGTTTGTTTGCCTACCAATCTGACTTGTGTGTCCTATTTTTACTTTTCTGTCTCACTTGTTGGTTCGCAAGCAATTATGAGACTTCTCAATACCAAGACCCTACAGCTTGAGAGCTCTGAAGAGGGGTCTGAAAAGTACGCCATCCTGTCTCATACGTGGGGTACAGATGAGGTTCTTTTCGGTGACATACAGGATCCCACGCGCATGGAAGAGATTCGCAAGAAGAATGGTGCTGGTTACCGCAAGATAGTGCAGTCCTGCGAAAAGGCTCTCAGCCGCGGGCTCGACTATCTCTGGATCGATACTTGCTGCATCGACAAGTCCAGTAGCGCTGAGCTCTCGGAAGCCATCAATTCTATGTTTCGCTGGTACAACAAGGCGGACATATGCTACGTCTACCTCACAGATGTCTTTTTACACGCCGTGGGCATCGGATTGACGTCTGGTCTGAAGCAGAGTCGTTGGTTCACGCGTGGATGGACACTACAGGAGCTGCTTGCACCCGATGAGGTGGAATTCTTCGATCACAATTGGACGCCCCTCGGCGACAGACATACTCTGGCTTCAACAATCAAGGAGATTACAGACATTGATGAATCGTTTTTGGTCAGGCCCGAAGGGAAAAAGGATCGCAAGATATCGGTCAAGCTCCAGCGTGAAAACGTGGCCACAAGGATGAGTTGGATGGCCCACAGGGAAACGACGCGAGTTGAAGATATAGCATACTCTTTGCTTGGAATTTTTGGGATCAACATGCTCATATTGTATGGCGAGGGCTCCAGAGCGTTTCTGAGGTTGCAGGAAGAAGTTCTCAAAAAGTCGCAGGATCAGTCCATACTTGTCTGGAGATGGCCCTTGTCTCGAAAGCCTGAGGAGAATGCCCACCGAATGCATTTCCTCGCTGACAGCCCGGCCAACTTTAACCTCCGCACATATGCAGGACAAGAAGACTCGGGCTTGTTTGGTGTCAGGTTGACAGATCAAGGGCTGGTCCTTCGCGTATGGAAGTGTCCGTGCAAACTGACGCGTTGGAATCATGACAAGACGGAGCTCAATGAAGCCAATGATCGATGGTTAGCCGTCCTCGACTGCAGTCTGTCTCCGGATACTCTTTCCAGACCAGCTATAATTCTCAGTGAGAGTCCTTATGCTGAAGGTGCTTTTCGAAGAGACCCTACGAGCGTGATCATGGTGATAGAACATGATCAGAATAAGTCCGGGTATTTGGATACCGGTGGTGATAGAAACGGTGAGTAATGGCCAACAATAGTGTTAGCGTATGGATGTTGAACTGACCGCCTCAGCAATATATTCCATTGAATACAAGCCTGAATTCAAGACGGAGACAATTCTGCTGGAGTCGGATTCTATCGAGCCAGATGCTCGTCTGCGAGGAAGCTTTCCTTTCAAGGTCAACATGACTCTCAAAGACCGTGAGCTTAAGCAGCGTGCGGCTTATACCGGATCTCAGCGATACATCGTGGCGGGGAAGCTCGCCCACAAACCAACGCAAAACCCCATATATGGAGTGCTATTCCTTGGGGCTGATGATGCAGACACCGAGCTCGTCGTATGGTGGGGTCTAATAGAGGAGGGCACAGCCATGTACGACGTACACAATCGCCACAATGGCCCTCGAGTCTGGAGTAACAGTGTTCCAGTGTGTTTTGCCCAGTCGTGGAAAAACCTCACGGGTTCAGAGACCTGGGATGCCAAGCTCGCGGAGTCGTTGGCTGTGGATATGCTCTGTGAGGAATTTCCCCTTCCGTGGAAGGGAACAGAGAGACCTTCGGTGGTAGAGGTGGAAGACGGCTTGAATCTGCAGAACGCCCTCAACGAACAGAAGCCAATGGCGACAGAAACGGTGATTGAGCTATTCACTCAGTGTGCCCAGCCAGTAATTGAGTGCATCGGCTGGGGCATGAGGCTCAAGGCGTCAATGAGAAAGATGGAATTTCTCGGACGGCTGTGCTGTGAGTTGGCTATCGAAGAGAAGAACCCCAATGTCGAGAACGATGCTGGAAACTATGCATAGACATAGGAGCTGGGGTAACTGCTGGATCATATGGTGGCTGTAGCTATAGGCTGACATAGCTTTGTATGAGCATGAGATGATTGTATATCAGAAGAAAAGGATGGCGGTAGTTATTAGTGAAGATAGACTACAGTTCATATGCATAATGGTTATATAAGCTCCAGAAACCGCTGTAACCTAAACTTTGAGGAGAATAACACACTATGAGCTGAGCATCAGGCATCTTTGCAGTGATCCTGGGCCTTCCATCACTGTAGATACCATGGCCCAATCTCTCCCGCTTCATCCGCCATCATATCTTGGCCGACATCAAGGCCAAAGACACAGGCCAGGTCCACTTTTATAGCAAACGGCCCACATTCAACAACAAAGCGTTGCCAGCGTATCATGAGCGTGAGCGCCGAGTCATAATTGCGGTGTTATTGGTCCTCGTGCCCGAAAACAACACGGTCGCGAGCCCTGATAGTGATGACGGAATTTGCCTCCAAAACAGACACGTTATGGAGTCGTGAATACGTCTCAGTTTCGTGTAGCGGATCACCTTATAAAGGGAATAAATAGTCTTATCTCTCAGGGTCAATAAACAAAAAGCACCATGTGACCGTCGCGTATTAAGCTTGAGGCGCGTTAAGTGCTTCCGAAACAAGACTAGTGCGGGGGGCTCAAGAATCGGTCTTGTTCTGCACGGTTGGCGGGGCTTGATTGGATGTTATGCGTTGTCTAGGGGGAGGGAAGGAGGGCCCAGCCTCGTTGATTCTGGGTTTTGGAGGGGAAGTTGCGGATGAATGTGTGAGTAAAGGAAAGAGTGAATGAGTGAGTGAGTGAATGAATGAGTGAAGGGCTAAGGCAAGGGTGGCTATCTGGAGGAGGTTGCTAGTGATGTGCATCAATTATTGTCTTAGTAAATGTCAGGTAGTAATTGAATAACCACTTGTGTTTCATGTCTGACTTCCTTCCTTTCTGTTCTTGAACTTTCATCCTTCCTTTCCCCTTCTCATCCACCTTCCCAGGCTGCTCAGTCGGTCAAGGCTCCTGCGGCCCCATCCTTCTTTCCTTCTTGCTTCTATCCATATACACTCAAATATTAGGTACCTTACCCTTGCACAAGGAAATTTGGAATATTGTTCCTGAGCTTCTATTTGCCCCTTCTATCTCCTCTCTACAGTAACCATCCGTCCAATCATCATCCTATACCAAACACTCAATACTCATCATCATCAACCTTGAGCTTCACAGCCGTTTTTGTTATAACCCGCCTACCATTATCTTATTCAAAGACAAGCAAAGACAAGTCAAGCAATTCAGTGGCAGAGCAAGCCGTATATCACTCAGCTATCGTCTCTATGACTTCCTTCTTCACAGTCAACAACAACGTCTCGCTCGTCAGCATCACTATTGCTCCAAGCACGTATCTTATAACTGTTGCTCTGCTTCTTCTCTTTGCCATTATTTACGTCCCCCGTCTTTTGGCTTGCCGATTTCCTAATCTGGGCATACCCTTGCCATCGCTGGCTTCAATACTGAGGCCAATACTTGGAGACCCAACAGACAGTCAAAGACAGCCAACCAAACCTGAAAAGGCTCTACCGGAGCCGCCATATGCCGCCACTGGACTTGTATTCGAGGATCAGCAGCAGCTTGTCATCTCTGGGCAGGATATCGTCCTCGCGCAGCGCCGCCATTACCTCCAACAACAACAATTAGCTCAACAACAACGTCATCTCCTCGAGAAGCAAAAACAACTTGAGTTTCAGGAAGTAGAGTATCGTCGTCGTCGGGATTCGCACCAGGACTCATCACCATCAAAAAGATCTACCGACAATGGATCCCCTCGAAGGTCTAGACGCCAGCTTACAAGACTTCGATCTCCCACCAAGTCCATCAATGCCCCATCACTCAGCTCACCGCAGCGAAGCAGCAATGACAGAAGGGGATCTCGAGGAGTCGGAGACCGTATCCGTAAGTGGGTATTCGCCACCGGCGTGGCGAAGGCTGGGAAACGGAGACCGGAGTAGTGGCTTCTGGAGAGCTCCTCAGGACTTTATGCACCAAGGGATGAGCACGCTCAGAGAGAGCTCTCCTGAACTGGATGATAGTGAGGACGATGGCGTCCTAGAGAGAGCCATTCGGACGAGGCTGCCCAGAGGGAGCCAGAGTCCAGGCAAGGGCAGGAGTATGAGCCCTGAGAAAGCGGATGATCCCACAATTCAGTTTCAGCTACACGAGAAGACAAGTCCACCAAGAGAGCTGAGCTTGCACGAAGCGACACCAGATAACTGTAGGTGAAGTTATGGCCACGTCCCAGATACATATCTAATACATGTCAGACATCCGCTTTGCCGTCCGTGCCGAAGTTCAGCATCGCACTGAACCCATTGAGACAGCCATCAACTTCATTCGTGATCACTACAAAGCTCTTACTAG
Organism: Fusarium verticillioides 7600; assembly: GCF_000149555.1. Lineage (NCBI taxonomy): Eukaryota > Fungi > Ascomycota > Sordariomycetes > Hypocreales > Nectriaceae > Fusarium > Fusarium verticillioides. Next base: position 2,214,656 of record NC_031680.1, on the reverse strand, counting down.
GACATGGTCAACCACTTTCACCACCATCATCATTGCCTTCTTCTCTGTCTCTATCTTCAAGTCTCTCTTACAGCCCGCTGCCCCACGCCCAGTCGGCGATCTTGTGAAAGTTGCAGGATTGGCTCGCTCATTCGAACCCCTCATCTATTACTCTGAGCATGCTGTCTCTCAAGTACATGATCTACAGGCGACCAGTGTTGCTGTCTGGGATCTTGGTGAGAGTGTGCGTACAAGCGATATGCGCGATGCTCCTAGAATCGTGGCAGACCTAGATGCTCTCAGCGAGACTATGAAGACGTTGGCCATAGAAATGACCAAATTCTTTGCTAGAGTCGATGGTGATATTGATGGGTAAGTCCTTGGTTGGAAACGATCTTGACCATTCTAACATCTCGCAGCATCCTCAACGTCATGGATTGGGCCAAAATGCACCTCAACCGCCTCAAATCATCCCCTTCCCCTTCAACTATCTCCTCAGCCTACGACAACATTCACAATCTTCTCTCTGAAGCACATGTCCTTGAGGATGCCTCCGGCTCTCCTACCGCCCTTGGTCGCTTGACCAGCCACATATTTGGCCTCTCAAATCCGCAAAGGGAGCAACGCATGGTGCAGCTCCTCTTCACCGAATTTCTTTCTGTCCTTGAAGACTCCATCCAAGCTGAGCTACAACATAGCGTCACCCTATTCGCCCTTTTCGAGGCTGTGGATCATCACTTTCTAAATCTTGCCCGCACCGTTGTTCGCGAATCGTCTGCCCAGGAAGAACTTCATGCCGATATGCTTTCGAGCCTCTGGACGCGGCTTCTTGGTACAAGAGCGGCTGAATTACGTAAATTTGAACAGAATCGTCTGCTATTACGTGACGTCCGGGAAAAGACAGTGCGCAATAAAGGCATTCTTGTTGAACACAACGGCAAACTTTTGACTTTGAAAGCGTCCCTAGAAACTCTTCGCAGCAAACTCGTCTCGCCTCTTGTTCGCGGCGTCAACTCTACAACACTCACATTGGAGGATCAAATTCGTGGTCTCAGCGATGTGAGCGATTACCTAGGTGATGTCAGGAAACAGCAAAAGGGCAAAGTCATGGAGACTCTGTTTGGTAGCGTACCTAGCAAAAAGTATGCAATCGAGGACAGGCCTGGCACTGTTGTCGTGAATCCCCTCTAAGGATGCACGAATTCTTTGAGACCCCAAACTACATGTTGGATATCTCTAATACTAGTTTTCCCTCTCGACTTTGGAACGCAGTCACTTGTCAAGCGGGTCTTGTATACCATTGGGTCTGAAGAATCTAGACCTCTTGCCTTGGCAGGATGATGCTGCTGGAATATGATTGTCCAACAAACTCTTGGATTACACTGCTCTGTGGGTACAGAACAGGAATTTTGCTTGGGCGTTAGGTAAATCTACACTGACATAGTTCATTGCATATAACGGATAGCCTCTATTTTATACCTCTTAGTTTCAACTCACAAATTAGCAATTTTACGATATTTACATCTACGAGACGTCACATTGAATGGATGTTACTTTCGCACGATGGCGGGACACACACATGATAGTAACTTGAACATGTCTCTTTCATTAGAAACCCTAACCGCATAAAACCTCTGCGTTGATCATGCCTGCAAACGAGGACCATTGGTAGGGGGTATAGGCCAACAGCCAGAGTGTCAGAAAACCGTCAACGCCGTCCTGGTGGGTTCTCCCGAAAGCGCCGGCGCCGTTGCTGTGAGCAAGCGACAGTTCGCGACGAGAGCCAGCCACCGTTAAATCCCCAAACTTTTGAAATCTCCCTTCCTGAGAAGAAATAGCAACCAAGTCTATCTGTACATAATGCGCCCCCTCGGATTGGGTAACACAAGGTCGTAAAGCATGTTTCGTTGCTGATTGTTCCATAAATTGCCTCGTAGAGGCTTTCGTCGTTCCATTTGAGGGGGTTGCCCAGGTCAGATAACCATGAAAAAAAAGGAAATGATAGAATTTTGATGAAAGTGGAAAATGGCTTAAGCCTTAGTCTCTTCCTCCTTCTTGGGCTCACCGCCCTCGCTGCCCTGAGCCTTGACGTACTCGTCATAGACAGCCAGGGCCTCGTCGACCTTGGCCTTGAGAGCGGCATCGTCCTCGATACTGTGATGACTGTTAGCGCCTGATCATGGTTTGTGGAAAAGTAGTTAAACTTACAGGTTGACAAGCTCGGCGTTGTCCATCTCCAGAAGCATACCGGTGATCTTGCCAGCAAGCTCACCGTTAATGGCTTGGATCTTGGGGAAGATCAGCTCACCGAGGATCTGCTTCTGCTGAGCGGGAGGAGCGGCAGCAAGCTGCTGCTGGAGCACATTAGGGCCGGCACCTTCGGCACCACGACCACCTTGAGGTGCATTGCCGTTACGTCCAGGTCCACCTCGGCCACCCTGCTGGCGGTTGTTAGGAGGGAAACCAGCCATACCGCCAGCCATGGGAGGACCACCGGGCATGTTCTGGGGACCACCACGACCACCCTGAGGAGCGCCACGGCCACCAAGAGCGGCTTGCTGGGCCTGCATAGCAGCCATGAACTGGGGAGTACCAGGCTGGCCGAACTGGGGAGGGAACTGGCCAGGCATGCCGTACATGTTGGGAGGCATCTGCTGAGGAACACCACCACGGCCACCCTGCTGAGGGTAGCCAGGGAACTGACCGGGACGGCCACCCTGAACACCGGGCATTCCCATGCCAGGCTGAGGGAAAGGAACACCACGACCACCCTGAGGCATGAAGCCGGGCTGCTGGCCAGGAGCAAAGTAAACAGGGGGTTGCATGTACTGCTGGGGCATACCGGCGGCGGCGGCGGCCTGCTGCATACGGAGTTGGTTGCGAGCTTGGATGCTAGCCTCAAGCTGGCTCTTTCGAACATCCTTGCGCTGGGCCAGAGCGACGTACAGAGGCTTGTTGTTAACCATACGCTGGTTCATCTCAGCGACAGCCTTGGTAGCATCGTCGGGGTTGCTGAAGCAGACGAATCCGAAGCCCTTGCTCTTACCGAGCTTCTTGTCCGTCTTCTTCTCAATCTTCTTGTCATCTGTAGCCTCCTCTCCCTCCTTGGGCTCGTCATTAGCCTCCTCCTTGGCCTCCTCCTTGTTCTCTTTGTCCTTGTCATCCTGAGTCTCCTCCTTCTTGTCCTCATCACCCTCCGTGGGGGTCTCACGCATCACCTTGGCGGAGGTAATAGGACCGAACTCGGAGAACATCTGGCGGAGCTTATCATCGTCAACATCGTCATCGAGGTTCTTGATGTAGAGGTTAACGCCCTGGTACTTGTTGGCCTTCTCCAGGCGAGCAGCCTCATAAGACTTGCGGAGCTCCTCCTCGCGTTCGTGCTTCTTCTGGGCGCGGCCAACGTACAGATCCTGGCCATGGAAATCCTTGCCGTTGAGGTCGTCAACAGCCTTGGAGGCAGCCTCGTGAGTGGTGAAGTTGACAAAACCGAAACCTCGGCTCTTGCCCTCCTGATCACGGGCGAGGGAAGAAGAGGTGACGTCACCAAACTTCTCAAAGAGTTCACGGAAATCATCCTCAGTAACGTCAGGCGCAATGTTCTTGACGTAGACGTTAGTGAAGTTGGCCTTCATCTCCTCGAACTTGCTCTGGCGGTCCTTCTTGGGGATGTGGTGGCCGACATAAACCTTCTTCTCGTTGAGAAGCATGCCGTTGACGTGCTTGATGGCCTGGGAGGCAGCCTCATCAGTTTCGTAGTGAACGAAACCATAGCCCTTGGAGTTACCATTCTCGTCCTGGGCGACCTTGCAGCTCAGAATGTTACCAAAAGCAGCGAAGGTGTCGTGGAGAGCCTTGTTGTCAATAGCGACATCAAGGTTCTTGATGAAAACATTGCCCTGGCCGTTCTTGCGAAGAGCAGGGTCACGCTGAGACCACATGATGCGGCAGGGGCGACCCTTGATCAGGGTGTAGTTGAGCTCCTCAAGAGCCTTCTCGCCATCAGCAGTAGCATTGTAGTTGACATAGGCATAACCAAGGGAGCGGCGGGTGACGGCGTCACGGCAGACACGGATAGAAGCGACGGCGCCGATCTGGGAGAAGAGCTCGAAGAGCATAGCCTCAGTGACGGAGGGGTCAAGCTCGCCGACGTAGAGAGAAGCAGAGTTCTGGGGGTGAGGAGCAGCGGAAGTGGGGGTAGGAGCAGCAGCATCGTCAGCGGCGGCAGCGACACCGGTGTCGACAGCAGGAGCCTTGGCATCACCGCCATTGAGAGAGGTGTTGTTGAGGTCGTTGGCGAGCTGGTCAACAGCGCCGGGAGCAGCGTTGGCGGCCATTGTGAATATCGGTTTTCTAGGGTTGAGTATACCTGCAATGAGCAGTAGGGTTAGCAAATAATCAAGCAAGCGCTTCGAAAATTATAGTGAGTTTGAATATTGAATATAAAGAGAGAGAGAAGATCGATTCGTAGATTGAGGGTGAATAATGGCAGGGCTAGGCATACCTGTTTAAGAAGCCGACGGTGGAAAAAGTTCGCGTGGTACTCGACCTTGAGCGAACAAAGAAGACGGAGCAACGAACAAAGCGATGCAGCGCGACGATTTGAAAGAGCCTTTGATCACGAAAGAATCAAAGCCTGGGTTAAAGAAGTCGTCGAAGGAGGAAAAGTCACTCGGGCGGTGGGTGTCGCGGGAGAGACAAAGAGAGAAGAGAGGTCGTGAGATGAGGTGAGGGGGTAGTAGTGGTGTTGGTGGGTTGTGTTTTTTGGGGGTTTTTTCAAGTTTTTTTTTGTGTTTTTGTTCCGAGTGGAAATGAAGTGAGCAGAAACAGAGAACTAGTACGAAGACCGTACCTCTGGACTAACTCGACTTTTATGGGTTTTGGGGTTGAGTAATAAGGTTGGTTTCGTGGTTGAAGAAGGAAGAAAGAGAAATTTCGGTCGTGATAGAATATTTTTTGCTTAGCCTTGGCTGCACTGTAGACCTAAGGCCAAGGTACGTACCTTGCCGTTCTGATTTGGTCATGGTAGAGGGGGAGGGATTGGTGGAGTGAACCTGCCAGAATTAATAGGCACCTTGAGAAAGTGGGGTACATGCCGACTGCCAGTGATAGGCTACTGGGTATTGTACAGGTCTTTCACTAACAAACGGCCTAAGCCAGTTCACTGTACAGTGATAAGGAGTGGGCGGCACGTGCCCTACTTACCCATCTCGGCAGTGGCCAAGATACATACAAGCGGCGCCCCCGGGGCTGGAAATGGCAAACCGTTCAAATTTTTGTCACTTATTGGAGATGGTAGCCACACTACCACACTATGCCACGCTGATGGAAGCTAGTAAACGGCCCTGGCTGTCACTGGCCTGGGCTACGATGTAACAGAGAAAACTGTGTGAGGAGCAATTTTTGCTTTTGCTGTGTGTGTTTGCTAATTTTGACGATGATGACTTATCTTCAGTGTCTCACTGTTCAAAGTGATGATCCACTTGCTGTTAAAATGACATTTTTCTTGTCGCTTCGGCCGGGGTATCACAGGAAAAGCAACGTACGCGCATATGAACCTATTGCTAGGCGCTTCATTAGATCCAGCATGCCATGATGCTTGGTTTCTTCACCGCCAAAGATATGCATACAATATTATTGCGGCGCATAAACTCAGCAAGTGGACTTTCTTTCGGGTCAAGGTTCCTTCGACAGTGCAATTTCCGGGCATCACATGAGAGGTATAAAATGAAAAGGTGCAAGTATTTGGGACTGAGACAAAAATAAACAAAAATTCCTGTCATTGATAAGACGTTATATGTACGAGTTAGTTGCATGAGACTCGTGTCGTTTCAAACTCGAAGCCACCCCAACGAACCTCGAGACCTAGGAAGATTATTATCACGCAATGTTTATGATGATTGAAAATGCCGTGTCATGAGACGAAAATAAGTCTGCTTGTAACTACCTTAGTAGTTTATCCCTTCCATAATATGGCTAGGTATTCAATACCTACCGTACAATTACACAAACCCTCACAGTGGAGGTTTTTTGTTCACCAAGTCAGGATTTGTCTAATTAAAAGTAATCACAGTTTATTAAAACTCATCAACAAAAATAAATAAAAAATAGTCCTCAGACTCTAGGATTCCTCACAATGACCAAGTCCCAAAGATGTGCCTGGCCGGGTATTATCACAGAACTAAATGAATCTAGAAGTTACCAAGGCTTGCATATCAGCATTTATAATCAGGTATCACACCGAGGTTCAGAAGAGCTTAAAGTAAAACACTCGTAGCAGAAATAACGAGATTAACTTCGCATAAACTCTCCACAATTGGCGCATAATCGTGTTCAAACGTGGTCATGGCAATTCGCATTTGCGTATTCCGCAGTTGCTCAGTGTAGTTGCTCTTATCTTATCGCAATCCCGGCTCAGCAAAGGTGAGGTCACCCCAAAGCCCATCCCCACCAAAGCATCTCCAAACTCCGAACGCGGCATTGGGCAAATAGCATCAAAAATAGACCAGGCCGCCGCTCGTCGCTGACTGAGCTTCTAGTCTGAATCTTCTAGAAGCAGGCTCGACACATATTCACGACAGTTTCGACGGCTGGGCCAGTCAACCATGATATCGTTGCCTACCTACCTAAATATACTCCCGACTTACTGAACCTCGCGCTATCCTCCGTCCGTCCCCCATCCCGCTTCATCACCATGTTCTCGACATTCACGGGCAACTCGAGACGCCCTCGAAATGTCAACCTTAGCGGCACCACCGGGAATCCCTTCACCAATACTTCGTGGTCACCATCTGCTGTCTCGAATACAACAAAGACCGTTTCAAATGCACAGGCCGAGCGTGAGAAACGACAAGCTGATCGGGAAAAGCTAAAGGCGGCCAGCAAGATACAGAGAATATGGAGAGGTTATAAAACAAGAGCTGAGCTGAAGGAGTCTCAGAGAAACACCTTCGATGCTCTGTACAAATCAGAGCCTCGTCAGAATCCTTCTGAGAGGCTTCCTAAAGCATCCGGGCTGCTTCTGTCTTTCTTCAGCCTGCGACGAGATGACGACATACAGCGAGCTATTTGTTATGCACATGATACCGATTCTGTGGACCTCGAAGCAATTGCTCCCTCGAATGTTTCTCTGTCACGAGTAGGATGCCTTATTCAACTGCTTTTACAGGCCTTGGACAGGGCTATACCAATAGGGTACGTGACTACGTTTATCACTGGTTCCATATGGCGATTGTCTAACTAGTAAACTGCGCAGAGATCTTTCTGGCGATACCCATATTCTTTTTAAGCTCGTTCTTCGCATCATTACGAAGTACCCCGATTTTCTCATTCCCGTAATCGACAGTTACTATACAGTAGTCGCCAAGCTATGTCAATTTCAGAAGCTCAGTGAGCAGTGGCAGGATATCACGCTTCAAGCGATTTCTAGGCCACTTGAGGCACCATCTCATGAAGGTAAGTCTCCCGATCAGGATCCTTGGTATTCCACTAACACTTCCCCAGGGACATCACAAGTCTATCGTGCATACGCCTTCTCTTTCTTGACCAAGAATAATCTGTACTTCTTTGAAGAGAATATTTCCACGCTATCCAGCGCAGTCAGACTTTCTGATCTTTCAAAGGCGATAGCCACAGGGTTGTCCTCTCGATCGAGCGAGAAACAGTCTGAGGATGCTCAACTCTGGCTGCTCGCCCACTTCATCGATTTGAGTCGCTTTAACACCAACAATAGCAGCGGCTCAGGTGTTTTGGAAGCACTTTACGCTCAATTATCGGGCCTGTCTTCTACCATCAGTGTCCGGTTGTCGGCAAAGTCGACAGATAGCGACGAGAATATCTCTGAAGAACCTCTGATGCCATCGCTAGATCCTTATATTACTGCTAAACTCATGTCTCTAGTGGACAGCAATGGCATTTCGCAAACGTTACACGAGTTCTCAACCAACCTGGCAGGATCCTCTTGGCAAGAATATCAGAGCACAAGCCTTTTGGCTGGGTATATCTTGACCCTACTCCGATGCTTCCCTGCAAATAGCGACGACATACGCATGCGCCTCTTTCTTGAGGAAATTCCTACGATCTCGGGTGATGTACCAACGGTAAAGTTTCTCTGGCACATTATGAGCGAAACAGCGGTCTTCGAGAAGTTGAGGACTGAGTCAGAGGCCCCTCTCAACGTCCTCCGCAGGTATTTAGGTGTTACATCAGAGACTTCGAACTCCCTAGAAGAGGAGCAGGATTGGCGGATCGCCCTCTTGTTCCTTGAGCTGTACATATTCATTCTGCGTTTGAGCGATGACGAGGATTTTTTCAGTGGTATTGACCCACGGATCATGGAGCAAAACCAGTCAATATCCCGCATTCGATCCTGCAGCCTGTCTTTGGAGGACGTCAAAATGCTGACGATCTTTCTGAAGAATACTGCATTTACTCTTCACTACAGAGCCCAAGACCTCTCCAAATCTGCTGAGAGTCTCGAGGCAGCCTCCAGATATCGTTTTGACACCTATTTTGGTTCTGGACAATCCACAGCAATGATACCGGAGGAACCTTCATCCCCCACAAAGAGTCCGACGAGGCTTGATATCGACAGCCTACGAAACATTGTTACAACAGCTATGAAAATGCTGTATGAAAGAGATTCGAGGAAACGATTCTTACCCACAGACCATTGGCTTATGACCTCAAAACTCGACCAGTCAGACTTTGTCAGTGCCGTTATTGCAGAGGAAAAGCGCCAGATCGATGAAGACTCTGATGCCAGCGATGAGGGCAGTGAGTATGGGGATGGTCCAGGTATTTACTCAACCATTGTTGGCCAGCGACTGTCACGACACGCGAGGCTCGAGAAACTCAAGGCTCAGCAGATTCGAAGTCAAAGAGAGCGCAAATTAGCAGAGATGAAGCCCAAGCTGGAGATCCTAAAACACATGCCGTTTGCAGTCCCTTTCGAAACTCGCGTTCAAATCTTTCGCCACTTTATCCAATTAGATCGACTGCAACGAGGGGAGGGCAGCCAGCCATTTTTTGCCGGTCCGTTTGCGAAGCATCATGCACAAATTTCACGTGAGAGTCTCTTTGACGATGCATATAAGCAATTCTATGAGATAGGGGACGATCTCAAGGGGCCTATCCAGATCACATTTGTTGATCAGTTCGGTGCCGCCGAGGCCGGTATTGATGGAGGAGGTGTTACCAAAGAGTTCCTTATCAGCGTAGCGACAGAAGCGTTCAGTGCTGAAGGTGGTAGAGGCATGTTCACCTCGAACGAAAAGGGACTTCTGTACCCTGATCCCACAGCTCTCGACGTCATTCGGGAGGAATTGCGCCATGCCGGAATGACAGAAGCCGACAGCACATTCCGAGATATGATATCAGATTTACTCAGGCGGTATGAATTTCTCGGCAGGATCATAGGCAAGTGCATGTATGAGGGCATTCTCGTTGACCTGGTTTTTGCTGGCTTTTTTCTCCTCAAGTGGACATCGACAGGGCCCAACGATGAGAATACTTATAAAGGCAGCGTGAACGATCTTCGAGACATGGATGAGGATCTCTACAGAGGCATGCTGCGACTCAAGAATCACCCTGGGGATGTTTCTGAAATGGGGGTCGACTTCACGATTGAGGACCAGGTTTCAGACCCTAAAGATTCAGTGAAGACTGTCACCAGAAAGCTCATAGCCAATGGCGATCAGATCCACGTTACGAACGACAACCGCCTCTTGTACATTTCGTATGTCGCTCGGCATCGTTTAGTTGTTCAGCCAGCACCACAGACCTCGGCCTTCCTGCGTGGTTTGAGGTCTATTATCCGCCCTTCGTGGCTGTCTATGTTTAATCAGTCGGAGCTGCAGCGTCTTGTCGGCGGCGACTCATCCGAGATCGATGTCGAAGATCTCCGGAAGCATACCATCTATGGCGGCTTATACCAAATTGGCGATGACGGTGAAGAGCATGACACAATCAAGTTGTTCTGGAAAGTCATGCATAGCTTCACAGATGATCAACGCCGTGCCGTTCTCAAATATGTCAGCTCAACACCCCGGGCCCCTTTGTTGGGCTTCTCACAACTGAAACCATTGTTCAGCATTCGGGATGGCGGAACAGACGAGGAGAGACTTCCGAGTACTAGCACATGTGTTAACCTACTCAAACTTCCAAGATATACAACAGAGGCGACACTTCGCGAGAAGTTGCTTTATGCTATACAGTCAGGGGCGGGTTTCGACCTCAGCTAAGCGGGACTTGATCCTTTTTTAATGAATCGCGAGGCAGAAGGGAGGTGGAGAGGTGTTTTATTTGCGTTTGCATCAGATTTAGGAGTTATGACTATAATGAGACAACGGTGGCTTCCGGCATAAGTATTGTATTTAGCTGGTCATTAGACACTCGCACTGCACGTTTTATGACAAGCTAATAGTTAAGCAACTTGTGTTACGTGAATCAAAATCCACCATTAAATCAGGCATATAAGTACATGCTGTCTTTCTCGCCCCAGGACGTTTATACAACTAACTCAATCTTGGCTCGTACGGGGGAGGAAAGAAAACTCAGGATCAAGATCCTGAGTGACAAAAAGACTCAGGTAAATTAACCTAAACTTAGGGGGCTCTTTACTAAGTTTGTTTTGACATCCTCTTCTAAAGTCCTATATTTTCTTGCTCCTCGAGGCTCATACAGAGCTTCCTATTACACATTAATAAATCATTTATCATCAACACCCTGGTAGCTCCTGGCTATTAATGTGGGTTTCCGTTTATACAAGTCCATGATCATTTGTCCAAATAAGCCATTGGCCCACGAGAACCTTTGTCCTGTCAGTACGCACAACACTTCAGCTCCGGGGGCATGACTTACCACGACCTTGTCCAATGCTTCTCGTTGTGACTATTAACGGTCTCGTGAATGAGACCGAGCCCGCTCGTTGAGTTCATCAACTGTCGAATACCATCCACGATCTCCTCGTCATCTTCAGTCGTCAAAAGCTGGACAATAAGCCCCATAGGCCACGCCATGCCTGGACCAAGATGAGGGCCACCTGTAGCATTCAAAATAGGTCCGCGGGCGTAGTACGGGTTATACGAGCTTAGCACAAAAGCGCGAGTGTTGTCGTATATGTGCTGCGAGGCTGGTTTATAACCCAAGTGCGGAATACTCAAGAGGGAAGGGATATTGGCGTCGTCCATGAGACTATATGATCCGAAGCCATCGGTCTCATAAGCATACATCTCTCCGAAAATAGGGTGCTGGATAATAGCTTGTTTGTTAATCCCAACTTCGATATCAAAAGCCAGCGCCTCCATCTCCTTGGCAACCTCGTCATCCAAAGGTCTCATTATCTTTGCGCATGCGGTGAGGTAGCGTGAAAACATCATATTGGCAGGGATGAAGTACTGATAGATGCATGCGTCGTCGGATGGTCGAAAGAAACTGCGCACGAGGCCAATATGACCCTTGACAGGTGCGCCATGACCATGGTTGGACACAGTCTCTGAGGCACTGTCAGCATTTCGCAGCCATGTATATGCAGGCTTCTGCACTCTGCCCTGCTCGTCGTATGTGCCTTCTTGCATGTGCTTTGCGACCCTCAAGATTGCCTTGACAGCTTCAACCCAGCCGAACTTGCCAAAGAATTCGCCATCCTCAGTTTCGTCGTAGTAGTCCCATGATAACTGAAGAAAGGCTGCAAGAGAATCAAGCTCATATTTGCACTCGAAGACGAAATCGGGGTCATATTTCGGACTAACGGTGTCTCGAGGTTGGAGAGATCGCTTCACACGGCGGAGTTTGGCTTCAGGTGGAGGATGGAAGGCATTGCAGAAGGGAGATTTGGTTATATATCGGGCTTGTAGGTTTATGGCTCCGCGGAAGAGAGAGGCGATGTCGTTCTCGTCGGACGGGGAGCCTCTGCTGGAGGAAAGGATTGACTTGTATGACTGGAGCTGATTTGCGCTGTCCCTTAGCCAAAGTGCGTTTATATCGCCTGTGGTGATAAAGGCCAGCTGATGAAGTGTCAGCGGGATCACAGTTTGATTTTGGACAAGAAGCATAATTCACCTCTTCATCAGGGTTATCAGCAGAAGTGCCTTGCCATTTCACGGTTGTGTCGAGTGTATTAGGCCATGTGTTCAGAAACAAACGATACAGATCTGGATCACCAATCGCTTGATCCATCTCGTCGTAAATCACCTTCTCAACCGCAGGCACTGAATATGTGCGGCAATCCTCGCCTGGACGCTGAAAAGGATACGCATAGCGCCCTGACGAGAAAGGCTCGTGTCGTTGGCGGGCGAACTGTTCGTAGTTGGGGCAATCGGAAGATACGGCTACGATGCTGGCCAGAAGAAGGAGTAGATAGTACATTTTGACGATGTTTCCATCATTTGAAGAGGTTGTTGTTATGCAAACATTTTGGCGTTTCGTGGTTGTGAGTGTCCCTGAAGGAGCCCGGTTTGAATATGCAGGAACCAATGATGATCATTGACCCCTGACTACCTTAGGTAAAACTAGGGGAGTGTGTGGGGCTGAAGCTGGGGAAGCCTGAAGGGTTGGAGATAAACTTCGTAGGCTAATTGAAATAAGGTGATCCCTTGAAAACGTCCATAATGGTCATTGGTTTAGGCGGGATTGAGAAGGGGATGTCCGTTGTTTATGTTAGGCAAGCTTATTTAAAGCCAATCTCTTATTGATATAGTATATGCAGATAATTGGCGAGTCAATTGTAAGATATTCCAATATAGATCAGGTACTATCTTGGGGGTTTTGACATTTTATCACTTGCCATCGACTCGTTATACGAGAGCCGGTCACTAATTAGAACCCCCATGATGGTCACGTCCTATACTAAGTATGCCAACATTGTATCGAGAGTCTACGATAAGTGCACCATTGTAAACCAGCAAGGGCGCTTATGTTTTACTTCGAGGTACACGCTATATCTGTCCGTTTACTCTTCAGTGTCAGGCATCCTAAACAAGTCATTCAGAGTCGTGTATACAGATTCATATGCAATCCCAGTGATTCATGCCCAGAGTTTGTGAATTAGCGTATCATGAATGCCGTGAAACATTGCCCTTTTCCCATCACTGTTTGCTTTCGTGCATCTATGGATATAAGAGCTCAAGCTTGTGGGACGACGAATGCGCCTAGGCACAAGACCACAAGCCATACAGCAACACGATAACATTACCCAGCATGTTTGACATTTCTCTTCCAGTTAACTTTGCTATCAAAGAAGATTGTCTCGGGCTGATGGATGAGTGTTTCGACCAGTACTTCTTCATCTGTCCGTACGCTATGGTGTATACACATCCAACTCCTATCCTGGTTGGCTTTGACGGAACCATAGTCCTTTGGGCTCAGAGTACGACTCCATTCGTTGAATGCGTCGATATGACTCACCACAGAATTCATCAGGAGTTGATGGAGTTGGCGGAAACCGGTGCACGTTGGGTTGAGTACCAGTCGATCAGATATGGGTTCTCGAAGTTGGCATCGATGCCAAAGTGCCCGAACTCAGCATTTCAAGACGAAAACTCTCAGAATTGGGATTGGTCTAATGCTGCAACAGCAATATGGTGCAACCAAGCAAGTTGAGATGCAAGGAAACCGGATACTACAGCACGCTCTACACGATCAAGTATCAATCAGATAATTCATCCGATGTTTGTGCGTTGTGAGTCCAGGCAACGAAATGGGTTTGCTAAATAAACCTCGGGTATAGGGTAGCCGACGAGTTGATGCATTAGTAGGTACTTACCTACATATTAGTATAATTCAAAGACTACCAGCTTACCAGCTTGAAACTGAAGAAATCAGTAATGCATTAATACTGAGTAAAAGTTACATCCTCCATTGTAGTCTGCAGCAATTTCTCACTCAGATATTGAGGTAGCCCGGTCCCAGCATATAACTTGATTACCTTAACCAATGCTACACAAGGAGTGGCTTGCTTTTGAGGCCGAAACAATGCGTAGATAGCCCAGGACCCTGAGCCGCGGCAAAGAACAGGGTTAAGCCGAAAGAAAGCATCGGCCAAGAGCATCCGAATACCGAACGCTTGGAGCATGTAGTTGACGTAATTGTTCATGGGCCCTGGCATCATGACAAGATTCAAAGCTTCAATGGTACATATTATGATTCGCTGAAGGTTTCGGGGGATGTTCGAACAAGGACGCTTTCAAACCTTAGTCCCAAGTGACAGAAATACCAAGACAAGCTTAGGAAAGGCAGGTTAGTACTTCAGGATAAGTTTTTAGTTCTACCAAGATTTTTGGACATATTCCTCAGGTATTGGAGGTCTTACACAACGTTAGAGGCTCAGGAGGAGAGTTGCCAATTGGTATTGTATTAATATAGCTCACATATGTCAGATACTGTCACCCAAGAGCACATGCCTGGAACTAATACTCTTCGTTACCACCATTCATCATGTATGATGACATTTGCACATGCTAGGAGCCATCGGATACACCCAACCATTTAGCCATTGCATACCCCAGGTCCACACCAAGCGGATCAGCCGAGTACCAACCGCGATTTTAGACGTTGAATGGCCTTAGGTAGTTCCATGGCCTCGGTTATCCATAAACCGAGTGCCGGTGAGAGCCTTGACAAACCCTTGGGTGCTGCAGCTGCAATACTCTACCTATGAGAGATGAGGTAATACCTTGCTGTAAATAGATTTGTCAAGACAGAGAACCTCACCTCCCACTCCCTGAAGGACCTGGTATGTAACGAACTACCAAGGTAGAGGCCCGAGGATAATTAACGAGCCGGAAAAGGAGCCCCAAGCTCTAGAGAGACACCCGCCAAAACAGCCAATTACCATCCAGTTAATTGTCAAAAAGAAGTCCTCTGCTGGGTCCAAAAGCGGTAATAGCCACCCTGGCGATCGTGCCTTCCCCACTATCGGCCCTCTCTACTCGCACCGCGAAAGAAAGAAAGAGTCAACGGCGGCAGAAAGTTGCTTAGTTGCCGCCGGCGCCAGGACATTTCTTCCCTCCTTGAGCTCCTCCAAAAGGAATACTTTTCCCTTTCCATTTCCCCTCACCTTGGGTCTCGCTCACTCATCTATCGCAAATACTGCTCCCGGCGGCTGAACTTCCAATTCGCCTTCAGCTCTATACCGTCATCATGCCCGCCCCACGACCAGTTTCGCGATGCCTCCAGCGCAGTTCGGGAGTGCTTTCTCGTCCCCAAGTTCGCCCCGCTAGATCCAACCTCTCTATCGCCACAATCTCAGCTACATCATCTATTACAAGAAGGACATCTACGGCAGTATGGTCTGGCGCAAGGGTTCCAATGGCTTCTCGTGCCTTTAGCACTACCTCTCGACTTCGAGATGATGACGAAGATTTCGACCCCGCGAGCGTTGAGCGAGAGTCCGACGAGGTTGATGTCTGTATTGTAGGAGCTGGTCCCGCTGGACTCAGCGCCGCTATTCGTCTCAAGCAACTTGCTAATGAAGCTGGAAACGAGGATTTTCGGGTGCTTGTCCTGGAAAAGGCTGGTGACCTCGGCGCTCACATCCTCTCTGGAGCTGTGATCCAGCCCACCTCCATCAACGAACTTATCCCTGACTGGCTCGACGAGAACAATCCCAATCGTTTCGAACATGCCACTCCTGCTGGCACCGACCGTATGCGATTCCTCACCAAGAACTCTGCTATACCCATTCCAGCGCCTCCTCAAATGACCAATCATGGAAATTACATCGTTAGCTTAAACCAATTCGTAAAATGGCTTGGAGAGCGGGCTGAGGAGATTGGAGTTGAGGTTTACCCCGGATTCGCTGCCTCTGAGGTCGTTTATGCTTCAGATGGTTCAGTTAAGGGTGTCGCCACCAACGACCTTGGAGTTGGCCGTGATGGCAAGCCCAAGGAAACGTTCGAGCGAGGCATGGAGTTCCATGCGAGAGTCACCATGTTTGGCGAAGGATGCCATGGAAGCCTGAGCAAACAGGTTATCAACAAATTCGATCTGCGCAGGGACAGCCAGCACCAGACTTACGGCCTTGGTGTCAAAGAGGTTTGGGAGATTGATCCTGCCAAGTTTGAAAAGGGTCTAGTTGTGCATTCAATGGGTTACCCGCTACCCAAAGATGTGTACGGCGGCTCTTTCATGTACCACTTTGGCGAGAACCTGGTTCAAATTGGTCTCGTCGTCTCGCTTGATTACTCGAACCCTTGGATGTCCCCTTACCAGGAGTTCCAGAAGTTGAAGCGGCACCCCTTGTTCCGTGATGTCCTCGAGGGCGGCAAGTGCATCTCGTACGGTGCTCGAGCTCTTATTGAGGGTGGTTTCCAGTCTATTCCCAAGGTCGCTTTCCCAGGCGGTGCGCTCATTGGTGACTCGGCTGGCTTTGTCAACGTTCCGAAGGTCAAGGGCACTCACAATGCCATGAAGTCAGGCATGCTTGCCGCCGAGGCAGCATGGACTGCTATTAGCGAAAAGACCGACGAAGGCACAGTATTCTTGTACGACTACGAGAACAAGTTGAGAGATTCTCCTATCTGGAAGGAACTCAAGGAGGTGCGCAACATGCGACCCTCTTTCCACACTCCTCTCGGTCTTTATGGCGGTATCATGTACTCTGGCCTCGAGGCTTATGTCTTCAAGGGTCGTGTTCCTTGGACACTTAGGCATAAGACTCCCGACCACGCTGCTACCCTTCCTGCCGATAAGGTACCCAAGATCGAGTACGAGAAGCCTGACGGCAAGCTCACGTTTGATATCTTGACGAGTGTTTCCCGAACAGGAACCAATCACGAGGAGGATCAACCGGTTCATTTACAAGTCAAGGACTGGGACGCTCACGCTGAGTCAACATACCCTCCTTTCAAGGGTCTGGAGAACCGATTCTGCCCAGCTGGTGTTTACGAGTATGTTGAGGATGAGTCAAAGCCCCACGGCGTGCGCTTCCAAATTAACGCACAGAAGTAAGTTCCAAAGTTTTTGCTACCTATTTCTTGAGTTGAGAACAGACTCTAACAACAGAACAGTTGCATCCATTGCAAAACGTGCGATATCAAGGCTCCTCACCAGGACATCAACTGGCAGGTGCCTCAAGGAGGTGAAGGTCCCAAATACTACATGACCTAAGGAAACCAAACATTTATCCTTTTGGAAGCCACACTTTTTCGTTATGTATTCTGTATGATACCTTGTTTATATACCTTTATGCATCATTGGCGCGTTGGGGACAGTCAATTGTTATAAAGGCCGAGAGTAAGAGATGGAAGGTTTGACATTTGGAGCATATTTGGAGTCAAGGTATAAATGCAAAAATATGAGTTTTGGTACAGAGTGAAGATCTATAAAATTGGCGGGCGACTGAAAGCGTGTTGCAATAGCACAGAGGTGCTTATTCTTCAGCTAGAAGCAATAGAGATGGTGTCGTTCCATAGGAAGGCCACTTGAGCCGCATGCACTTGCGCTTATCGGCATGTGAACAAAGAGGAATGGCGAAAGCCAAGAACGTCCAATGTGGAGAGCTACTATAGTCCTTGCGGATTCCGCGGCTACATGTCTCTTGACATGTGCGGATATTTCTTTGAATAACAACATGACAATTCCAATTGCTGGACGACTAATAATTCACGTATGTGAGCAAGACGCCGATAACTACTCCGTACGGAGTACATAAGTACAGATATACTCCAAGCCATTCAGGTGTGAGAAAAAGGCATCAAGGCTTATCTGTGATCCAGGTATAAGGACTGA
Organism: Fusarium verticillioides 7600; assembly: GCF_000149555.1. Taxonomy (NCBI): domain Eukaryota; kingdom Fungi; phylum Ascomycota; class Sordariomycetes; order Hypocreales; family Nectriaceae; genus Fusarium; species Fusarium verticillioides. The sequence continues at coordinate 2,196,950 of NC_031680.1, read as the reverse complement.
ATAGAGATAGCTTTGCGATCGCCCCCACAAAAGAAGAGCAATCTTGTTCAAAGCAAACCTTGCAGTGCGGAGTCGATTCATGCCCCAGCCAAATTTGCCTATGGGTCAAGGGGGCTAGCGAGACATGGCGGATCCTGGTAGAACTATGAAGAAGATCAAATGAGGCTGGTTGATTCCTCTGAGGATGAACAGTCTGTGGAGTTCTCTGTCCAAACCTAGGCTAGGACTGTGATAAGTCGGGGGACCAGGAAATTGTTAGTGAGGTACTTGTGTCAGCAAGCCCTCGGTAATTTGACGCGTTCTCGTAAGAGGTAACCATACTTGGCGATCCTTGACAATCAAAATTTTCGTGTCACCACTGGGTGTCAAATTGACGGTGGCATCCTGGAACGTGTCCTCAATGCAGACTGGGGTTTCCAAGAGTCACGACATGCAGGCTTCCGAAGTCTAGCCCGGGTGTCGGGAGCCAAGGATGCATCACTCTACGCTCAGTCTCGCATACATAACAAGAAAACGGTGCAAAAGTTGGTAGCCGCAGCGCGATAAATAAAAAATGCATCAGCGTCCGAAAGTGAACAACCATGACGACTGCATCATTTATGGCTGGTGCCAGCAAGTCGTTGTACTGAGTACATGATGCAAGAAGTCAGTCAGTGGGCGCACAGATCCGGCCTCCCTAGCACTGCGAAGGGGGGACAGTTTGCTGGCTAACTGCATCCTGGTTGGCCACAGTTGAATGACTCACAGAGTCAGCGGGCGGTTGGGGGCTCAATATGAGAGGGCACGAAAAAAGGAAAACCCCATAACCTGCCTTTTACTTCCTTGTCGCTTGCTGACTGGACGCGCGAATGGCAAAATTCAGAAAATTTCTGTGCGGAGTGTCCGTTAAATCAGGCTTTGTGCAACCATTTAGTCGCGTGACATATTGACCGAGCCATATTTCTTGTTGCAGGTAATGTAATGGGGTGACTTTGCTGATGAGACGCTTGCGAGACGACTATCGCAGTGAAATGAGCGCGATTCAAATGACCCTGCTCGAGAAGCTGGGGTGACGACGCGCAGGCAAGGAGGGCACGTGGGCTGAACAAAACAGTCAGTGAAGGGGGCAGAGCGTGTTTCAGGGTCCCATCGAGTTGGTGGTTAGGCAAGAGTTGGTGGTTGGTTTGGGTTGGAAGAAAAAAGTACCACGGGGGGCGAGCAAAGGGTTTTACAGGGCGGAGCATGGCTAGAACCAGAGTTAGTGGTGCCCGCTCCGATAAGGAGCGACGGGGATACGCGACTGCGATTGGGGCAACAGAGGCGATCTTGGTGCGCCAACGAGCGAGGGCAATCAGAGTCAGACGCTCATGAGAGGCGGGAGGAGAGGAGGAGGAGTCAGTCTGAATGAGTGGAAAGCCTAAAAAGCAACCAACCGCGCCAGCACGCCTAGTCGGACTAGGCCCCCCGGCCCATAATTCCAGTCCGTATCCGAGGTCCACAGGCCTGCGAGTCTCCATGGATAGGTGCTGTGACGCTGTTGTCGCCGCCGGAGTGCGTGCTGATGCCGTCGCAGTATCCGGCCAGCCGGCTTGAGTCAAGCCAGTCCAGGTAAAGCAAGGCAGGCTCTGCTCGTTGATGGGTCTCGGTGCCCGCCTTTGTTGTCTTTCGTGGTTGTTCCCGTCGGTATTTGGCATCGTTTTCGTCCATCTCGACTCGGTCGGTACCGGTTCACGTCGTCCTTCGCCATCACTTCACTCTATATCGTGTGTTGCCTTGACCATCTTAGGGGTTATCGCCGTCGTTCGTTATCGAAATCGATCCAACATTTCGTAGCTGGGTATTGACTTGCAGATTGCTGTTGTGGGTTGCTGGAGAGGAGGTGAAAGGTGAGAGGTTAGGTGATGGAGGGACAGAAAATAAAGCGTAGGGAAAGGGATGACGACAGCAAAAAAAAAAACTAGCAGCCAGGAAAGGAGGAAAACTGGTCACGCCAAGCGGTGGAATAAATAATCCCGATACTCGGGAACGGGTAAGAGAGAAAAGGCAGGCGATTACAGTGCATGTTGTGACTGCAAGTTGATTAGTGCAGCTTCGATGATATTGTCACCTGGTTCATCTCCTGAGGGTGACTCGCTTAAATTGTTGCTTATTTTGATCCGTGTACGGAGTACACGTCGTGGCCTCCCTGCTTGTGTTCTCTTGTGACTGGAATAAGAGCAAGCAGCACTGGCGAGGGTTAGAGCGAGCAACTATTACCCACATGGACGGACAGCCTCTAGGGCCAGTGTCGGGCAGCAGGACAGTCTGTTAGTGGCGATCCTTGAGTTCTGGGGGCTCACAACTCCAGTGCATCAGAGCCTGCAGCGCCTCGGTGCATGGAGAACAACGGAAAAAGTTTGGGCGGCAAGTCAGGTCGTGTTGCAAAGTCAAAACAGATGTACCGATACATGTGTACATAGACTTTGAGTTTGCTATAGCGACACTTCAGGGGCTCAATGCTGAGACTGGGGTGAGTGGGTGGGAAAAAAGGAGATAAAATCAGCGTCGCAAGAGTGTTTGATTGGATCAACTCAGCTTAGTGTAGAGACTAACGCACGCCAAGCCTGCCAGCGTCGACGCCACAGGTCGCGTTGTTGCCTGGGGTGTCCTGCCTGAGCAGCCTTTGCTCAAAATTATAAAGAGCCAGCCCTCCCCTCGCCCGCCTGTTTCGAAAGACCTGCGCGGAAGTCCCGACTGACGGCCCTACGTACCAACCACTTACGTCTGGCCTCTCTTTTTATTTTTTATCCCCCCCACGACGTCGCACCCCACATCTACACTTTCACATCCCGATCCGTGTGGACAATTACCATCTTGTCCCATCTTCAGTCTGAGCCTTGAAGCACCTCGGGCTTTGTCTCTCCTCTTCACTTTGTCAATACATCACGGCCCTGCTGTTGCAGACGTGATCACACTCTCTAGGTCATAGCCTTTGCGACCAGGTTGCAAGAACTGAAAACGTTCCTTGCCCTCTTCGCTAATTGCGCGCAACCGACATCGTTGAAACCGACCAAGACCGGAACGAAGCGATACCCGCCGACCCCGTCATCGTCACACATCGAGTCGTTGCGCTATTGTAGACAACAATAGAAAAAAAGAAGCTGTCGTGAAGTGAAAGAAGTCTTCTGTCTTCTAAAACTATAATAACTTGATCGATATATCGAATATCGACTCGGGAAAAAAGGCCACTGTCTTTCTACCATTTTCCAAATCGTTCCGCATCGAATCTTTGAGTTCGTCGCTTTTTTAAAGAACAAAAATTTGCTGGGCCAGTTTCTTTGTAGGGGACACATTCACTTGTTTCTCTCCCGCTATTGGTAGGTGGCCTCTCTGATTCACAGCACAGCCCCGCCACCCCCGCCTACAAAAGGCCTACTTCTCCTCCCTTCTTTTAACTTCACTCTCGCAACACCACAACGGCGCTGCATTTGTGTTACCCGTTGCATCGTCACCATCGCATCTACCTTCCAGGGTAGGATGCACACTCTTTTCTTTGATGCGCGGTGCTAACTCGGGTCCTGTTCTAGATCTGTTCAGCGATTTTTTATAACCGTTGACACATCTCGATACCGACTCCAATCATGGAAGGCATCCAGACACACCCATCGAACGCGGCGCAAGCTAAGGCGTTCACGGCGCCAGGATCGCTGTCGTTCCCTGGAGCTACCAACGAGCTGACACCTCCGCCCGTCGGCACCGGTGATGCTGCTCAGCGACCTGCCCTCAACGGCCAGCAGGCGGCAAATGGCAATGGGGTGGCACCCGCAACGCCTGTCGCGACGCCTGCTGCTACTCAAGGACCTAGTGGAATTACTCCCACTCTACAGTATGTATCCTCCTGAGTGACCTTTTTATGCTCAGCGAGGCTTATCTGGCAAACTTCAAAGGAACATCGTGGCTACAGTGAACTTGGACTGCCGCTTGGACCTCAAGACCATCGCTCTGCATGCTCGTAACGCAGAGTACAACCCCAAGGTACTACAGATCTGACGTGCATACTGAGTTAGAAACACGTTGCTAACAGAAAAAGCGTTTCGCCGCTGTCATCATGCGAATCCGCGAACCCAAGACAACCGCTCTGATCTTCGCTTCCGGCAAGATGGTCGTCACTGGTGCGAAGTCTGAAGACGATTCGAAGCTCGCTTCAAGAAAGTACGCTCGTATCATTCAGAAGCTTGGATTCAATGCCAAGTTCACCGACTTCAAAATTCAGAACATCGTCGGCTCTTGCGACATTAAGTTCCCTATCCGACTCGAGGGTTTGGCATCTCGCCATCACAATTTCAGTTCTTATGAACCCGAGTTGTTCCCCGGTCTTATCTACCGCATGATCAAGCCCAAGATCGTGCTTCTCATCTTTGTCAGTGGCAAGATCGTTTTGACTGGTGCCAAGGTCCGAGAGGAAATCTACCAGGCCTTCGAGATGATCTACCCTGTGTTGCAAGGTATGTCTTTGTTCACTATCTTTCTGGTCGCATCGATACTAACAACACCTACCAGATTTCCGCAAAGTCTAAGGTGCCACTTGACTCTTTGTCATCTTACATCCGACACTACAATGTCGCCTTCTCGACGTGTATGACTAGACAACCCGTCATGATACCACGATTGCTTTCATGTTCTCTGGCTTCCACCTGGTCTTGATGCCCAGGCTGGAGGCCAGGAATTTGCGTTTGTACCATTTTGAATTTATGCATTGCACTGGCGTTGGCAGGGGCGGTTAGGAAGGGGATTATTTACGAGGGATTTCGGTTCTGGGGAAAAGCAAAGACTACTCATCCCGCGACACATCATAGATTGCTCGCGCCAGTACTGTGGCGCACGCGCTCAGTTGATTTGAGCGCTTCTAATATTCCTGAGGGACGCGTTGAGCTGAGAGAGGGTGCTGAGGAAACGAAGTCGAACAGTTGCCCGAATGAGCCTTTGGAGGGTTCAGTCTTAAAAAACATGAACTTGGTAACGAGTTTGTGAAAAGAAGGAGAGCATACCCCAGCATCTGCTGGTGGTCAAGACAATCATGTGGTTGTCTTGAACTTGAACCAACATCTGCGAGATGCATTTCTCCAGAGTGTGCAGTTTTTTCTCAGTAGTGAGATATAAATAAAGTTTTAAGTTCTCTCCCAAGTTTGCAGTCGTTTTGACATTTTGTGTGTGAAGCTCGCGTGCGTCGATGATGCATGATTATCCACTCACGTGCCCAGCCAATAATGGCATTCTCATAGTAAATGGACAATCTAGCCCCGATCGTCGGCAGCGCCAGAGACTTATCAGCCGATTTTTGGGCCCGTTCTAGTGTCGCTTGGGACGCTCTCCTCTTCGGACAACGCCGTGATCGGTGTGGGAACGGGGAAAAGTCTTCGCATTTCATCGGCCCATGTGAACTTTCTTTTGTTGACAGTGGCAGATAGATAAGTGATCGTGTCTCGTAGGAAGCCTTTCTTGTCTTCTCCTCGACCGTTTATCGTCTGTATCTGTCACAATGGCTGGTGCTCCTGCTTCCATCCTTATCGTTGGCTCTGGAGTCTTCGGGCTCGGCACCGCTTGCGCTTTGGCGAAACGACCACACTACTCCAGCACTTCGATTATTGTCGTCGACGACTGCGCAGGACAGTTTCCTCCAGAAGATGCTGCCAGTGTAGACTCGTCTCGAATTGTACGAGCCGACTACTCAGACCCTTACTATGCCGCGCTTGCCGCCGAGGCGCAGAAGGAATGGCGAAAACAGGGTGATGATGAGGTCGGTGGACAGGGACGATATTCCGAGTCGGGCTTTGTCCTCTGCGCGAGCGAGACCCCCAAAGACTTCAAGCTTAAGAAGTCTGGCATGGACTATACCAAGGAGAGTGCCAAAAATGTCGAGTCGATTGCTAAGCAGACTGGTCTGCCTGTGGATAAGATCCAAAAGCTGGAGAGTACCAAGGCTCTGCAAGAGTTCCTCGGCACCGACGGTTATCCCGGAGACTGGGGCTACCTCAATGGTAACTCTGGCTGGGCCGATGCCGGAGAGGGTATGAAGTGGCTCTATAAGCAGGCTCAGGCCACAGGACGTATCCATTTCGTCAACGGCAAGGTGACAGAGCTCGTAACAGAGGGTGATCGAGTCATTGGTGCGAAATTGAGCGACTCTGAGGTTCTCAAGGCCGATGTGGTCATGGTAGCTGCCGGTGCTTGGTCGGGCTCACTCGTTGACCTTCGCGGAAGAACAGAGGCTACTGGCCATGCAGTCGCGTATATGGACATCACACCGGAAGAGCAGAAGCGACTCGACAGCTTCCCTGTGGTGTTGAACCTCAGCACCGGCCTCTTCCTCATTCCTCCTCGCAATAACGTACTCAAGGCCGCACGTCACACATTCGGATACATTAATCCAGTCAAGATCAACAACGCTCTTCCTCCTTCGCCCAACGATAAGCGGGAACCCTTCATCGCATCTCAACCCTACACTTCTCGCAACGATTCCTCGAACCCTTTGACCGTCGAGGCTGACAAAGATCTACGCCGCGCACTCACGGACTTGTGCCCTATACGTGGCTTAGAAAACCGACCATGGAAGGAGGCTCGAATCTGCTGGTATTCCGATACCCGAGATGGCGAGTGGCTCATTGACTACCATCCGGGCTGGAAGGGACTCTTTGTTGCAACAGGTGACAGCGGACACGGATTCAAGTTCCTACCCAACTTGGGTGAGAAGATCGTGGATGTTATGCAAGGCCAGGGTGGTAAGCTTGGCGAGAAGTGGCGATGGAGAGAGATCCAGAACGATGGAGTCGGAAGAGAGACGAACGGAGTGTACAGGGGCTTAATTACGGAAGATGGAAGCAGAGGTGGACGACCCTTGGTGCTTTGTGATGAGCTCGAGAAGGGCAGGGCGGTTATTGGAGAGACCAAGGCCAAGCTATGATAGAACATCAGAAGGTCTTTGGGGCGCAAGCCGCATTTGGATTGGATTTAGACGAAGCGTCCGTTTGTAGCATTTCAAGAAATCATGTTTTGTTTGTAAAGATGGAATGTTTGAGAAAGTGAAGAAGCGAGATGCATGGTCTGACTTGAAAGGAGGATAAGCTTACAGCAATAACACCACTTACACGTTGGGTTGATATGAACAGCGGGCTAATAAAGATCCGACAGGGCCATGTTTCAGCAACGCCGGTTTTAAAGTGACTTCACATGTCAGGGATGAGATTTATGGAACAGGGAGAGACCGAATTTGAGTTTTATTCTGTAAGGGGGTATAATGAAGGGTTGAGCTAAGGAATGATGATGTCTGGTCTGGTTCTTTGGTTCCACGACTACCTGGTTACCAAACTAACGTAGGAGAGGAGCTTGTTAGTCGTCTCTATGGCCATAGAACTTCTCCTGATGGAGATGGGTTGTCCCTTTCATTATGTGCCGTATGAGTTTTGTATAGCAAGTGTGTCTCATGTCACGTCGTTCGTAGTCATTGTGCAGTTCTTCTATACCAGTATTTATCGTCGTCTCCGTTTTTATGTCCTTCTGTTCTTAACTGTCTCCTGTGCCACCTTTGCGGTCGCATTAACGATCAACTCGTGCTCATGAGAGTGAACCTTCTCCTTGTACTGTTCCAGGTCCTCTCCCTTCCACTCAATTTCCTTGACCAGGATAGGAGTACCCCTGTCTACTTCAGCGATCACGTAGTGGGCCATGATGCCTGAGCGTGTTAGTCGACCAGCCTTGAACTCCTCATAAGCTCGCTCGATCGCATTGGCTCCGTCAAACTCTCCTGGCAGAGCACTATGTGGTCTTGTTAATTATTCGGCAATTTGCAGAGACGTAACGTGTTTAACTCACGGGTGCAAGTTAATGACGTTCAGACCAGCCTTCTGGATAGGATCCAGGAAAGCTGTTGAGAAGACATGCATCCAACCAGCGAGGACAATAAGCTCAGGCTTCTCGTCGGCTGAGAGGATCTTTTCGGCCAACGCAGCGTCATATTTCCGACGACCTTCAGTCACTTTCTGCTCGTCGGTTTCTCCCTTTTCCAAGAATCCGTGAGAGATCAAGTTAAAGTATTGCCAAGGAATGCCTTGTCGCGAGTCAGTATATACACATGAAAGTCTATGGACTAGCACGACGTATGGGATTTCGTGAGAGGGTTCGTACCAGCTTTCTCGGCTCGGACAGTTGCATGTGCGTTCCGTCGGTTCACAATGAGAGAAATGATACGACTATTTGGGAGCGAGCCAGTAGATATCGCATCAATGATGGCCTGGAAATTAGAGCCAAACCCAGAGGCCATGACGAGAATTCGGCATGGTGATTGGTCAGCGTTTGACATCTTGAAGGGCAGATACTGAAGTGAACTGAATATTGTAATATGCTTCAGTCACCCTCTGAATAATATTTCTCCAGCTTCAGTTCAAAACTTTCACCCCTCCAAAGGGTATCACGTGATGCCGATAGCGGCAGAGCACACATTATCGAGAAAATGGCCCAAGGCACGCTTAAACAAGATATAATAAAGTAATTAGCCTATTTTGAGCATTTCCAGTGACTATGCTCCAGTGTCCGTCCCACTGGGTTCTGTTCTAGGGTGCAAAGTTGCGACCTGAGTGCTTATGCCCAAGGCCGTCTGTCAGTTTTTTCAATAAGACTAAATTACCTGTGACATATTTCGATGTTTCTGTGATCCGAGAAGCCATTTCACGAGACTTGTCACCAATAAAAGCTGTTCCATGGAGCTGCATGTCTCCTTCTCGATCGCATATGTTTCAGTTTCAGCCCGAAATTACCGTCAAGACGTCCCAAAAACTGCAACTGACTTGATACTGAGCCATCCATACGTAGGGTAGTTGACAACGAAATACCGAATTGCGTTATGCCCTATTAAACCTAGCGCACGGTAAGCGATAAGGCTTACAGTGATGAGGTCCACTACCTGCCCTGGACCTTGGAACGCGCTGAGACTATTGCAACAGCTAACCACAACTCCATTCAACATTGCCCGTATTCAGTCGTTCTTTCAACGGTCTCTATCTCGACGGACATTGGGCATACTTCGCGTACAATAACAGAGATGTACTGAATCAACAAACTACAAATCGAAACCAAAAATGGCCTCCGGAAAGGGCGTATCCGAATTCCCAAGCTTGGAAGCCAAGCTGCAAAAACCGACCAAGCAGTCTGCTTTCGAGAAACAAAAAGCAGAAGCTGAAGCCAAGCGACTACGAGAAGAAGCAGAAACCGCTGCGGTATACAACGAATTTGTCAAAAGCTTCGATCGCGATGATGACTACGATGGACACAACGCACTCAGCTCTTCAGCACCTTCACGCCCGCGACATGGATTTGGGGGCCCGCCACCACCCTCAGGACCAGGGAGACGGCATTTTGGAACATCGGGACTGAAGAGCGGACCAGGAAGCTTAGGACCTCCGCCATCCTCGTTCGCGAAAAAGCGATCTTTCCAGGACTTTGCGCGGCCGTCGCGGGATAAGGGAGTACTGGGCTATGATGAGGGAGCCAGTGGAGGAGGACCGATCCCAGCAGCGAGAGCTTTCAATACAAGCGATGATGAGGATATGGACGGCGTGACAGATAGGGCAGAAGAGAAGGCTATAGCGAAGCCTACACTGCGACTGTCGAATATTCCTCCAGGAACTTCCCCAGCCACGATCAAGGCCTTGATCCCAGACAATCTGACAGTCGAGAATGTCAAAATCACACCTTCGAGCAGCTCTGGGAACTCGGAAAGAAAACATGCCGTTTCGATTGTCACATTGTCCCAGGAAACACCGGCGAACGAGATCGATGCGGCCGTCAACGCGCTACAGAACCGATATCTAGGTTATGGTCATTACCTGTCTCTCCATCGCCATCTTTCATCAGCTGTTGCGAGTTCGGCTGCATTGCCAAACATTGGCTCTTCAGCGACATCACATCCCTTTGGTGCGAAACCTGTTGAGCAACCATCAGGACCACAAAACCCACACACGCAGCATGGGTTCAATAGCAGATTTGCGCCCCCAACCTCTTATGGGCCCCCCGGCGCAGGCATAAATCGATCGGCCCTGTTACATGTGCCGGTCAAACCGCCCACTGATGTTAAGATTATACAACTAATAAGCAAGGTTATCGAGGGAGTTCTTGCCCATGGCCCAGAATTCGAGGCGCTGCTGATGTCACGACCCGAGGTGCAAAGGGAAGAAAAATGGGCATGGATATGGGATGCAAGAAGCCAGGGCGGCATATGGTACCGATGGAGACTATGGGAGGTCATTACAGGCTCACAGCAATCACGGCAAAAGGGGAAATACGTCCCCCTATTCGATGGCTCGCATGCATGGAGGGCCCCAGAGAAGAACCTAAAGTTTGAGTACACGACCAAGCTGGACGAATTTGTGTCGGACTCAGAGTACAACTCATCGGATGAGGAGGACTTCGAGGATGACAATAAGAGGGAAAATCCAGATGCGGAATCCGAAAAGGCGTTCCTCAACCCATTGGAGAAAGCCAAGCTAACACATCTCCTTGCACGACTACCGACATCGATGTCGAGGTTAAGAAAGGGCGATGTCGCGAGAGTGACGAGCTTCGCAATTACTCATGCTAGTCGAGGAGTTGACGAGGTGGTGGCGATGATCACATTCAATATTGAGAAGCCATTTGCTCTTACTGGCGCAAACGCTGACAAGAAATCTGAGAGTAAAGAATTCCAAACAAGCGCCCCCGAAGAGGCGCCAAGTAACGAGGGCCCCGACATCAGTGGTGCTAGTCTGGTGGGATTATATGTCGTCAGTGACATACTGTCGTCTTCATCGACAAGCGGCGTGCGGCACGCCTGGCGTTTTCGGCAGCTATTCGAGACATCATTGAGAGACCGCAAGACGTTCGAGACACTGGGCCTCATGCCGGAGCGACTCAAGTGGGGACGTCTACGCGCAGAGAAGTGGAAGCGCAGCATTCACCTTGTTCTGAATCTCTGGGAGGGATGGTGTGTCTTCCCCGTTGAGAGCCAGGAACTATTTGTCAAAAGTTTCGAGAACCCGCCGTCGCTGGTTGCCGTTGAGAAGGAGGATAGCGAAGAGAAGAAGGGCAAATGGAAGACGGTGGAGGATAGACAATTACGTGCACTACCCGTTTCGACCGTCGAGGAGGAGGATGAGGAGGAGGAGGATGACGTTCCGGGCGAGGCGATTGAAGACGACGATGTTATTGGAGAGCCGATCGAAGAAGACGATATTGAGGGAGAACCTATTGACGAGGATGACATCGAGGGAGAGCCTATCGATGAGGACGATGTGGCTGGGGAACCAATGGATGAAGATGAGGCTGTAGGGGATAAGTTGCCACCAGCGCCTACAGACCAACCTACAGTCGGCACCGAGAACAAGAACAAAGAAGAATCGTCTCAAGCCGGACAGCCTCGAAGACGGATGCGAGCAGTGGATATGTTTGCAGATTCAGACGACTCGGACAAGGGCGGATAGAGATAGGCGAAGTTCAATGATACCAATTTGTAATGGATTAGACTTACCGTTCCGTCTGCGAGATGGCGCCATCTAACGGCGTGAGACCAAGGCGGGCCAAGGAGTAGGGTGTGATCTCTAGCTTGTGTGCGACCACTGGACAATTGAAGATCAGTTGAGTTGGATCGCAATTCAAGGCCGGAACGCCAAGGATGTGTAGGGCATGACATGAGAGACCAGACACTAGACGAGGATGCCACGGGAGCTGAGCCAAGAATAGAGGCACAATGTAACATGGACGTTGAAAGCACATGCTGGTAATTGCAGCATTGTCGTTGGCAGATGAGTTTGTGATGAGCTATGCGTCTATGCTGAGATATGCTGTCAAGGATGGACTGTGCATCTGACTGCTGTCGACTTTGTCAAGGACCAAACCATATTACGTCACTAACATTGATATGGTGGAAAGCAATTCACACGTATGAGGCAAAAACAGACGACAAGAGAAAGCTGAGCGCTTGAGCTTTATGGTGGTGTTGGTGTTGAAGGTGGCCGGGGCCTTTGAGCCAATGGAAACTTGCTCACTCGGCCGGGTTGGCTGATGGATACGGACACAAGATAGTGGAGAGGGAAGAGAAAAGTGACATGAATGATTGAAATGCGGTAAAGTCGGGGTTTTTGCACTGTTATTGGGAGGGAAGAGACTTTGTAATTATGTTTAAACATGTTTCATTTTCATTAGAGTCGTTGAATTGCCAAATGTGCTCTTTCGGACGTTGCACGGAAGAGAACCGCCGGGTCTCCGGCTATACAGTGCTCCGTATCGGCGGCGGCTGAATTGGAGGAACGGGCCTGAGCCGGGGGGAAGGGCTTGGCTTGTAGGGGGATATTGTATCAGTAACGTCATGGAGAAGTTGAGATGCTGATGATACACTCTATTGCGTTCGCTTTCATATTGACATGCCCTCGGAATAATTTCTATCTTATCACGGAACCATCTTCAACATGGATGGCATGACTTTCAACCTCTACTATTCCGAGCCGATCTTAGCTGAGCGGGCACCGAAACGCCAAAATTGATGCGCGCCAGAGCCGAGACTCGTGAGAGCGTCTAGTGTTGTTAAGTTAGCGTGAGAGTGATTGGATCTTGCCAATCAAGTGCCTTGCTGGGATTAGACACCCTTTGGGCTCTTTAGGGTGTTTCTTGCCCGCTGCAGCCCCCGCATGGTGGGGGGCGCGACGAACATTTGCAGGCAGGTCGTCCGCCGGCTGCTGACATGGAGCCTACCTACCTAGGGGAGTGGAAAGGCTGGGTCGGGTCCCTGAATAATGAATGAACCATCTCTCGTCTTGGGTCTAGACTGGATCAAAGATCCGTTCCATCGTTTTGTTCTGTTACATCTTCTTCTTACACGACAACAGCGACAGCGATATTTACACAAATTCTGCATTCTGCAGCATTCATTCACTCACTTACACCAGCCATAAGTCCCCATTCTCATTGAGTCCCGGTACGACACTTTCATATAGTACACAGCCGCCGCGAACTTTTGGAAACTCGTCTTCTGTATCCCGTCGTCTGCGACGCAAATTCCGAGCCCTCGAGTGTCGCCGAGTAATCCACGCCGCGTCTTTCACACACTCTCCCTCTCATGTCGACTCTTGCGAGACTTGCGCATTTGTAGGCAATTGTTACGGCTGTGAGCCGGCCACCATCCATCTCTACCACTATCCGTCCATCTTGCTCCACCTCTGTCATCCGTCGTACATACCTTTCCGACGACAGCCTCACCATGCCTCTCATCAATGGAATAAAAATGGCCTGGTACGATTATTCTTGGCGCATTCAACTGCCGTCGGTCTGTTGGTTAGACTTTGCTAACTCTGGACTTGTAGCGAGCCCTGTATTCGTGGCCATCGCTCTACTAAATGTACACACGCAAACGAGCGACTAATGGTACCTGTTAGGAAGCCAGGTAGACCTCTTAGTACATGCCCTCACCCGGCTTCTCGCCCATGCTCTTGCGGCAGAGTCACGGCTGCGATACCAAAGAAGCAAGCATGTCATTGCGGTCCCAGCAAAGATACAGAATCACCAAAACCTGAGATTGGTGACAGCACAAGCAGCTCCACGCCCCAGAGCCCTGTTAGCAAAACACCAGGTTCTGGATACCGAGTACAGAAGACGAGTTCGAAAGGCGGAAGTTCTAGCAGGAGAGAATCTGTTGACCCATCGGCCTTCCAGCGAATGGATCCCAAAATGCTCAATATCTTGCCCTCATTCGAGGACATATCCCAGAAGCCAGTCACGTCTCTTCCTGACATGTCTCCCTATGGGAGTGTAGGTATGACACCAGCGGAAAGTCCTTTTGGACCCGTCATGTATCCAATGTTCCAACCACATATACCACCCCCTATGATGAGCCCAGGCACGTCAAAGGAGACCATAGCTGGCCAGTCTGGTTCAATAACAAGCACGCAAGTTCTAGAACAACCAATCCAGTCTACACCAAAAGCCGGCTCTTGCTGCGGAGGAGGCAATTCTAATAACATTGCTTCCGTTCCGATTACAATGCCTTCAGTACCGAGCCCACCGAAAGCCAAGGCCAAGAGTTGTTGCTCTTCCAGTAACGACTCCCCCAAACTCGACCAAAAGAACGATAATGTACCAACCAACGATATACCGACGCCCAACAGCATGATGATGTCGCCTTTTCCGACACCCATCATGATGCCTAACGGCATGTACGCCTACTACCCTCAGCCCACTGTGTTCACATACCCACCTCAGTATGGTTCATACTTGCAGCCTCTTCAGCCGGAGCAATGGAGACAAGTAATGGCCGCGATGACTTTTTCTGGTCAAGGGGGCATGCCATCGCCCTTCGGAATGCATGGTGCAACGCCGTTCCCAGCCCCAACAGCCCCTCAAACTCCCCATTCAGCGACGGGCACTTCTCACCAGTGTAGCTGTGGTGCCTCGTGCGAGTGTGTAGGCTGCGCGGCCCATCCGTACAATGAAGCGACCCAGAACTATGTCCGATCGGCCTGGCAGAGCATGATGGACACCGGTTACACCCATGTGAACGGACACGGAAATGGTGAAACGCCCACAACAAATGGCCACAGCGTTACCACAAGCACGGCTTCTGTACCTCCCATCGGCTCTACTGACGGGACTGTATCGCCAGTCGCCCCACAAACCCCTTCTGAAGCGGCGTCAGGCATTAGTGAAGAGCAAGCATTGTCGGCGAATGATTTCTTCTTTGTTAGTTACCCATTCGGAGACTCTTGTGCTGGTGAGGAGGCAAGCTGTCCGTGCGGAGATGATTGTCAGTGTTTAGGCTGCGTAATTCATGGCAACTCCGAGTCAGCAGTGGAAGCAGAAGGCCAGGTTTAGAAGACACCTCTGAGAGTACGAGAGCTTCTTCGAAACCATTCAAACTCGCCCATTGAGATCCCTCGGATGCAAAGAATCATCACGTAAGGGGGAAAACAAGGAGGGCAGCGATTTGCTAGGTAGTTTGCAGCGATTATACCCATTGAAGTTTTGGACTGGTGAAGAAGGCAAGGCCACTGGGAGATTGAGAAGAATAGAGAAACTTTGGCATAGTATGCATAGAAATAACGATTTACTCCCCTTCACGCTATGATACATGATTCTGAGTTCATCGTGTTTTAAGGTCCTGTAGACTGGTACTAACCTAAAAGTGACATTGAAGAAAAGCGGATCGCACTGTGCTCATCCCTTGACCTCAAAATCTCATCCTAAAACACTCTGAATCAGATTCATCTCATCCATGTTATCATTTTATCACCACAACTTTTGATCACTTACTTATTGGACCTAAAATACTCAGATATAGTCCGTAGTCTCAGGGTGTCGAAATGGACCGCAGTAACTGGGTTAGAGAGAGGTCTCCGCACCGTGACTACAACTATAGGAGAAGCCAGGACCGCGATACTTCATACAAAAACAAGCGCTCACGCTCACGATCACCTGATAACAAAAGATCTAGAACATCGTCTTATCGACACGAGAGACACCAATCTGAGCCAAGGGGCCGTCGCTCGTCTCCCAAACATCATCATCGCCATCATTCATCACATAAATCCCGGGATCATGCGAGTCGCAAGCCTGAAACTGTGGTTAACCTACCCTTCAAGGCGCGGCCCTTGTCAAAAGCCGACCTACCTTCTTTCAAGCCACTATTTGGGGAATATCTAAGTCTTCAGAAGCAGAAGAACATCGCAGAGATGGACGATCATGAAGTCAGAGGGCGATGGAAGAGCTTCATCGGCAAGTGGAACCGAGAGGAGTTGGCAGAAGGATGGTACGACCCTGAGACGTTTGCACGGATTACGTCTAATAACCCAGTTGCGCCTCATGCAAGGCGTGCTTCTCTGCAACGGGATGAAGTACGAGAGCCTATGAACGATAGAGAGGATCGTGAGAGCGAGGACGATGAAGATGATTATGGTCCTCCACTTCCTGGATCGGACCATACACGGCGGTCTGGACCAGGCATTCCCACACTTCAGGATCTATCTTTACGAGCTGAGCTTGCCGAGGAAGACAAGCAAGCGTCTATCGCGGACCTACGTGAAGCGCGCAAAGCTGATCGGGCTCTGCAGAAGGAGCGCCTTGAAGATCTGGTCCCTCGCGCTGAGGCCGGGACTCGTGAGCGCATGTTGGAGAAGAAAGCGGCAGTGGCGGACAAGATGCGCTCGTTCCGCGACAAGAGCCCTGATGCTATGGAAGCCAAAGACGAGAGAGAACTCATGGGTGGTGGAGACTCATTGGATGAGTACAAGAAAGCCAAGGAAAGGGAGCAACGTCGCAAGACAGAGAGGGAAATCCGCAGAGAGGAGATCGAAAGGGCCAAAAGGGAAGAGGTGGAAGAGAAGAAGAGAGCATGGAGGGAAAGGGAAGAAGGGACTGTGAGCATGTTGAGGGAGTTGGCACGGCAACGATTCGGATAGAGGAGATGATCACCTATATTAACCTCTCTTCCATTGGAGCCTCGAAGCTCTAATGGGGGAAGAACAACTTGACCCTATTCTTTTTCGGTGGATTTATATGGTAGGCTTTTTTGAAGGATGGAATTTTGGCGCACTGTGGGAGCGCACCAATTGGAAGTTTGGCCCACTCGAATCAAAACTCTTCTTCACGACTTTCAACAACCAGAAGAAGCAAAACTTGGACTCTGAGACGAGGCTCAGATCTCAGTATAGACTTATCACCGAAGCCAGACGCGAGAACGAGCTACGAGAATAGTTCCTACTTAGACCACGAAGGATTCAAACTTCAGCGATAAATTCCACAAAAGTCCTCTGACGGAATCTTACTCCCACACACATTTCAGACTGACTGTTGCTCACCCTTGAACCGCACTCTTCACTCGACACAATGTCTGGCGAGGTAGACTACGGATTTGGCGACCTCATGGACGACCCAGAGGATTACTGCCCACCTACACCCCCTCCTACATCTCAGGTCTTCACAATGCAAAGCGGCAAGCCCATAACACTTCACCTCGTTGGTGCCAGCCCTACCGAAGCCCACCATCTCTGGAACGGTGCCAAGATGATATCCGACTTCTTCGAGGAGGATCCTTCTCGAGTACGTGAGAAGACGGTTCTGGAGCTTGGCGCCGCGGCTGGTCTGCCCAGTCTTGTCGCTGCTATTCTTGGTGCGCGCAAGGTCGTGGTGACAGACTACCCAGACCCAGATATCGTCAGAATCATGCAGAAGAACATCGATGAATGTGACGAAACGGTTGAGCCTCGTGGCCGAATCGCCAACACTGTCGACGCTGTGGGCTTTGTCTGGGGCGCTGACCCTATCCCACTGCTTACTCGCTTGAACCCAACTGATGACTCTCACGAGGAGCGCTTCGATGTTCTTATCCTGGCAGATCTTCTATTCCGACATAGCGAGCACGGAAACATGGTCAAGTCCATCAAGGAGACCCTCAAGCTGTCCCGTGAGAGCGTGGCCTATGTGTTCTTCACATCATACCGACCGTGGAAGAAGGAGCTTGATGAGGGGTTCTTTGACATTGCGCGCGATGAGGGCTTCGAGGTGGAACAGATTGCTGAGCGAAGACTCGACAAGCCACTATTTGAGAATGACCCTGGTGATTTGGATGTGCAGAAAACTGTCAAGGGATATGCTGTGAGATGGTCTGCCGAGAAGTGCAGTTGATCATTACAATAAGGGCAACGGATAGATAGACGAAACTGATTGGCAATTGGTTAATGAATGACGATTATGACACCAAAGGTTGATACTGTGGATTCTCTTACATATGCACTTTGCACCGGCACATGCGTCAGAGTAATGAATGTCTGACTACAGAGACTCTTACTACTCACGATGCTGTACTCCAATTGCTACGTTACTTGACCTTATGAGGCTCCATCGTAGCAGATGCAACGAGCCGTCGATAGGTGAGTACGTTCCCCACATCGATTCTTAAAAAGGGCTCATCATAGCACAAGAAGAAGCACTTTTGGCGCCTGCAGAAGGAACTGAAACTCTTTCTGTAAATATCCGCGTCAAGTCTCGCTTCGTTTCGACCTCTTCAACCATCCTTGCCTGTGTTACAGAGCCTTTTGGCCGATGACCTGTCAGCTGCTTGTCTCCAAGTACTGTTTGATAGCTCGAGAGGGGTAGTCAGTCAACTGTAACGGGATTTTTGTCTTATTTTACCGGCGGTCCACAAGCCGCAGAATACCAGACGTCGTTTCTGCGCCGCCCTGCAAGCCGCAATTCGGTCAACGGACTAAAACCCGCATTTTCATATCACATCATGTCCACCTCGCAGTATCTCCAAGATCTCAACAGGGATGGGTTTGTGGTCATAAAGTCAATCGTGAGCAAGGATAAGCTCGATGCTCTCCGTGAGGTCAGCTCAAAGGCTACTCAGCTTGCTCGTGAAGGGCAATGGCCTTATGGTACAGCCCCTTGACTGCTGCTCTAAATAAATATTCTCCTAATAGTTTGCAGTACGGACTGTAGGAAAACAATTCCCACCATGGGATGCCAATCAGGCACGCGAGCATGGAATATGGGGTGTCCAACATCTCATGAACCCTGATCTCCCTGGTCATGAGCTTTTCACAGAGCTGTACTTTTCTGAAGCCATTCTCGGCATTGTGAAGCAGCTGCTGCAATGCCAAGACGAGCATCTCGTGATGGAGCTGTTCAACATGCTTGTCAGGCCAGAAAGGGATTTTGAGTTGAGGTGGCATCGTGATGATATCCCCGCTGAGGCTAGCGAGGACGAGGAGATGGAGCGTCTTGGCAAGCATGCCTACCATGCTCAGTATAACTTCGCTTTATGGGATGACGATTCTCTCATTGTCGTGCCTGGCTCGCACAAGCGCGCTAGGACCTCCACTGAGCGAAACGCAGATCCCTTTGCCAAGTCCATGCCAGACCAGCTCATCGTCAAGCTGCAGCCCGGCGATATTGTCTTTTATAACAATAATATTCTGCACCGCGGGGCTTACAGCAGCAACAAGGAGCGCATGACACTACACGGCTCCGTTGGCCATGTGCAGGGCAACACTCTACGAGCCAGGAACGTTCTACAGCATGGAATTGGTAACTGGGTTGACAAATGTGTTTTGGAGTCGCTCCCAGAGCAAGATAGGCGCAGGGCCGACGGCATGAGACAGCGTCTAATCCAGCTTGGCAGTGAGAGCGGTCAAGTTGGTTACTCACTTCAAGGCTGACCATGAGAGGCTGAGAGGAGCGAGGCCGGCACTCACGCTTTTTGATGTCGTTGCTTGGATATGTCAATGCACAAGAAGTAAGGTACATCCTGTAGCAAATTGAAGAAACCAAAAGCAGCAGCGTGATATTGAGCATGGCCTGGCGAATTGCAATTCTCCTTCTGGTGCCGAGAGTCTACTGACCAGGAGACGCAAGAAAGGAAAAACTCAACGTCTTGAAGCTCAGAAAAGTTTAGTATAGTTTCGTTTGAGCTGAGAAGGCTCCCCAGCTAGTGTCGGCACCACCAGGCACGAGCTTGAACAGTGAACAATGTCCTGATCAGACACAATTCACACCATTGCCAGTGTTATCAGTGTCAACAAATCTTGATGGTTTCTCACCTCCTTTTCAGTGTTACCGATGCTGCACTTCGACATTGCGATACGACAGCAAAGGAAGCACATACGAGTAACCAACTCTGCCCCGGCACGACCGAGGTTATCACGATATTGTCCGGAACAAAGACCGACTTCCCGATGATATCTAATAAGTTGCAGCACCCAATACAGATGCGTTTTTCCTAGGCTGTTTCTCAACCCCGCATTTGCACCCGGATCGAAGTGGCTGCCACCTCGTGCAAATCGTTTGGGGACCCCGGATTTTGGAAGCTCAGTCAGATCAAGGAGCTCAAAGTGTTGGGCCGACTCGAGTTGATGAGTGGTCCCGGGATGATGTAACTATCATTGCATTCGGCGAGTCAGGTACTCATGTGTTTAAATAGGCTTGGATCTATTCAATAAGTGCCAAGTTAGTATACTGCACCGTAGCCTTATCATCAAACCTTCTTTTCCTGGACTCGGTAACATCCCGGCGGAATGAAAAGGATGGGCTCGGCTCATACGCGGTGTGGAACGAAGGGTCAACCGGCTCAACCCCACGGGGAAATTGTCTTTAACGCGGGGGTAATAGACAGCCCAAAGGACAATTCGAGTGGCAGCATCAATCATCTACTCTAGCGGTCTGCACCTGCAGGGGGTAGAGTGCAGACTGACTGACTGACTGAATGCTTGCATGATTGGGGGCAGACAATAATCATGGGGCACAAGGTGCCCAGAATGAGGCCGGCGCCTCCATGAGCTCAAGATCCGATACAAAGAGGCCCGGCTGCCCATGCTGGCCTGGTGAACGACTGACTCTAGTTGAGCTTGATGAGTACTGTAGATGAGCAAGGTCATGTCTTCTGAGCCTGAGCCGGAGCCTGGGCCTGGGTGCAAGATCCAAGGTCTAGACTACCCCACACGCACTGACCATCAATCCCCGCACCTCCACAGATCCCAGCACTCGCTTGTCTGATCTCAAAACCTCCACTACCTACGGAGTACATAGGTATCTATTAGTTACTATTAGCAAATACCACAACCACCTACCGAACCTATACTGTGTATCCGAACTTGGCAAATGTGCCCGGGAGAATTTCTAAAAAGGACGATTTAAGCGCATCCAGGGGGGAGGCGAAATCGGTTCCGCCCTCAAAGTCGGCGATTCTGTTGTCTCTAGGCGTGCTGGTGCTTGCTGACAGACAACGCGAGGCTGGTTGGCGTTGGACAACCAATGGCGATACGGCATCATATTCCTGTCTCAACAAAGTGGGAGAGAAGACACTCAACACGTCGGGTTCAGCAGGGACCCTGGACCTTGATTGTAGGCTGATCACCACATTCTTGGGGGTGTTGTAGAAAGCATCGTTGCAGCTACGTAAAGGCAGGCAGGTCTAGGACGGAAGTGGAGCCGACGGGGGAAGAGAGTTTGGAAAGAGTTGGGAATTTTCTTCTCGCTTACAATGCAGTTGGATTGTGTTAGTCATTTTAGTCATTGCGCAACAGAGCGGGCAACTCCCTTGAATTCCGGATCTCCAAGCGTGTTTCTCGTAGATCTATAAAAAGCCGCACCTCAAGATCGGATTTCTGGCGTTAGGCTCTGTTACCGTTGGAACTCCTGGTTCTGTATTTTTACTGCCGCAGGGTGCGACTTTTTGTTAGTCAAACAGCAGGATTTTGTTGATGGTATCGAGAATTCGATCGTCCTGGTAAACCAGTGTGCCTAGAGGGCTGATCTGGTGTTGCTCAAGTTCCTTTGCTCCGCATCAGCCCTGTCTCCGCTTCCCACCCTGGACTTAGAAGAGATTTTCTTTCCGTAACGTTTTCTCGTAGCGCCTTTGATCTCCAAAGTAACGGCGTAACAGGCGGCAGTGAGGAGGAAGGCAAGAGTAGCCTTGATTGGACAAGCTACGTTGAGATGCACACGAGCGAGTTGAAGAGGTTGTCGATGTCGGTGGAAAGTAATTTTACCAGATAGGTAGGTAAGGTACCTACTAAAGCTGAAGATGAAGAGTCCTATCACGTGTAAACGAAGCACTTCAGATAAGGAAGGCGCCTTGAAGGTAAGTGTATAGTACCTTCCAGTTGTGTAAGGTGAACGCAGGTAGCTTCCATAGATCGTGAAGCCTCTCCAGGGCTATTAAACATTAGCACCTCCGTAGAATTCTAATATTGGCCGAACCAAGCCCGATATCGAGTTATTTCACTAGAAATTCCTAGGATTTTGTCAAACTAAGTTAGACTCGGGACATGTCTGTTGAGGATTCACCTCCTAAGACAGTTGACGGACCGACCAAGTCATAGACTATGCCCTCAATCATCAGTCAGACTCTTTCAGTGCCAAAATGGATGGTCAACAGCCATTGTGTAAGTCGGCGGCGGGAAACGCGATTTTCCGCCGAATTTCGACCTTGACCTAGGTAGTTTACAGCGTCGTCATGGTATGTATCCGCCTGAAAAACAGAAACTGGGCCCCAAACTGACACAGATCTCAACCGCCCAAGGATAGACCTGCCGTAACCAGATAGCCTGTCTTGCAGTCTGTTAGGGCTCTTACGATTGGCTCGGAAGGGAACTTGAAAATCCTGGTTACAGGGGTCAGGGTAGACAGGTCCTTTGCCCCAAACCCCCCATGGGGCGAGTGCTCCCCCCGCACATACCGGGCGGTACTTGGATGGTACGTTCGGGTAGGAGCCGTGGAGAGATGGACCTGGAGGTCTGGAGATGGGAAATATTCAGGGCAGTCACTCACTGGATTTGAACTTTTCTACGATGTTTTGTAAACATGTCTATTGTATTGAATAGCCTCTTACTTACCTATGGTTGCACTGGAGAAAATGCCGCCATGATGGCTGAGATGAATCATCATCACACGTTTGCAACCACTCGAATCCTCCCGATTTCTGTCCTGTTTTAACATGTGCCTGGGCTGTCGATAACCGCCCTTGCTCGCTCGCTTGTGGCTTACAATGATAAATCACCTTCAAGACTTCACTTCCACGCCTCACAGTTCTGACACATGCCCAGGCAGCCAGGATGGCTTAGCAACACTGAGTGGGTGAGAGTTGACTTGGCTGCCCAAGCTGAATTGGCACAGACGAGACGATAGTGAGACTATCGAGATGGCGATGACGAGGCTCACCAAACCCTGCGTACGCCTCAACACGCCGTAGCCTTGGCTACTGAGGGTATTTGAACCTGACAGCCTGACAGACTTGAGCTTGGCCCAACCGTTTCTCATCGAGGTTGCCAATCATCAGGCTTGTCTGGCGTCAGTCAGGAGAAGACGGCAAGACATTCCGTTTATTCCGTGTGTGCGCGCCTATGAACGTAGGGGACTCACCTGAATCACCATCTATGTATGTATGCATGCTGCCTCTGTCCGTTCGCCAGTACTCCGTACTGGGCGGTACCATCCTGATCAGCTTTTGAAAGTGCTTTTTATGCCTTCGCGGCTGACTTTCCTTTCTTTTTCCTATGCGCTTTGTTTCTCTGCCGCTTTGTGGCTTGCATTTTGGGCAGATTCAGTGGCCCCTTAAAGATCCATTCCCACGGACTGATGTCGTCCACTCACACTCCCCACTATGGTTTGAGTTGGGAATAAGGAATAGTGTCGGCTGTCAAGTCTGCTCAAGTTGCATTCATTTTACGTACAAGGCAACCAGCAGCTTGATATCTATCCCATCTTTTAAGTATGGAGTAGGCACGATAGATCAAATTCGGTCTAACAACTCCCGACTTTAAAAATCCAGACTCTTGATTCTTATAGCCAGGCTTGGCACGATCAGGAACGCTAGCTATGCTAAGCCAATGTAGACAGCTCCGCCGCACCCAGGGATGTCTTCGCAACGTCCTCCTACAAGTATCTTTTAGTAGCTTATCACCTCCAATTTCCCCGCCCTGGCCCTTGCGCCCGCGCTACGCTGTCATACCCTGTCCGACCTGAAGGTCACAGCAGCAGCCCGAGGATTTTCCTACACCTATCCTCAAGCGTTATCCGAGCCGATACAGCACCTAGGACAGTCTTAGGTGCTATAGCGTATAGTTACGCACAATCCTTACGGAGTACTGCAACTCTAACTGCGAATACGTACCTTGCCACACCATTCCTGCTGGGTTGTCTCCTCTCTCCCCTCTTCACCCTGTTTCGCCACGTCTTGTCGCTCTTTTCTGCTTTCACGCCCCCTGTTGTCTTGCTCTGGGCGCATCTACGTGGCACCGAATGCTGAAGTTGTCGCTGCTGTCCTACAGCAGGCACAAAACCCAGGCGCTACACTTTACTCGGTGTACTCCGCCCACCGCCCGAGTTGAGTCGTCCACCAGGGACCGGATTGTACAGCAAGATCTTGGTTGACTTGGGTCGAGGTCCTTTGCGTATGTCCTCGAATATTTGGGTTGTTACCAACCTCCAACAAACAGGAAAGTGCAGTTGATGATGGGAAATGTCGCTCCAACGCGGTACAGCAGATACTGGAGGCCATGAGAATGCACTATCTCGTCATGAACCCGCATTTGCTCCATCTTAGCTGATCCCGGTGCCAGTGCCAGTTCCTCGGGTGTTCGCCGATGCGACGACTTACACCATAAACTTGACACACACACACCAGCCATTCTGGGTTCTCCATCTTCTCCATGTCCGGGGCAAACCCCTCCTCGCTTGATGAGCGGTACTTCTCCGTGGTTTTGACGTTTTGCCTAGTTAGACACTTGTTGTTCCCGTTTTCTCCTCTTTCACGTTCACATTACCCGCCGTTCACGCTTACATGGGCAAGTTCCCCGATTGAAAAATTATACATCAATTGATCTGGGCGATGAGGAACGATTTCAGCGCCTGAACAACGCTTGAAAGATTGGAAAGTGATAGACATATGCAATATACATATCCAAGTCTCGGAGCAGTCTTCCGAGAACACCGCTGTGCATCGCTGCTCACCTTCATCATACTGCAACCATAATCACAAGTATACCACCACAAGAACGACAGAACTTGATAAGATCTGGAAGGACGGTAAATGTGCAACAAGCACAGGACAGCACAGCCTAGCACACCAAATCACAATACAGTACATACATACATACCTATCTCTAGGTGCACATAACGCACTCTCAACACCAACAGCCCCTGGTACCGACCTTACCTTGGTTATCGGCTCGAGTGGGGGAAACAGCCGAGATATTGTGCAGCATTGTATGTACGGATACAGCCCTGACTGAATGTAGTGCACGAGAGGGGAAGCGCTAAAGAGAAAGGGGTGTTTTCATCTTTTTGAGGCTTGACCTTGACCTTCTTTGACCTTGTCCACCCCATCTCATCCCATCCAGCTCCTTGGATTTCATTCACTCTCCTTGGCTTAGGCTTGGCTTTGCTTGGGCGTCGCTGTACTGTACCCCCAGTCAGTTAACTCCTACTGGACTTCGTTTCTCCTCCCCCCGTTCTTCCCGCCCACCCCATCCCCCCATCTTCTCATCCACCCTGTCTCTCCCGCGGAAGGCAAACCAAAAAGCAACCCTCTTTCTTACAGTAGCAGTCCACGGGCCACCGTCTATTTTCTCCTCCTCCACATGCCATGCTCTATCCTTAACGCACCCCGCAATCTGCCTGCATCTATCTTTCCCCAGCTCC
Source organism: Fusarium verticillioides 7600 (assembly GCF_000149555.1). Classification (NCBI taxonomy): domain Eukaryota; kingdom Fungi; phylum Ascomycota; class Sordariomycetes; order Hypocreales; family Nectriaceae; genus Fusarium; species Fusarium verticillioides. Next base: position 2,171,783 of record NC_031680.1, on the reverse strand, counting down.
AAATCCTAATCTTTCTCTCCATCTCCATCTATCTAGCTATCTATCTGCTCTGTCTCTTTACTCTACTTCTCCCATCTCCACACTTTGATATCAAGCATCAGAAGTGAAACTGATTCAAGGACTTGCTCTTTGAGCATTCACGTTCACAATGCTTGCCATTCAGTCTATGGAGGGCCCTCCTCGTCCACTTCCTGGTCCTCCTCCCCTCGTCGGGCCAGAGCCTACTGAAGTTCGCCAACCAAAGCCCAAGACTCTACCCTGCAAGTACTGTAGCAAGCGGTTCAGGTTCGTCATCTGTTGCTGAGCAAGAGTCAGAGTAGTATACTGATAAGATCTTCTAATGTGTAGACGGGTCGAACATGTTCAACGCCATGAGCGCACCCATACCAAGGAGAAGCCATTCTCATGTGGTTGGGATCGCTGCGGAAAGACATTCGGACGAAGGTACGTTTACTCTAGATACGCTATATACCCCGTCTCTCAGGCCGTCCCACCTGGCACTCATAAACAGTACTCACTACTCACTCACTCATCCACACATTTTTCAATTCTTGCCATCTCCGCTCGTCCTCTTCCTGTCTTTCCTTTAACGTGTCATCCCAGTTGGGGGCTCTCCTGTCGCTCCAGCTTTGTCGTCAAGTACATATACTTACATGGATATTAGAGACCTCCTCGTTAGACACGAGAAGCTCGTGCATTTAAATGAAGGTAGCAAGGACAACAGCCGACCTAGGAAGTTGTCGTCCAATACATCCTCAGCATCACATAAGAGTTCCATCTCTGAGGGTCAGATAAGCAATGAGGCTCTTGGACAACAACATCTAAATGTATCGCGACCTCCGCCACCACAACAACCACTCCCGCAGCCACAACAGTTTCATCATGGCCCCCCACCAAATACCCAACAAGGCCCTCAGGATCCCCGGACTCAGCCCCGAACTGCAGCTTGCAATCTTGACCTCCTCTCTGATGCAGCACTCGCGAGTTCAGTGACACCTGTCCAGAGAAATGTCAATGCGGCGCCTCTACCACCACATTCACCAGATTCCCGAAGAAAGAGTAGCTATGGAGAGTCCATCGTCGCATATACAACGGAGCGACCCCGGGAAGATCTGCCTCTGGGATCCGGATATGTGCCTCAACAACTCCCTAGTGGCTCCTACGATGATTATAACCCTTTCCTTGACGAGTTGACTTCTTCGTCACATTTCTTGCCCCCAAATTTTGAAATCGAACAGCAGATGATGTATTCTCGGAGCCAAGGAGGACCTGCGGGGAGAAGATCATCGAAATCGTCGTTTGTGCCAGGCCGCTTCCCCCCTATGCAAACTGAGGCACGAGATCCTGCAGACCCTGCCGCTCGGGGTATCGACGAAGCAGCACGACAGTCAGCCCTTCGTATCTCGGTATCGGACCACACAGTGATCAAGAACAGACTGGATGAGTTCTCGGCTGTTCTACCCAATGACTTTGTGTTCCCGTCGAGGCACACATTGACCAGATTCTTGGAAGGATATATCAGCGGACTCCACGAGCATCTGCCTTTCCTTCATCTCCCAACGTTTTCACCTGCCGAGGCCGCTCCCGAGTTGTTGCTTGCTATCCTCGCCGTGGGGGCCCAGTATCGCTTTGAGAAGAACAGAGGCTATGCTCTTTGGTATGCTGCCAAGGCTGTCGCGATGGAGCAGATTCGAAGAAGGCGCATTTCGGAGGTTCATGCTTTATTACCGACCGCTTCCGCTTACAGTCCTCATTCCACGAGGCCTTCGCCAAGTGCTACATATCGCCACTCGTTTGCATCTGCACAGTCAGAGCGGCCTACAACACAGGATACTCACCGAGAGCCATAGTAAGTCTCATTCTGGCTCATATGAAGCTTAATTCTAACTGTGTTTAGTTCCCCAAATACTCCCCAGGCTCGGATCGAGACCATCCAAGCAGTTCTGCTCCTATTCGCTGTCGGTCTTTGGGGCGTGCCAACTATCCTTCATGAAGCATTGTCGCTGCAGAGTAATTTGGCAATTCTCATTCGAGAAGAAGGCCTTGTGGCGGAAGTCAACCAAAGTGTTGTTAACGACTGGGAAACGTGGATTCGACTGGAGACAGCCACAAGGACGAAGCTCGTTGCTTATTGCTTTTTTAATCTTTGCAGCATTGCTTATAACATGCCGCCCTTGTTGTTGACATCCGAGTTGAACCTCTTGCTCCCTCAAAGAGGCAAGCTTTGGAGGGCCGAGACAGCTTGGCAATGGCAGGAAATGCGACAGTCGACACCAATGATGGAGCTCACTCTGCATGACGCCTTCTCACGACTCTTTGGCAGAACAAATCAAGGACTTCCCCAGCATCTGTCGTCACTGGGAAGCTATGTTCTGATCCACGCCCTCATCCAGCATATCTATCTGCTGAAGCAGACCTCATTCGCAACTGGCCTGCCATACAACATTCACCGAACCATGAAACCCGAGGATGTGGAGGAGGTTTCGCAAGCACTGCGTGTATGGCAGACGAGTTTTGAAGATCAGCATCAGCTCAGGGCCGCGGAAGCCGGACATTACAACGCATTGGACTCGAATGTGGGAGGGACCTTGGATTACACGGCTACAGCGCTACTGCGACAAGCCTACATCCGACTGTATACCGATGTGACGCCGTCAACCGCGCTCGAGACCCGGGATCCGCTTTTGGTGGCGTCGGCGCTGAGCAGGACCCCCTTGCTAGTACGGAGTCTAAGACTGCACCGGGCAGTGATCCAGGCATTCCACGCCCTGTCGATGCTGGTGAAGGCTGGCGTCAACTACGTAGCCAGAACCAAGTCGGCCGAATGGAGCATCCAGCATTCGCGTAAGTCATTCACTGCATGCTTTGGCCCCTTGGGAGAGATGTCTTGACTTTGATTGCTAACTCATTGTCATAGTGTGCAATTTTGAGTGTGCCATTCTAGTATCCAAGTGGCTACTCACGATTGCGGCGATTGGGCCGCATGAGGCTCCCGCTTCACCCGAGGAGAAAAGCCTATTGGATATGGTTGGACGGATGCTTGATGAGACTGAATTTGCGGTTCCGCCAATCGATCCATCTCTTTCGGGGCAGAACGAGGTGCCATCAAGCGACAGTGCCAAGTTGCGACAACTCGCAGTTGCAGTTGTGCGACTTTGGGCAGAGACTTTCAAGGGAACACACATCTTTGAGATTGTCAAGGTCATGGGCCAGAGCCTTGACAAATACGCTGAACTAATCGAGAAGCCGAGAGACAGAAGTCCACCGGTCCGGTTGCTGGAGCCAAACATCAACTGAAAGGGAGGGTATCGACCGCCGTAGAAGGGGAGGTCAGCAGGATAATATGACGACCAGCAATGGTACTGAGGGGAACGAGTGCTTGGGGATTTCAGGCGTCTGGTTTGAGGGAATATGGGCAACAGGCAAGATGTTGGTTAACACGCCATCTATTGAAAGATGGTGGTCCTGGCTGGGCAAAGGAGGGATATCATGATGGTCCACGATATGGGTTATTGTATACAAACGGCGTTTTATGGATGACATGTTGTGTCGATTGATTGATTGATTGATTGGAAAGGCATATTTTGATCAAGTTGGCGTTTGATATGAAGGGCAGAGGATGGTCTAGTGGCTTCAATGCCAGCTACAGTAGTGATCACTTATTCTTAAGAAGAGAGTCTTTTATTATGTGAATTTTACACAGACATCACTGCATGCTAGCTACCTTGTTTGTGACGAGACTGAAAGATGGAGAATCTGTTCGGTAGATGGATGTTGAATTTTCTTCCCGAAGCCCAAGATTAGTCTGCAACGGTTGTGACTATTCCCCGCAAAATTCATACATATTTAGATGCAAGATCCATCTTTTGGATTGGATTGAATTGATTGACGAATGCAAGATCCACATCCACATGCGAAGAAGGGGGGTAAAAAAAAGGAGGGGCCGGGGCCGAGCCGAGTCCTCCGAGTCAAGAGTCAAAGTCAAAGTCAAAGTCGAAAGTCAAGAGTCAAAGTCAAAAGAGTGTGGGGAAGTTAAGTGGAGACCGACAGTGCATCATACCTCGGCACCTTTTAGAAGGGAACAAACCGACCGAGAAATGGTCACTCACTCACTCACCTACAAAGCCTCGGGCCATTTTCTTTCTTTCTTTCTTTCTGAGGGAGGTGAGCTCGATAATATATCATAGACATAGACAGACGCCATACCATAGACGCATTCTCTACTACTCTTGTCTTGTCTTGTCTTGTCTTGTCTTCTCTTCTCCATCTCTCGTCATTTCTTCACCAAGAACTACCAGCCATGCCTTTTGCGACAGAACTCACCAAACGACTCGGCATCAGAGGTTTGTACACCCAATCCCACCCTCCTCGACTCTCATACTAACAATCTCAAGTGCCCGTCGTCCAAGGCGGCATGATGCACGTAGGCACCGCCGACCTCGCCTCAGCCGTCTCCAACGCCGGAGGCCTGGGTATCATCACCGCCCTCATCTTCCCCAGCCCCGAGGAACTGCGCAAGGAGATCCAACGCTGCCGCACCCTCACCAAGAACCCCTTCGGTGTCAACATCACCCTTCTTCCCGCCATGGTGCCCCCGAACTACGCCGCATACGCTCAGGCCATCATCGACGAGGGGATCAAGGTCGTCGAGACCGCAGGAAACTCTCCCGGGCCTGTCATATCGCAGTTGAAGAAGGCCGGCATCATTGTCCTCCACAAGTGCACCACGATTCGCCATGCTCAGAGCGCCGTCAAGCTGGGCGTCGACTTCCTCAGTATCGACGGTTTTGAGTGCGGTGGACACGTCGGCGAGAGCGACATTACAAACTTTATCCTGCTCAGCAAGGCCCGCCAAACTCTCGGCATCCCCTTCATCGCCAGCGGTGGCTTCGCTGATGGTTACGGACTCGCTGCCGCGCTGTGCCTCGGCGCTTCTGGAGTCAACATGGGAACGCGATTCATGTGCACCGTCGAGGCTCCAGTGCACCAGAAGGTCAAGGAGGAGATTGTGCGCGCCGACGAGACCGACACAACCCTCCTCATGCGCAGATGGAGAAACACTACCCGACTCTTCAAGAACAAGGTTGCCCTGGAGGCTCTCGAGGTCGAGAAGAAGAGTGAGAAGGGCGAGTTTGCCGAGATTGCGCCGTTTGTGAGCGGTAAGCGAGGAAAGGAGGTCTTTGTGAACGGCGACACTGAATACGGCGTAAGTTTATACATTGGGTTGAGTTGAGCATGTCATGACTAACATAGTTTGCAGGTTTGGACGACCGGCCAAGTTATTGGCCTGATTCATGATATTCCTACATGCGATGTCCTTGTTCACAGAATTGAGAAGGAGGCCGAGACGGCGTTGAAAGAGAGACTCGCGCTCCTGGTGCCCGAGTCAAAGTTATAGAGCCAGACGATACTTGACCTGCGACATTTTGTTTAGAACCTGTACGACGATGTGCTGTTTGTGTTTACTGAAGAAATAATTGCAAGCGATTTTATAAACTGCGCCTCCTCCATGAATGTGTATGCTCTCTCTAATTCTATGCGACCGCGTCTTCGAAATCCTAGGATCTATGAAACGCACAGTCCAAACGGTGTCTCTTTTCATCATCTGATAATTCTATTCGTTTTCGAGGCCGAGGCTGCTGGACGATGAGCTCTGGCACACCGCGATTATCAAGCGACCACTCCTTCGTCTGGGTGAGGCTCACACCCGTCTCGATCAGCGAGATTTTGCCTCCAGGTCTTCCCATGCTCCAATCTGTGGGAGTAGTTCGTTGGTTATGGTTATGCACCATGTCCTCCGTGAGACGGAGATTCATCTCGAGAATGGCACCCCGAACGCCACAGTATATGGTATCTGAAAGATCAGAAGCCTTGGCTAGACAATAGATCCTGTCATATGTGGGACTGCCAATATGAATGGTGGCATCGGGACGCCAGTAGTTTCGTCTTGAAGCTCCATGCCAGTAGCACAACACCCCGTTTTGAGGATCGCATTTCTGTGGCTGATGCTCTGGCGCCCATCCTTGCTTCATAATGTGGTCATCCTTCTGGCTGGGAAACGGCCATTGTGGCGAGCATGGAAGAGCAGTTGTGTGATGATATGGCTTCGGGTACCTGAAGTCAAATAGACGGATATCCGGTGCTGTGTTGCTGCCGGATACGAAACGCTCTGTACCATACACAAGCAGAGAACTACCTGCTTGGTAGGGTTGAAAGCGATCACGGTATATCGCGTCTTGTGGCGAAGGTGTTCGGATATCTACAAGTCTGAACAAGGGGTTAAAAGCCGACCATCAGTTTCGCGAGACAAACTTGCCGATATGTGCCATCGTCCCATGCACTCAAAAGAAGATTTTCACTTCCGCCTCTAACTGGCTCGATTGCTCGAATTGTGGTCTTTTCACTAACTTCCCCACTGACCAGCCTCGAAGAATCGTCTACGTACATAGAGTTACTATGAGCGTTGAAGAATTGTAGGCCGGTCGGTGTAAGCTGCCCCCAACGCAGAGGATTTCGAGTTCCGCCCAAGGCGCAAGCCATAATATCTTTGCCCATGAACTTGGTGCTGCGTAGGAGAGACGCCTCATCTGCGGGACTGGCCTTGGAGAATTCATGGTAATCCAAAGGGTTCAGTACTTGGTCATCTGACACACCAAGATTGTAGAGAGTCAAAACCGAGCCCTTCCCGCTTACCAGGAGATTCGTCTCGTGATGCCACTGTAGAGATGAGACTGCCACTTGACCTGGGGATTTTCTTATAGGATCGGAAGCATGGCTTAGAAGTGCCTCGTCCGTTGGGTTCAACTGTTTTGCGATTGTTGCAAACTTGTCTTTGCCAGAGTGTATGCTGATGTCTCCATTGGCCCTCCCGACGACAATATTGGGTGTCCCGTCATTCTCTGTGACAGAAGTTGTTGTAACGTCCCCAGTGCCCGCCCGATATCCATGATCGTGGCCCCCAATCTGATACCAGACATCTTGCTGTCCATCAACAGGTTTTATGCAAACCATGAGATTCTCACCAACGCCGGCAGCAATAACCTCGTTGTTCAGCGAAGACATTAGCCGCGCATCGAGAACAGAATGGAACAGCACTGACTGACTTCCAGCAACTCGACGCTGGAATCTTTCTGGCTGATTCTTCTTTTCATGCAACACATTGACCCAGAAACCGCGTTTCTCCCAGCAGCGATCCAAGTACGTTGCACGATCTGCAACAGAACCCCAGCGAGTCTCTGAATTTGTATCTATTTGCAGGGATGGGAACCGAGTCTTGACGAAGATACGCCAACCATCTTGGCGTATGAGGCTTTGAAGATGCTTCGTCAAGGCGGAAACGTGAGCTACGTCACGAGCTGTGTCGAGATGCTCGACAATATCTAGAACAATATCATCTGGAAGACTTGCCAGAGATGTTCTATCCATCATAGTTTCATTTCGCCCGATGCTTTTGCGGTGGTGGTTATGAAGTGATGCAGTTTGACCCTGATCTGGCCTGTAGCAGTATTTTCAGGTTTGCCGAGTTTTGAAGTCTGTCTCTAACTGATAGAAACAGATCGAGTGATCTTGATTCTGTTCTGGTTCGGTTTTATAATATGAAGGATTTTTGACTGAGGAAGAGGGAAAAAAAAACTTATACGACTCTAACAGTGAGTCAGCCATTGCTTACTGGTGGTGCCTGCCTGCCTAATATTAGTTTCACGTCGTTGAAAATACCTACCTAGGTAGAGCGTCATAGCGGGTCTAGGGAGTAGGTACGTACTCCCCTCCATGTTAATGGAATAGACCTAGGTATCAGTCTCTATTCAACTTCATTCCCTGATTGTCATTGCGAGCGAATTTATATGTTTGTATGGTGATATTTCATTCCGTGTCTCAAACCATACAAAGTAACCGATGAACGGCCCAAAATCATAAAAACGCCAAAACATTCCCTGCCGTTAACAAGCAATAGAAGCTGCAAGCCGCAGACACAAAGACCGTATATAAATATGTCATGTACAGGAGGAAACATTCAAAAACAACCCTGTCGTCATCCTTCGACACGAAGTTCTGTAAAGCACAAGCCTTGAGTTGGGCATGGCAAAGCCAAAAATTGCAACATCTTGACTGCAATCAGAAAGGACCAGGTACAAAGAATGGAACCAAAGGATATAAAGCTAAATGAACGGATGTTATCCCTTCAACGTTCCTAAAGCATCAGCTGGGTTATAAAGATCGACAGGAACCTCAAAAGGCGCCTTTTGAGATTCCAGAAAACGTATTGGAAATTGCTATGGTTTCAAATTTTGCAATTGAACCATGTTGTGCCGAGCGGAAGCTTCACTTATCTCTGTGGCTTCACGCGGGGTGAGAATAGATCTGTTAAGAGTCTATAGCTGACTTTGATAGCCAATTTGATGACAGGCCTGTTCGACTTTGTTGACCCAATCACGGCCCAAGGTTATATGAATACCATCGTCGCCTATGAAGTCATTGTATACGACGAACAGTGACCGGGTAGGAGGGAATGGGAGGCGATGAGACTCGAACTCTATCCAGGCGTATAGGATTTGTTCGATTTCGATTAATGCACCACTGGGACATTCGGTCTTTTTGGCAATGCCTGGTGGGACACTTATGACTTGTATAGGGAACAAACGTTGGAGTATTTCGACAGAACTTTGGGCTATGAAGCTCAAGTCCAAACTGCCATCGAATGTGACCTCTTGGCGGGTTGAATAGCCACCATCATATATTGCTTTGACTAATATCAAATCCTGTCCAGCAGAAGAAGAGGCGGGGAGGATGGGGGCAGGTGGTGGTATTTCTTGTTCCATGTCTTGTCCCATGTCTGAAGGCCAAGCAAGGCCGGAGTGGTTACCAAAGTCTTGGCTGTAGTCTGGTACTAGAGGGCTCTGGATGGAGGGAGCACTGGAAAGTATATTAGTCAAGTTGAAAGGATGCAAACGGTAGTGAATAACTAACCTAAATTGTGTCCCGGATGTCTGGGTTGACTCTGGCAGGGTAAAGCTGTCATTGATATCAAACTCCAAGACAGATGCTTGGTTGATAGAGGAGGTAAAACTGGGAGCAGTATACTGGATGTCCTGCTCTGATATTGGTAGCAAGTATGGCTCTGAATAGGGAGTTGAGGTAACGAGAGTGTTGTATTCCAAAGGATAAAGGGTTCGTGCCTGAGATTGATCCTGAGGATCGATGGCAGTGATGTTGGACTCGTCGATGTTGATGTCGTTTGTTCCAATAAATATCTGCTTCTGAACCACGGGGCTTTCGACGTTGCTCTCTAAAAGAGGGTTCGGTGTTTCTGGTAACAGATGTGTTTCCGAAGCCGGGGCTCCGAGTCTTTCTACTTCGGAGGGTATCAAAGGCTTTGTTGCCGATGTCGATGATGCGGATGCTTGGGTACGTGACTTTCCCTTCTCCTTTTCTTCCTTCTCCTTCTCTCTCTTCTCCTTATCTGCCTTCTGGAGTTCAGTGCGTGAAGGCTTCACACGTTTCTCCAGAGGTCCACGCAGCAGACTCTTAAAACCTTTTCTCAAAGATTTCTTTTTGGGATAATGTGATCGCCCCAGCATGGCGCAGCATCGATGCTTGTCTTGGCCGTGATGACGTTTAAGTATGGACAGTAAGTCAAAGTTTCGACAACACCTGAAAGAATATCAAGCGAGTAGAGAAGGGAGGAGACTCAAGTCACCGCTAAGACCCCAAGCAAACGGGCGAGGTAAATGAAGAAGAGAAACAATAGAATAGATTGTTCGGGCCTCAAATTAGGCTCTAAATCCTGGTCTTATCATACGCTAGATCCGTTGAGCCTCATCAAGTACCGGCAAGAACATGGATGGCAGTTCCATGAAGGGAATTTACGTGGTAGATACGTGGCAGAGAAAACCACAAAGACAACACTCCCTCAGCCAGACGAGCCACTACACAGTTGTGATATAACGTCGCTAGGAGGGCCATGTGCACCTATAAGAAAGTGGCATTCTCTTTCAACCCACCCTGGCTGCAGAATCAAGGAGCCATGCTAGCCATGCTATTATGCAGTCAACTGGTTCAGTGAGCGATATCGAGCCGTGGTTGGCCGAGGTTGACCAAGTCAAGCATTACTTGAACAATCACAAAGTGAAGATAGCAGCAGCAGAACAGACACGGTAATATACAAGGGTTCTATAGGTCAGGCAACTGTAAGGGTGGTCCCTATTTAGGGAATTGTAACTCTTGAAAGCTGAAGGATGATGGGGGTTATATCACCAGTGACGTCTCGCTTTCCGTGTGAAATTACAGACTCGAGGACCCGAGCACCTCGCTTTGTATGTCACAACCCATCCTCTGCATTAGTTCCGCATTCTCATGTGATTTATGCAATGTGATATCGGTGAATGTGACAACTCACAGGTGGGTGACTACGAGGCTTTCTCATTCGGAAATCCCCCATTCCCTCTCAGCCTGATTTGTTCCAAGACAACAATGCTGATCCAAATGCTTCACGTTATGCATCCTTCATTATGTTACCGGGCGTCAGTATACTGGACTTGGCTAGAACTAGTCATTGACCATAGTTTCATTCTATTTTCACAAACGTTAAAAGGTCCATTTCACTCCCTTTGCTAACCTCGGTCCCCGCTGACTGCCGTGATGTGTCTGACATTGGAGCCTCACTCGATATTTCCTACAAGTCTTGGACCTCTTCCGTCCTTCGTATCCCTTCTGGGGCTGCTCACTCGTTTCAGAACAGGACCTTGAATATACTCTCCTACCCGCTAAATCGAAGACATGTCAGATGTTTTCACTCAACTAGTGATCATTAACTGCCGGCCAGTTTCTGCCAACGATCCCAACCTCTCCAAACGAAGAAACAAGTCCCAGAGCCCTCTACAGATCAGTGCCATACTCTACGGCAGAGCCTATGGCCTTGTCTCCAAAAATATAGCAGAGAAGTTTTTGGGAGCAAGCGAGAAACATACTTCTGGGCTTCCCTCTGTGGTAGAAATCTCATGGGCTGTATCTGGCTCTGAACAGCACTTGGAGACGAGCCAGGTTCATGTCATTCCTGAATTAGAGCAAGACCTCGTCCTTGGTGATGACCCTAAGGAACTGTACCAGAGTGTCCACCTCACTCCCCCAGCAAATTCCCAGGGGTCTAAACCAGAAGAGCAAGGGGAAAGTACCTCTTGTCCAGAGGAAGCCCTGCCCTTCCAATTCAACACCTCGGAAGACTTTAAGATTCAAGGCATAATCCCCAAGAATCAACAATCTCAAGAAACCCTCGAACAGCTAGTGGCTCGCTGCCGCACAAGAGCCCAAAACCCAAGCCCCCTCCACAAAACCGTAGCTTCAGAGCCAGAACAACCCGAAGGACTATCAAAGATCAGCACTGACTCCTTGTACGGTTCTTTTGATATCTCTTCCAACACATCTGATTCAGATGGGAAATGGATCTTGCCGCCGCCCAACGACAAATTACACAGAGAGAGGACTTCCTCGCTGCAACCTTCGGATGCTGATAGTCTGGTCGATCCCAGTGATAACATTGCCTGGGAGTTATCGACTGAAGCATCTCAAGTTCCTTCTCACAGCTCCCAATTCCATGGCTGGTCTCTGGTAGAAACAGCTTCAGCTGATACCCACGCGAGCACCCCTGAATGGGTGGAAGACCAGGACACTACCCATGAGCCTCAGAACGATGATTTCGCCACGCACCCGGGTCATCGTTTCTGGGAATGGGACGTTGAGAGACAACTTTGGCGTCGAAAGGGTCAAGACGGGTCGGACGAGAGAGATTGGTTTGAAATTCCTCAATAACAATGGCTTGCTCGTAAGATACCCAGTCCAAGGAATTCCTTGAGCACTAAAAGCTAAAAACACATAGCTTTAATAATATACTGGTGTTTTTTTTTTTTACATGTTTTCTGCTCTTTGTTTTAAACCTGTAGTTATTGCTAGACAGTTGAATATATGGCGTTTTATTATTAATTCACTCATGTCTGCTTGGTTACGCGACTGCTACTCGACTATCGTTAGTACCAACAACCTACTAGATAATGATACCAATAATCGACAGGTGAGCTTGAAAGTGGCAATAGAAGGCCGGTATGTATTCAAATCATAAATAGCTTGCCCAATCGTAAATATGCACCACAAAGCAAAAACGCCATACACCAACAATCTACACGCCAACTACCAATAACGACGCCTCCCAATGCCTGTATCATCATAATAGTAGATGCAGCGCCCGCACGCCCTTCTCTGCTGCTGCAATATGCCAAGGTCGAACATCCATCTCGCGATCTACAACACCTCGTGCTCTGGCTAGGGTTCCGAGACCCCTAAAATAGCACAGCATTTCCCTTAGAAGAGGCTCGTACGCTCTAGGCGTAGCCTCTGTGTGAACAAGATTGACCTCCATCACGACTGGCGGGTCTTCAATCTTTGTTCCTGTTCTTTTAATCAAATACCCACTGGCAAGTGCCGGCCTCACTTCCAGTAACGTAGTAGAGTTACAGAGTCGATGTCCGACGATGGCACCCCATGTCTGGTCAGTGGCATCAATCAGGAAGGAATCGGCCTCTGCTTCTGCAGCACCCTCGGCAGTCGGTGTAGCAGCTAATGTGCTAGCATCACGCATGGGCGTTGCCGGAGTCGTGGTTTGCTCCGGCGAAACAATATTAGCCTGGGGCGTGGATACTGGTGTCGAGTAGAACGCCGAGGTTGCCGTATGAGGAATCTTCACGATTGGTGGGACCAGCTGCAGAGACGGATTGGTATCGACGGACATGATAATCATGGTGAATGAATGTTTGTCGTCTAGCGTTGAGGCTGCTTGCCACCACTCCACCTCTCTCTGGTCCATTACCCCGGACTTAGTGATGATCACTCGCCAATGAACTTTCCAGATTGATATCATGGTCAACGTAGTCGCCCAGATCTCGGCTATGATAGCAGCTTTGTGTTGGGAGACGGAACGGTCCGGTGTTCTGCTCCGAGTGATCGAATAGGACGTGGTCGCTTGTCGTTGTCCACGGTTGTCGGTCCATGCAGCCGTAATCCATCGGCCATCGAGACTTTCAGCATACCCAACATGTAAGCAGGAATTCTCATGCATAAGGGACTGAGAAGGCGACGTCGTGAGCTTGAAGTCAATCATCCGAGGTGGAGGCTGTTCGAGCATAACTGCCGGTGCAGGTGTAGGTCCACCGAATTCAGTGTCCAAAAACAAAGTGCACCTATCATATGTCTCTATGCAGAGCTTGATCATTTCTGCGGGAGTCGGGACGACTAGCGATGTTGTGGAAGATATCATATCTAATGAAACAAGCTGCAGCACCAGCTCGTTCTGTGGAGATTCTCGACGAGCTGCCAGAAGGTCGCTGTACTCATCAAAGCAGCGGTAGAAAGCTGTGCAAGCCTCGATGATAGAAGCCGGGTTATCTGGCGAGTAAACAAAGTAAACGACCAGATTCTTGTCTTTGGACTTTAACTCTGACAGAGAGCTTCGGAGCACTTCCATACTTTCCACAAGAGCAGAGCCATGACCAGTTACGGTTGCGTCAGGTGAAGTCGAGATCCTATCAACCTCATATGGCAAGACGCCATCGTCCCAGTCTCCATACAATGGCAGGTTGTTGAGAGTGCCAAGTTTCAACGATTCATATACACTCTTCAAGCGACCGAGGAAACTTCCAACATGGTCTGACATCCCCTTCCAGCCTGGAAAGATGCAAAGAGCGGAAATGTCCTTTGTCCCCCACGAAGGTGAGAGCCCGAGACCTTCCCAGAAAGACATTGATGATGGAAGTACTGAGAGTTTCGTTTCTGACCTGCGCACTTCCAGATGAGGTACAGGAATCTGGTATAGATTGTTTGCGCGCAATTGCTCAGCGTTGGGGTCTCTGCCCGGAATCGGTCTGGGCTGAAGACGGCTCGGTTGTCCTACAAGGGGGAGGTCTTGAATTTCCAGCAGCGCTTTCAACCGCACGGCCGTTGGGGTACCCAAATTCGAAGGCATGACATCGTGAAGAAGTTGTAAGGAGTTCCGAGCGATATTGAGCTCATGGCTCCTCATAGTCGCAAGGGAGACAGAAGACTCAGCCTTATGCTCGATACCGATTTCAAGTCGCCCGGTAGCAGCCTGGTCGGTGATGATTTGTGCAATCTCAACAAAGTCGTGGTTGGAAAGGCCTACGTCCACGTTGAGTGGCTCTGGGTCCAAAAAGAAACGGTTTAGCAGCATTTCTGGCGATTCGGTTTTGGACAGTTTTGGGAGCTCGATCGCAAGTTGCTCATCAGTGAAATCATCTAGCAGTTCTGTCTCTCTAGAAGTTGTAGCTTGTGAAAGAGCATCATCATCCACGACGGTTCGTTTAATACTGGACTTGACGGGAGAAACTGGACCGCCAGAAATCGAACTTATATCGTCTCCGTCTGACTCGAGGTCACTCTCCTCGGAGATCCAATCATGCCCGTTGAGTCTCTGGGGGCTTGCATGGGTAGTAGATGCGTCAATACCAGTCAAACTTCTGATGAGAGAGTTCCCAAGAAGTGATTTGGATGTCTGCTTCAGCTTTCCTTGCCCTTCGAGATACTCATCTCGAGAAAGATTATGAGCACTCGGCCTCGAATCTCCATTACTCTGGTCCTTGGAAAAGTCGAATGCACCACCATGCTCATACTTTTTGTTGATTAGAGGGATCTTAGGATCAAATTCGACCTTTTCAAAAACACTACTCTTTCTCCGAGGTGGCTGGACAGCAAAATTATCCTTGGTAGGACTGGACAACGAGGCCCGTACTCGCTTGAACACGGTAGCAGGGTCAAATGGACTAGACCCTCGCTTCGCAGTATCTGGCCGCTCAACTTTGATTCTGTGATTAAGCTCCTCATTGAGCGAGCTCCTGGCATGCTTCAGTTCTGGCTTAGCAAAGACAGAATCATTAGTCTTCGGCTTTGGTTTGACTTCAGGTTGCGGCTCTATGACTTTGTGTGGCTGTGGCTGTGGATGCGGGTGCGGATGTGGATGTGGATGCGATAACACCGGCGGAGGCATTACCTGGGGCGCAGGCGCAGTAGGAACTGGTTGCAAATCTGGCATGTCCATGTCCAGGTCGTTGCTGTCAGGGCCGTCAAAGAAATTAAAGTCATCCTCTGTTACATCGTGGTCCCCGAACACATCCTCGCCCAAGTCGTTCATTACATCGTCAGAATCGCCCATAGCGTTGCTGTCGCTTCGTTCTCTCTTCTGTTCGTGATGGCCTCCCCAGGTGTCGTTCTCAGCATCTGGCATCGGTGTCGCTGTTGGCATCGTGATATCAGCATCAACGATTGCAAGGGTTGGGGGCGGGTTGTTAGGACTTGAGATCGCTCCATCCAAGGAAGGGGTAATGCCGATGTGTTGTTGAATTGCGTCGGGGGGTGTTGGATACATGACACCAGCGGCAGCGGTGCTAGGTCGCCTCATGGTCAAAGGAGACTGCCCATTGAGATTTTGAGCTAGGAGGTTCGCACCATTGACTTCTTTAGGGACAGCATACATTCGCTCAGCTCTGCGTTTGGAGATTCTCTCTTCCCTTTCAGACGCACCGGCGAACCATCCACGAGCATCTCCTAAGGGATCGTGGCATTCCTCGTGGCCACTGAGCATTGTGTCGCCAACACGGTGAGTTGTTGACATTTCCAGTGGCTTCTTTCGAAAGCAGAGTGGTCCTGGCCAGGGAACTGTTGCCCGTGATCGCTTAGATTCCCCTTCCGCATCTTGCGAAGCTGGCTTGGAAATGAGAAGGTTGACCCAGGAGCTGGACTTGAATTGAGACGGGTTGAGCCCACAGTATTCGAGTGCTTTGAGGCATGAGTGCTTCCATTGCGAATCATTTGTATCTGGAATACTTCTCACACTCAAAGCTTGCGTATTAGGTGTCTGTGCTAGACTTCGATCCGACCCGTCCCCGTTGGCAAAGTTCTGTTTTGTTGCAAAAACTCCATAAGGAGCAGCCAGCACTGAGCTACTTGGCGACGAAGAATCACCTGTGAGAACATCTTCCACTGTGGCCAGGTTCTTGCAGTAAGAGAACGTGAGACTGACAACAAGAGAGCCTGTAGTAGTGAGATATGTCTTGAATGTGCCAATGACAGGATCAGCTTGCAATGAGCCCCTTTCCCGTTCATTCGCATCGGCTTGCAAAGGTGGAATCAACATTGTCCTGTAGTTCAATGGTATGGCCATAGACCGACTACAGAAAGCAAACGCTATCGAGGAAATGACTGCGACTATGAACTGTTCGTAGATAATCTTTGGCACTATCCGCGGCGTCTTCATTTCGGCAGCCTGAGCTGAAGATTGAGACCCTCCGTCTGGCAAAGCCCCTCCAGCGACCTGAGTTGGTGAAATCAAAGGGTTACGGCTATTTGACTCGGCCGGAGATGAGGTTGACGTTGCGTTATTTGGAGCATTCTGTGTGGTGTTTCCCGGGATGCGGCTCTTCTGCAAAGCTACTGGTTCAAGGGTACCCTCCTCAACCATCCCTAATGTGTAGCCTGAAGCTTCCAGGCTAGATCCTGGGGCAGAATTGACGAGATTGCTCGTCCCATCTTTGCTGACGATTTGGAAGATCCATATGCCCACTCGGTCGGCATCGTATGAAACAAGCTTTCCTTGGTCGCGAAGGGAACTTTGAATCTCGAGAGCGGATGATTGGAAGGCATGCGATTGGTCAGGAGGAGGCTCGTAGATGCGAAAGGCTACCGACGCGATGTTGTTCTGAAAAGTCCAAAGTTAGATAAATAAATGCTTCTGGAGGAAGGCTAGAAGTATAAGGGTAACTCAAACATACTATCGACAAGGTATTCGTCTCATATTCACTGGTCTCCATTGCGACAACTTCCTCGCCGTTCCGAAGTCGCAACCGTAAATGCGGCCTTAGGAACGACGGCGAGGCCCAAGCCTAGAAGGGCTCGACACTCTGCGCTGTTTCTTTTTTGTAGTCGAGCCTTAGGATAATAGAAGTTGTCGAGATATGGCTGTCTGGATGGTACTGGTAGGGGCAGTCGACTCCCCAGACTCCATCTCAACGGGCCAGACACTTGTGCTGAGTCGCAGACTCGCAGCTCAAGGATGGTGCCACGGAGAGCTGAAATGGCTCGGATAGTGAGTTGATTTCTTCGAAATATTGCTGAAACAAGTAACAGCTAAGTTATTGGCGTTATGTTGTGTTCTTTGGACATAAGGAAACGACGTGACGATGGTCTGGGCCAGTTCGATATTTGATGATGTCGGTCGCGACAAACTAGGCGTTGGTGGAGGTGGGAATTCAGTGGAGGCGGAAGAGCAAGGGCCTCAGCTGGGATGGGGAGTACTCTTAATCGGGGTCAATCAAGTGGTTTGTTGGCCGGGTTTAACAGGGGAGTAAAGGAACGGGCAACCAATTTCAAGGGACTGAATAGGAGCGAATTAGGCTAGGGTAGGGGAAGAGAAGATCAACAATAGCCCGTAGAGAGTTGGTCCCTGGAACTTTGACGTTTATGTACAACTTGAGGCAGGTAAAATCATAGACTACCAAATTATCTCATCTATCTTTCTGTTTGTTCCAAATAGCTAAATCGTTTTGTATATAACATTCCCAAATAAACAGTTAGAGTATACACATACATTTTCCCTCTGCTTGAGATATCCACTGGGGTCCCTTACCGAGAGTCACCGAGCACACCGAAGATAGTGGGGCGTCGTTTTTCTTCACCTTGATTTTTTTCCAAGTCCAAGGCGCATCAGCGGGTGAATCGCAAAACTTGCATTATTCCTCTCAGCACGACAACCAAGTTTACTCAGTGCGGTTTTGCTGTAACGCCGCCATCATGAAGCTTTCAAATCCGGGAGCCGTTCCCGTTTACACAATTTCGGGCGCATCTAGTGCCCGACCTCTGCCCGACTGGCTTGCGCGCCGCAGAAAGCGAAGTTTGAAGGACGATGCCGAATACCAGAATCGTGTCGAGCTTCTACAAGATTTCGAGTTCGAAGAGGCCAGTAACTGTATCCGTGTCAGTGAGGATGGTGACTGGATCATGAGCACAGGCACATACAAGCCGCAGATTCATGTTCATAACCTGCCTCAGTTGTCGCTGTCTTTCGCTCGTCATACCAACTCCCTCAACCACTCATTCGAGCTCCTGTCAACCGATTACTCCAAATCCCTTCACCTTCAGACCGATCGCCGCCTCGAATTCCACACTCCCATGGGCTGCCATTATGAAGTCCGTCTTCCCAGATATGGTCGAGCTCTTGTCTACGACCGGCAATCTACCGAGGCTCTTGTGCCAGCCGTGGGCTTGGATGGCGATGGCAAGGGCGAGGTGTTCCGCCTCAACCTTGAGCTGGGACGCTTCATGAAGTCATATCAGGTCGATGTTGGTGGCGACGATGAACTTACTGGGGGCGGTTTACAAGGAGGTATTGGGGTTGGCAGCGTCAACACGGCTGCTATCGCTGAGAATACCCACAACCTGCTCGCTTTTGGAACTTCAATAGGAACAGTTGAGTTTTGGGATCCCCGATCCAAGTCCAGGGTCGCCTTGCTAAGCGGCCACGAAGGTGAGGTTACAGCATTAGACTTCAGCCCTTCAGGCCTTTCTATTGTTACGGGTGCTTCCAGTGGCATGATGCAGATTTTCGATCTACGACGACCCGTGCCTCTCATGAGGAAGGATCAAGGATACGGTTTCCCTGTGCATAAGCTCATTCACATGACGACGGCATCACAAGAAAAGAAGATCCTGTCAGCGGATAAGCGTATCATCAAGCTATGGGATGAAGCGACGGGAGATCCTTGGACATCCGTGGAGCCTATCGTGGACATCAACGACGTTGCATGGTGCAAGAATACTGGTATGATCATGACAGCCAACGAAGGCAAGCAGCAGCATGCGTTCTTCGTTCCCCAACTAGGTCCCGCTCCTAAATGGTGCTCATTCTTGGACAACATGGTCGAAGAAATGGCGGAAGAGGTGCACACCGAAACATACGACAACTACAAGTTCTTGACACTACCCGAACTGAAGCAACTGAGCTTGTCCCACCTGGTTGGAAAGACAAACCTACTTCGACCTTACATGCACGGATACTTTGTTGCCTCCAAGCTGTACGAGCAGGCTAGACTGATTGCCAACCCATACGTCTGGGAAGAGGAGAGGACCAAGCGTATCAAGGATAAGGTCGAGAAGGAACGCGCAAGCAGAATCAGGGGTACTAAGAAGGTCAAGGTCAACCAGAAGATGGTGGACAAGATTCTCAAGAAGCAGGAGAACAGAGCCGAGGTTGACACCAATGTTGGTGTTCTTGGTGATTCCCGTTTCAGCAAGATGTTTGAGGATGAAGCCTTCCAGGTGGATGAGACCACTGGAGAGTTCCGTGCTCTCAACCCAAGCACTGCGGTGGGACAGCAGGTTGATTCGAAGGCTCCGGCCCGTTATCAAGGCAAGGATTCGGACGATGATGCGTCCAGTGACGAAGATGTGGAGAAGGCAGTCCCAGCACCAAGGCGAAAGACCAAGGACGAAGACGTTGTCATGCGTGTGTCGTCCACCAGCAACCAGGGACGGGCTGTCAAGGACACGGCGCTTGGCTCGAGACAGCAAAAGTCGGGGCGCACTCACCAGGCCAGAGGAGAAGTTGTTGGCGAGCGCCAAGTGTCCTTCATTCCAGAGTCAAGGAGAAAGCAAAAGAAGAGAGAGGAGGAGCTGCCTGCTGAACCCCGGGACAAGCGAACGGGAGCTGCTCGACGCAGCGCCAGTGGCAACACGTTTAGACGAATCTAAGAAACGAGAAAGACAAAACAGGCGCTTGGATTTCATTATCAGAATAGCAAAGGCGTTAATACTCAGTTCGTGGAGTAAAGATGAGACAGCCCATGCGTGGAAGGTTACTATTTATACATGGATGATACCCGGATCCTGTCCGTTGGAAACACCAATTTAAGACCACAACCATCAAATACGTGGCTGACAACTTCTATGACCACTCCTGCCAGCGTGACTGCCAGTTGCACACCACATTGAGGATCTCCCTCTGCTGCTGCTTTTTCACTTCTTCAACCACTTCTTCTCCTTACGCTTTGCCTTGGCTTGAGCTAGACCCTTTTCAAGATCCTCAGGCCGAATTCTTGGTGTCGGAGGGACATCATCATCAGCAATTCTTGTACGATTACGATGAGATGGAACCGGTCCGTCTTTGACTGATGAAGGGAACTCTGTTCTCCGCGGTGTAAGAGCTGTAACAACTTTGCGGGCGGACTTCCTGATTGTCTCTCGCATTGTCCATTCGCGCCTCTTTGCTATGAAAAAGAGAGCGGCTGTGGAGACTATAATAAAGTCAGTGCATGCAAACGATTATGAGGAGAGAGATGCATACTGCCGATCAAACTGACGACAACAACAACAATGATGATAGCAATCATGCCGCCTTGAGAGATAGAAACAGAGTTGCCTGAGCTGTCACCAGCAGCACCCGCCTCGGTGCCAGAGTCGGCACCGGGAGCACTATCATCATAGCTCTCCGACGCAAGGGGAAAAGGGTTACTTGTTGAAGACATTGTCTTTGAGTCTGTGTAAGCTGGTGTAAGGATATGGGCTGCTCGAGAAGCTGCACAAGAAGGTTCACAGAACCTGGGATAAATGAAAAAGGAAAAATACCATGTAATTAAGATAGAAGGGTTAGGAACTTTTCAAGAATGCCGCCTCTTTGGCGAGGGCAGGCACTTGTATATACATCGCCAAATCTTTGGTTCATCCTCCACAAGCGTAGTACTCAGACCCTGGCATCCTTGATACCGACTTGGCTCTCAAGTCCCGAGTATTCAAGACGAATCATCATTGGATTTCCGTCACGGGGCCGAGACTCAAGCACAGCAGCAGGAACCGCGATATAGTAACACGCGCATCTGTGATTGGTGACAATCCAGCTCGAAGCGCTGAGCGGCGAAGCCTCAAACAGGGGTCCAGCCAATAAGACTTCAGATCCGGACTTCATCAACCTCGATGCCTGTACTTCGTCACGCGCCAAAGGGTGATTAATGCAGGGCCATTATTGTGCGCAAGGGAATATTTTCATATTTTTCACAGTGATGAGCCGCCGGATTGGTTCTGCAAAGCCTTAGTTTGGGGGATTAAGTCGTAGTGCATGTGGGTGTTGGATATTCGTTTCACTCTTTGATGTTGGGCCGGTGATAACGGCGGTTGACAATGATCAACTAGCGGTGGCCTATGCATCGTTGGCGTCCTTTTCTGAACCGAAGCGCCAGGGGTCGTTGTTGGTTCTTTATATGCTTATCGTGTAAGTTGACCTGCAGCCGTTGTCATGGTTTTGACGGCGTTTGAGATTGATCTTGGCAGAAAGAGAAGACGCTGAACTCTAGATAACCGCCGTTCTAGATTTTACTTCTAAGCGAAAATTTTGGCGATGCGATGTTGCATCATCTTAGATCTGGTCTAGCTGGTATAAGCGCCAGGTTTAGTAGTTGAAATAGATTCATGGCCCTGCTCAGGGTGATGCAACCATCCAATGCTGCGTGATACAAAAACGAGGCCTCCTTTACAGTTCCCTTCTTTCGATTCCGTGTATGTTTGATGCTTGTATAACAGCCGGAGATCGTATATGGCCCTAACTTATTTGAGTCAGTGTGAAGCACCACCGCATATAGTCACAATCACAATTTGCCTAGAACATAACATCTCCCAATGCGACTCGTAGGTAGTTCAGTCGATGTGCGAGCTGAAACAATTAAGAAAGGAACACACCACTCTTTCTCTCTCGAATATTCCCATACAAATGAAGCCAGATAATAAGCTTGACTAATACAATTAAGGAGGTTATCTACACGACCTGGAAGGACGGTGTCAGGCCACGAGTGAAAACGGGGTGATTATAGGTACTGCTTTCTAGGAGGGTTATCAGTTTACGTATTCCTTCACCCCTCAGAAGTATAAGGTAAAAGTCCTCCTGGTAATTCGTACGGTAGTTGAATTCCTATACCTCGGAGGTCAGAAGAAGGAACGCGGCCAGACAGTTTAGGTAGGTAGAAGACGCGAGGAACTCCCTTCGCTACTGCCTACTAAGGTAGGTAGTTACCTCCTTACGGTATGCTTCCTAATGTTCCTCCTGCTCCAAGCTTTTCGAGATATACCTAGGTAGGTACCTTATCTGATTCCGCTCAAAGTCTGCCCGCGGCAGGCACCAAGGGGCAGAATAGGTAATGAATCACTGTACCTATTCGTTCCAGGCAGGTGCAGCTTCCCTAAAATCATATGGCGGGAACTCCAACTGGAAACCGCATCCTAAACACCTTCCAACATAAATGTTGAAAGGACGGCTGAGGGAAGAAGGGGGTTCGGGCCAGCCTAAGGTTTGGGGACTTTTTTCTCTTCTCTGCCAACTCACGTATTCATTTTCAACTTATTCACATCACCCCTATGCCCAAAGCCGAAGATACTCTTCTACATCTCAACGTAACACAGAGCTTCTTTCTTTGTAAGCCGTGAGGTCTGGCTGGCCTACCAGCTACTCGGGTGCAGATGACCGCCTCACCAGACCCGAGACCCAGAGCATCATTCAGTAGAAGCAGCAGCCAGATCTCTTTTGGACCTGTTGAAGATGAAGGAGATTTCAATAGCCTCGGATCGGTCATCCCGGATTCCCAGGCCGCGCCTAATACATTTTTGAATCAGCTTCATCTCAGGAGATTCTCGATACCAAGAGAGGAGGTTTCGACATCAACAATGGCCGAAGGCTTCTGCTTTGCCGAAAAGAAACCTCCCCGTCCTGGGCAGTTCTCGCGGAGACCTAAACCTGAGCAGCCTCAATCAACTGATACTTCCCAATTCTTCCCTGTGCCGACAAACATTCCTGCTAAACACTCTCCACCCAGTCCACTACTCGCCCCTGTCCATATCCATAAGCCTGCGGCACCTTTAGATCTGCCTGAGCTTGGTCTAACAGGGGGCAAAGTTCTCTCTGAGATTTCTTCTCATCATAATGGAGAAAACCTCAGTGGTCGGTCGGATAATTCTTCGAGTCACACCATAATTCCACTGGAGAAACCTTCTACACGAGAAAGCCCTGGCGAAGCATCAGTCATCTGTATTGGTAGCTCCGGGCTCTCTCATGAAAACATATCAGAAGCTTCTGATATAAACGCACCACCTCCAACAGAAACTGGATCTACCTTGGATACTTCTCGCTTCAGTAAAGGGGCTACCAAAGCTCAAGTTTCTCAACAGCTAGGAAAACAGGCAAAAATTTCTCTACCTCACATCAAAGTCCATGGTAAGTAACAAACCACGAAGCTCAATGGTCATTCCCGCTAAGGCTCAAGTCTAGGACGCCAACTTGAAGATCTAAAACTTCCCCTTCCACATATTACCCGTGTTGACCGAGTCTCACATCAACCGCCCTCTTCCAGTGTTTGTGGTGACCTGGAGGCACCTGTTCCCAGGACTCCCATGACCACTACAAAATCCCGAAATCGTGTATCCCGTGGTCACTGGCCGACTCAGCCCCCATCGGCATCTAAATACCACAGAGTGTCTGACAGAAACAATGATCGCCCAACTTCCAGGAGCAGCAATATCTCAAGAAAACGCTCAGCTAAACAGAGAGTCTATCCTCCATCAAAATTTGAGCCTGACCGAAAGAAAATTGCAATGCAGAACGTGGCTGAATACTGGAATGAGTGCATACAGATCGCTGAAGCTGAGCGTCAGGAGGCCCTTCAGGAGATTACAATTCTTGAGGATAAGTTGCAGCACACTCAGAAGGCTTTAGAAGAGTCTGTGCAACTCGTCTCAGAAAAAGATTCCGCGATTGGGGATTCGAAGAGTCGCCTTGACAAGTTGCAAGAAGAAGGATCACTGGCGGAAAAGGAAACTCAAAGATTACAGGGTGAGATTGAGTCTCTTCGCTCCGACTTAATCAAATCTCGAGATCACGAGGCAGCCACTCATGAAAAGTATCGCAAACACCGAGCAAAGCTTAATGAAGCTATTAAAGAACAGCAGGATCTCTTTTCAAGGGTTCGCAATCTTCATAAAGAAGCGAACGATGAGCTGCAAAAGGAGAGGGACAGGCGAGAGAAAGAGGCCAAAGCAGTTGAGCTAGCATTGGAGGACAGTCACAGGAAGCGCGAAGAACTCAAATCGTGCATTGAAAAATATCGTTCCGAGTCTGAGCAAGAAGCACAGAAGCGTAAGATCACCGATTACGTTGTATCACAACCAGAGACTGACTGTATGGCTTAGAAACCCACACAATTTCCGAGCTGCAACTGAGGCTCGAAAATCAGGAGAAGGAAATAAATCGAGAAAGGAAAGGAGCCATTGAACTCCAGAACCGTCTGAAAACTGAATCAAACTTACTGGATGAGGTGAAAACGTTTCGTTCTGATATGTCCTCACTAAGAGAAAGTAACGAGAAGTACAATGAGTGGAGTAAGAAACAGGAAAGGTTAACAAACACCCTTTTGGAGAAGTAAGTCAACATGTCTCCCGAAAGAATCTTGCTAACTAATGTGTAGACTCGACCTGATGAACGGTCATTTGGAGTTGCGCAGTGATGGCCTAACGACGAATGAAGAAGTCAAGATGATGGCGGATAAGTTAGAAACGAACATTATCTCCCGGTATGTGATTCTTATCTCTCGCTTCATTTTCCTCGCGCTCTAATCAACCTTCCAGTTTGATGTCTGAGATACAGAAGATAATCTCGTCTCAAAATGATGCAAAACAGTCAGCCGGGTCTCTTCAGGATATCGTCCAGGAGCACTTTGAGAAGCTGCATAACAACATCGCCGATCAACAGGAGACTCAATCAAAAGGTCAGCAGTGGCATAAGCAAACACACCAGGCTCTCGTTGAGCATCTGGGGGACATTTCTGCCAAAACTCTCGCCACCCAGAATACCTGCGACGAAACAAATAAAAGTTTAGCCAGACTTGCTACTGGCCATTCGGTTTGGCAAGAAGGGTTCCAGACTCATATTGACGACAGGTTAGCCAAACAGCTTCAAGATCGTGAATCAAAGATCGGGGATCTGGAGAAAACTCTGCACCAGATCTCTCAAGAATGGTCTAAGAAGCTCGATCTCATGAAAACTTCCATGCTTGAGAGCGACGAGCAGGCCAAAGAATACTTGCAAGCAACTATTTGTGATATCAAAACTACGCTCACGACAAAGCTTGAGGAGGAAAGGGTTGCCTCAGAGAAAGAGATCTCCAAGTCTGAAACTATGCAGGCAGCGGTAGAGGCTCATCTTCAACAAGTCAAAATTCAACTCGAAGGGATGTCATCGAGTGGTCCAGAATCTCAGTTGTTGCGCGAGACGTTGGCTGAAGAACGCAAGAAAACCCACGATCTACAAAAACAGCTTGCTGCTTTGGAGTGTGGCTCCGGTGTAAATGCAGAACTATTCCAGAGACAGATACAGGATCTCAAAGCAATTGATGCTTTGAAGAACCAGCTAGAAGGAATGACCGAGCAGGTTCCCAGGGTGGAAAATCTTAACACCACGTTCAACAAGATGGTTGATCTTAATCAGGTAATGCAGTCTACCGCCTTTTACCTGAGCAAGGAGCGCCACTGGGTTAATGAGAAACTGGGCGTTGTACCGCAACCTGTCGGCTCGCATGCACCACGAGGGGGCGAGACAGGAACTCAGTCCTCTTACTTTAATGAGCGCGCTCCTGAAGAGCCTAAGTCGTGTGGTCAAGAGAAGAGTACTGACAGGGAGGGATCGACCAGCCTGAGTGGCCTCACTACTCTTGATTTACATTACCAGGAAGAAAGATATCGTCGTAAAGTCGTCGTAGCCAGTCCGGCATTGGAAGCATCTTCACCAGCACCGGCGCCCTCGGTAATACAGGAGCAAACGAGGCGCCGAGAAGGCTCTGCCCCCCGATCTATCCTACGACTTTCGACTGCCTCGACGCAGGAAACCGATACTATCAGACCACCTGCAAATCACAGTCAGTACAACAGGCCTGTGGTAGCTAAAGTCAATTCGGCTACAGGCTGTAGCAACCCTGAGGTGGTTGAACAGATTCGGTCGGGTTTGATCCAGCCAAAGTCTGCACGCCCTAACTGGGACTTCCCTACTATGGAAGATTTTGCCAAAGAAATTCTGCCAACTGGCAAGGATGACGGTGGAATCGGGAAAAAGCACAGTATCTCTTTTGTGGACAAGGAAGACCATATCGCATCTCCTAACAAACGAGTCAAGTCGGAGGAAGCACCAGCCGACTCGCAACCTAAGAGTTCAGACAGGCCTTTGTTGCTTCGAACACGCCATGTGATCCGAAAGACGTACTCGAAGCAATCGAACTAATATGCTTACAAACGAAAAGACCGCAGGTAATCGCCATGATACAATGATATTGTGTGTCGGAGGGAATTCGAGGTTTCTCCAATTACTAGACCTTCAAATTTCCGGGGAGCATAGGTAACTAGAATTTAACTTTGTGGAACAATCATGGTGGGCATTTGGTGGTTTGAAGAAGATAATTCGTGAATGGTGGATGGGATGATGATTTGCACCATATCATTTGTATCCAAATACCTAGGTAGGCAGAGCTCACGCACAAGGCAGGCACAGTAACATGATATTCTGGTCGTTAAATTCAGTGGCATGCGAATGCAGCCATATTGTAAGGGCAATATTGTGATCTATGTTGTACATGTATAGTCGCATTTCGAAGAGGCAGGATCCTGATGCCCAAAACTCCAGCGATGCTCTCTAGTGTAGTGTTACATGGCGCGTACGTGGTGGCTTGCAGTCAAAGAGCCAATTCTAGCTCAAGCAAGAAACTCGGATGTTGGGTTCTTGTATCGAACAAGGTATGATGGAGCGTGGGTGGGCGGCTTTCACTTCCTCTTTTTGGTTTCAAGGAACAACACCTTCTTACGCACTGCCATTGTCAGGATTAGCTGATGGTTCCAGGTACTTTTAGTATTGTCAGGCCGTACCGATGGGATCGTATTTTAACATGCTCATCATGGGTGCGGTTCTGGGACGCTTGAAGGTATAGAAGAAGCCAGTCATGGCCATGGAGACGAGGCGCGCATGCACCAGGCGAGCCTTGGCTGTTAAAGAAGAGAGTCAGCAACAGCCTGATTGATTCGGGTCATCTTGAGAGTCTGTGCCTACCCTTCTTTGCCATTTCGATTGACGTGGATCAGATGGCTTAAATCTTGCTGTACGTCAGTCGCCGTGATAGTAGAGAATTTACAGATGCAGGCGACGTTAGGCGGCTGTCGGCAAAACGTAGCGCCGTAATGGTCACTGCTCTCGGTGAGTACCTACCTAGGTACAAGTATGTATGAGCGCTGTACGGAGGTAATAATGTTCACCGAGAGCTTGAGTCAAAAACATCCATGGCTGACCAATGAGAAGCTGTGTATTTAAGGTGTGCACCTTAACTGACAATGTTGTATTATTTAGCTGTCTTCTCACACAAGCTTACTCCGTAGCTTACTGGGAGTAATCGTGATAGGGCTAACAAACGATGCATGGTATCACTATACAAGCAAGACATTTGGGGGACGGATCAATTGGTTCTGACAAGATTACTGTACTTACTTGATCCGAGACCGGTGGTCTCGACTATTTAAACCCTTGCACACAATGTCCCTAACCACGATATCGGGCAAATTCTTTGAGAGACAACCTCAACAAGCGGTATAAAAAGCCAGAACGTACTGATTTGTACCAAGCATCTAATCCCAGAGGTGAATGTTGCACAGAGATTATCTACGAGGTAGAGTGCGTTTGATCACACAAGCGTGACCATCTCAATCTTGGCTCTTACAACCCCAACAAGGATATTGCCCCTCTTTGATTCGAACACATTATCTCTGTGCTGTTCTCTCTACCTTACCTACTTCTCGTCAACAATCACAATTGCGGAATCGGATCTGTGGTGACTCCCAGGTATATCTGCGCCCTACTACGTAAAGCTCCCAGTCACGGCTAACCCGCCACGGGAATAAGCGAGACCAAACAGCGGCGAGGTGATAGGGATTTTGACGGGATCTTATTATATTGATCTCCCAACTAGCTCAACAGGTTAGTGGTGAGTGAGTAGCTTATCTGGCCAGACAACATAGTAACTTTCGCTTCACAATCAGACTCTGGCTCTCCAACCTTGTATGTAGGTCTTGGGCGTTGTATTTATTTTTCCTCTTGCACGTACATACTTATATTTTGAACGGCAGTTCTTTCAACTACCGTCTCAGCGGCTAGGACCCTTGTATCGTTCTGCATCAAAGCTCCACGCACGCCTCCACAGCTTCTGGCCGGCACAGAGACAGGACAGGATACCACAGAAGAATATTATTTCCTGGCGTCAAAGATCTAATGCTAGCCCGTCGAAGTCCCCTGGCATCGGTCCGCTTCGGCCAGACGCTGCGATGCCAGCCGCCTTTAAAATCTTCGAGGCTGGCTGCTAACCCCGAGGTCAACGAGCTCGGTCAACGATGTGCGAGCACCATGCGCCCCGCTACCTCAGGTACGTTTTTCTGAGAACTTCTACGGAAGATTTCTCTGGGTTTTCTTTATCGTCTCGCTCAATTGCGTTTTTTTTTTTTTTTTCCTTTCTTCTTTATATTCATCTGCGCCCCAGTCTGCAGGGCCGGTCCGGTCCCAGTGAACCGGGAGCGAGATGCTCTTGGAAGATGATCTAGGAGACAAGGCAGAGAAAGGCAGCTGAGAGATATGGCAGTTCGATTGGATCTCTTATAGCTGTTTTTCATGGCTTTTGTTGCAGCTGTACTGTCATTACCCCTGCACCTTGTTATCCATGTTCTAGTTCAACTTATTACGTTTTATCATGTCCTTCTTCAGCCGCCTCTTTTTCTCTCTTCTGATATGAGAGCGAGTGCCGAAGAGCGGCATTGGACCCGAGATAGAGCCCGGCTGGTCTCGGGTCAACGAGTGCCTGTTCTGTTGCCGTGTATCTCTTTTTTCTTTCTTGTTATCAATATTCGGAGTCTTCCGATGGCTTCGGACAAAGTGCCCGGAGACCGGGAGAGAGAGAGGGTATCATGAATTTCAGTCACGGTCATGTGCAGCAGCTGCGTCTGTATGAGTCTTGAGACTATCTGTGCCCTTCCGGGGTCACGTCCCGGCTCCGGGCCTTGAAAGTCAATGAACCCCAATGTCCAATTTGGAGCACCCTTGCTTGTCTCCAGGTCACCACCCACGCTCTTAGGCTCTAGGCTCTCTCTCCACGCTCTCCCCCAAAGCACCCCCGGATGTCGTCCGTGGATCGGATTGGGTTGAAGCCATTCAATTTGTCTACCTCGTCATGGACAATGCGCTCAAGTCATGCAATCACAAGCAAAATGCGCTGATTTTGGGGACCCCATGATTTGATTTGATCTTACTTGAGGTGTTTTGTTTGTCTACAAACTGCACAATCTGCATCACATCCACTCCGGGTCTCCATCCGTCCCCAGACGTGGATTGCGCTACGGCCCAAGGTTACGATGTCGATGGCGATGTGTGTTGTGTGAGTGGGTGAGAGTGGATTAGTTAGTTGCCTTTTAGTGAAGGGTTTGGGGTCTCTTCTTTTCTTTGCATTGCTCTGCTCTGCTCTGCTCTGCTCTGCTCTGCTCTGCTCTGCTCTGCTCTGCTCTGCTTTTTATTACTAACAATGCTTTTGTCTACGAGGGGATTTCTATTACCTATGTCTAGACATTAGTTCTGAGCCGAGTCTTTTTCTTGCCTTGTCTTGTCCTGTCTCGTCTGCCTGGTCTATTTGTATAAGGCTCTATCCTCTCTTCCTGACTCAGTCGAGTTTCTTCTTTCTTTGATCTTTACCTACCTAGTTCACGATACCCTCTTACACCGACAATAGTGTTGTTCTGGTGTAATACTCTCTCATTGTATGCTCCCCTCTCCCCTCTCTCCTCCTCGTCTATCTCATCCTTGTCTGATACCTACCTCACCTCACTTCTCTCGCCTTGCTCCCTCCCCTTGACTGAAAACTCAGGCCTACAAAAGCACTGATAATTTACATGATTCGCTTTATAAATATTGGATGATTCAATTGCTAACTCGTTCGACTTTTTTGGTATCTACACAGACTATAAGATTGGCCCCCGTGCTTGCGCTTGGAGTAAATCTATTACTGCCACATCTACCCCGCGACCCTTACTCACCCCGCCAAAAAGTTCTGCTTCTGCTTCTACTACTACTACCCCCCACTATCATCGTCACCTCTATCCTTATACCTCGACTTCTTCCTCCTCTACCTCATTCTTCTCTACCTATCCTGCCAAAATGAAATTGACTTCAGAGAACATCAACCAGCGAGTCGTCGCCGCCAAGTACGCCGTTCGTGGTGAACTTGCTGTCAAGTCCGAGGAATACCGAGCCAAGATCGCAAAGGGCGATACCGGCGATCTCCCCTTCAAACAGGTTATTTCTGCAAACATTGGCAACCCTCAGCAGCTCGACCAGAAGCCCATCACCTTCTTCCGCCAGGTCGCCAGTCTTCTCGAGAACCCTATACTGCTTCAGAACGAGGAGGCTCTCACCAAGCACTTTGGCTACCAGACCGATGTCATCGAGCGCGCCAAGTTCCTCCTGAGCAAGATCGGCTCCGTTGGTGCCTACAGTGCCAGCACCGGTGTTCCTGCTATCCGCGATAGCATCGCCAAGTTTATTGAGCGTGGGTTCTGCCGTCGCTTCTGTTTCTGCTGTGTTACTAACTTGTCTCAGGTCGCGATGGCTTCCCTGCAGATCCCGATCACATTTACCTGTCCGCCGGTGCCTCCTCTGGTGTCAACACCCTTCTCAACGTCATCTGCGCCTCCCCTAAGACCGGCATCCTTATTCCAATTCCCCAGTACCCTCTCTACACTGCTACTCTCTCCCTCTTGGACGCCACAGCTGTTCCTTACCTCCTGGATGAGCATAAGAACTGGGGTACCGACGTCGACACCATCCGTGCCTCGTACGAAAAGGCCAAGGCTGACGGCATTGACGTTCGATGCATTGTCATTATCAACCCCGGTAACCCTACCGGTGCCTCTCTTCCCGAGGAGGACATCCGTGCTGTCCTTGAGTTCGCCAACAAGGAGAACCTAGTTGTTATGGCCGACGAGGTGTACCAGACAAATGTTTTTGTCGGCAAGTTCCACAGTTTCAAGGCCGTCCTCCGCACCCTTGAGAAGGAGAACCCTGGCAAGTTCGACGGCCTCGAGCTCGCCTCTCTTCACAGTGTCTCCAAGGGCATGGTTGGCGAGTGTGGTCACCGTGGAGGTTACTTCGAGCTTGTCAACTTCGATGCCGAGGTCGAGGCCAACATCTACAAGTTCATTTCCATCATGCTCTGCGCCCCTGTTATTGGTCAGTGCATCGTTGAGTTGATGGTCAACCCTCCCAAGCCGGGCGAGCCCTCGCACGAGCTTTACAAGAAGGAGTACGATGGCATCTTCACCGGTCTTCAAGAGCGTGCTACTGCCCTTCACAAGGCTTTCTCTCAGATGGAGGGAGTCGAGTGCGCCGAGCCCCAGGGCTCCATGTACCTCTTCCCCACCATCAACCTGCCTGAGAAGGCCGCTGAGGCTGCCAAGGCAGAGGGTCGAAGCCCAGATGAGTTCTACTGCATGCGTCTCCTCGAGGCCACCGGTATCTGCGTCGTTCCCGGCTCAGGCTTTGGTCAGAAAGAGGGTACCCTGCATTTCAGAACAACCTTCCTCGCACCTGGCACCGAGTGGGTCGGCAGCATCGTCAAGTTCCACAAGGAGTTCCTCGAGAAGTACCGATGAAGCATCAGTCGCAGCTGCGCAGTATTGTCATCATGAGTCGAACCCCCGATACGCCTGTCGCAAAGCCGGACTGGAGCGGGGCCCCAGGGAAAAGAAAGAGATAAAAATTTAGGATTATCAAACAGGAAATCGTTTTGCATAGTTTAGCGCCTTGATAGGTATTGGATAGACAGAAGTTCACCAATCTAACATTTTTGTTATATGTCAATATGGCGTGTCCCACCTCAATCAATCAATCAATCAATCAATCAAGACTGTGAGCCTGTCGGAACACAACAGAAAAATCCGGGGTAGACGTGTGTGCTGTTGATCTTTCGATTCTGACCCTTGCTTGCATGCGCAGGTACCAGAGAAGAAGACTGGGGTAGATCGACTCTTAGCTGTATGCTTAACATCATATCATATCATTCCGTTCAGATACATGCAGGCTAACGTAACTCCGCAGTGCAGTTGTCAGTCACCTCGGTGTGGAAGCGGTATGATATCAGATCAGCCCATTTTTCAGGCTCTCCTCACCGGGACCCAGCCAATCTACTAAGACTATTGCCGCAATGGCTTGTCTAATCCATAACATAAACACATCATATCATATCTGTACTGTACTGCACTGTGCAGTCAAGGAAATAGGTAAAGGCATGGGCTTATTCTCTGTCTCTTCGCTTTATTCCCCCACTAGTTACGGCATGACAAAGGCCAAGCACCAGCTTCCTCATCTATAAATCGCCTCATTTATGCCCTCTCACTACCCCTCAGTCGCACAGCCTGGCCGTACTTTTGTAGTTTTGTGATGAGCTGATCACCCTGTCGCACAACATCCTGATACTGCTTGTTCTTGTCATCGGGGCGGTTTGTCTCGATCACACCCTTGCCTGTCACGCGATCGATGGTGCAGGGGATACGCCCAGCTGCGATGAAGCGGGCGAGGTCACTAGTAGAGAATCAGTCAGGTTGTGTTCATTCATGAAATTGCGTAACGTGTCACATACCGGTCGAGGAAGTCAACTGTGACTCCGAAGTCATTGGCCATGCTCTCCAGCCCAACAACTCTGTAGCTCTGAAGAAGCTGCTGATAGGCGCGAAGTCGCATCTCCCGAATAAACCAGTTCTTGTGCTCATGAAGATAGCGGTCCTGGTTTAGGAACTGCTCCTCAACCTCAGCCAGAGACTTGAAGAAGGTCTTATAGTTTCCGTTGTACAAACTACTAACGAGCAGCGCTAGAGGGCTAAAGTCAATGGCCATTTCAGCTTCAGGTTGCTCCGTGCTGGTACCCAACGTGGTCAGGTTGACAGCAGCGGTGGCCGTCTTTGGGGCCTTCGCACCGGCAGTGTCATCAGCACCAGGGCCAGCGCTGAGGGCACCACTCAGAGCAAGAAGCTTGTCCTCACCATCACCCAGAATAGCCTTGATTTCAGGTGCGTCTACAACCTTTGACTTGAAATCGACTCGCTTGAGAGAGACTGAACCAGCAAGGACGGAGTACACGACGAGGTTGGAATAGGTGCATAGTTCGTAACTGGTGAATGTGGAGAGAGAGTCGAGCAGTAGAGGCGCGGCGAGGTTGTAGGAGCGAAGTGTGAGTAGGTGCAGACCCTCGTAGGCCTTGAGACGGTTGCGGCGGTCCCAGTCACCGCCTGATTCGACGAGTGTCTTGGCGCGCTCGACGTGCTTCTTGACAAGAGGCTTGTCGCCATAGAAGAGGCCCATGCGTATTATGGCGAGGACGACGTCGATCTTGGTACCGAGGATTCCCGTCTTTTCGGAGAGGCTCTCATAGGCGGCAATGGCCTTGTCCTTGGTGGGTGTTAGCAGGCGAAGTCAACTTGTGGCTAGAACCTGAGTTTCTATGTGATAACAAACATACCTTATCTCCTACACGAGCCCAGAACTCAGCTCGCTTCCCCTGAGCAGCCATGACCTCGGTATCACCAGCTTGCTCAACAGCGTCATCCTCCTCTTTCTGGAACTCTTCCAGCTCCCGGTCATTGTCTTCCTTCAACTGGTTGTAAAGGCCCTCGTCCCAGGGAAGACTGACGATGGTAGTGGCAGGCTTAGTAGCAATCATTCCAACAAGACTGGACTTTCTGCTGAGCGGTCGTCCAGGAGCGGAAGAGCCGCCCTCGCCAAGAGTGTTAAGGACGCCATCGAGTGGATGGGCGAGATATCGGTAGAAAGGAGCCATCTTGTCCTGTGCGATGGCATCTTGAAGGGCCTTTACAGCAGCTTGTTGCGCATTTTTGGTGGCATAGCCGTTTGTGAGGGTGAAAACGTGCTGCGACAGAGGCAGCAATGGCCACTTCGCGTACTGGGGGTCGGAACCCATGATGGAGGCGGTCGCTGTCGTTCGGAGTATGTGATTGTTTTCAGCGCACAGTGCGGTATCGGCAGTTGCCCGGAAAAATCGAGAACGGTGACGTTGTTCGCTGTTGGGCGTTGGTGCTGTGGTTGTTGATGTTGTGGTTTGGCAGATGGATGACGAGAGAAGCTCAGAGGTAGGTCGATAGAGCTTGGTGTTGAGCAGATACAGCAATCCAATGACAATTGGATCCATTGGATGGCGAGGCGACAGTGGGGGCCTACAGGCGACTTCGTGCTGCAAGGCTCCAGCGGGACACGCACTGATGGACTGGTACGTACCTCGAGCACTCAGCTCAACTTTTACCGAGCTCACTTCAGTGAGCGAAGGAATTGGTAAATAATGAGTTGCACAGTGAATAATTATTAGGTCGTGCTTCAGCCTCACCTGATGCTTGGTAGCTAATGGAATAGCAGAATATCGTCAAGGGTTCAACAAGTACTCAATTCTCTGATATATTTGGCGTTGCTTACGGAACAAGTAGCTGTCTGGCAGTCAAATACCTTTACAGAATGGCCATGGTATTCTTTTTCTCCCATTGATTTAGCTAAGTATGACTGACATTCCATCAGATTGATTGCAGTTAAAAAGTAAATAGAATTCTCTGTAGACACAGAGTGCTTTATACGCCATCATTCATTGAGTTGCAGCGGCTATAGACTAATAGGTGCAGGGTAGGCTGATGCAGCTGGACCGCATGGGCCGAGCGCCCTTACATCAGTGCAACGCTGAGATTAGATACAGAACTTGCATCATATTCCATTTCTCTTTCAATTCAATAAACTTGAACACCCAACTTCGCATCTACCATTGCAATCAATCGACACATATATCACAAAAAGAACGAGTGAAACTGTCAGAAATGGGCAGAGACTCTGATCGCGACGACGGTGACGAGCGAAACCACCGCAAGCGTCCTGCAAACGACGAACCTCAAGATGATCTACCCCAGCCATACAACGCCAAATCACTTCAGCCAGCAAAGCGGCGCGCCCTCTCGCCATCAGAACAGCCTCGAAAGCTGAAGCGCCCCGGTGCGCGTTCGCGTATCTCAGAGGCCGAGCGTGAAAAGATTCGACAGCGCCAGCTCGAACGAGAACGCGAAGCTGCGGCTGAGGAAGCCGCCGAAGCTGAACAGGAGAGGATCCGAAACAACAGTGATCTTGTGCGACACCACTACAACAACGTACCAGAGCGCGGTCGCGACTGGAGAACAAGAGACAGCAAGATCAAGGGACTTCGTGTTTTCAACAATTGGATCAAGAGCTGCATCATCCAGCGTTATTCACCCGATGAAGACCACACCCCTGGTTCGCGCGAAGCTGGACGCTCCAGTGGCAAGGACCTACTTGTGCTGGACATGGGATGTGGAAAGGGCGGCGATCTTAACAAATGGCAGCAAGCTCCTCAACCAATTCAGCTTTATGTTGGACTCGATCCCGCTGACGTGAGTATCGAGCAAGCCCGCGACCGCTACCGTACACTGGGTAGCCGTGGCGGGCGAGGTGGGCGCGGCGGACACCGACGACCGCCACCGCGCTTATTCGACGCTCGTTTCCACGTCAAAGATTGTTTCGGCGAGTCCATTGAGAACCTCGACATCATCCAGCAAGTCGGCTTCGACCCTTCACCTATGAACCGCCGAGGTTTCGACGTTGTCAGCATGATGTTCTCCATGCACTATGCTTTCGAGTCGGAAAAGAATGCGCGTAACATGCTCCGCAATGTCGCTGGAGCACTCAAGAAAGGAGGACGTTTCATCGGCTGCATCCCTAATTCTGATGTTCTGGGCGAGCGAGTCCGCAAATTCAACGAGGAGGCTGCTGCCAAGCGTGCAGCTAAGCAAAGCGAAGAAAAGATCGGCGATGGTTCGACAACACCGCAACAAACGGAGCCAGAGGATGGTGAGCTGGAAGAGGGCGAGGAGGAGCCGACTGCTGAATGGGGTAACTCGATTTACCGTGTGCGCTTCCCGGGGAAAACACCTGATGATGGTGTCTTTCGACCTGCCTTCGGCTGGAAATATAACTTCTTTCTAGACGAAGCTGTAGAGGAGGTGCCTGAGTATGTCGTACCCTGGGAGGCCTTCCGTGCTCTCGCCGAGGACTACAATCTTGAGTTGCAGTTTCATCGCACTTTTCCTGAAATCTGGGAGGCGGAGAAGGATGACCGCGAGCTTGGTCCGCTGAGCGAGCGCATGGGCGTACGGGAGCGTGGTGGAGGCCCTCTTCTGGTATCCGATGAGGAGATGGAAGCTGCTAGTTTCTACGTCGGGTTCTGCTTCTATAAGGTCTAATCATTTCTGTATCGGTATAAGACGTTGGGGGATGGTATCATGGGCTTGGTGTTAAGGAGTTTGGCTCATATACAGGAGAAACGACGCCACTATCACCAGGGCAAGTCGACCAAAATAAGAAAAGACTATGTTTGTTGATTATATATCTAGGTGATAAAAAAATGTGTTTTCGATGGAGCTGGGTATCATGTTTCTTTCTGAATGGTGAGTTTCAACTCCTACCTATGCAATGCCTGCCCTCTTCCCAAGTAACGGACTCTTTCCCAAAAACTTGCCGAGGTCCGGTGAACATCTACTCAACTGCGACACTAATTAAAGAGCATTCGTTGCTCGTCGCCATATCGTTAAAGCAGCAACTCCTGCACAGGCCGTGGCGCCCAATGCAATATACAAACTGGTCCGATCAGGCCCCTCCTCATTGCTCCTGGGGAAAGCCGTACTAGGATTTGTAGCGGCATCTGCAAAAGCTACAAAAAGCTCACTGATGCTACCCCAGGTGACACTCACATGTAACGGCAGGCTCATGTTGAGTGAGGCAGTATACTGATCTGGCTGAAGCTCACAGCGTTGGTTTGTCTTGTCTTTATCGGCCTTGAGAGCAGTATAGATCGAAGGGAGCTCATCAAGGTGCGCGTATTTGCTCCGCAGATCAACGATATGCGAGAACGAGTCGGGGTCAGACGAGTCATAGGCGTAGCAGATAAGATCGCAAGCATCTAATTTGGCCGGGTTGTCAAGGATTGCAGGCTCCAGCTCCCCAAGCTCTTCCAGAATGAGGTACACCTGTTTTCCGCCTGGCAGCTCGACACTGTTGACAGCGCGGCGCGGCTTGATGGTTGGATGGTAAAGACCATCAAAAGGGCGGTTGAGGAATGAGTCGAGGAGAGCGGATTTGCCTGCTCCTGATGCACCAAGAACGTAGCAGAGGACCACGTTACGCTCCACCCGACCAGGACGTCTCCTTCTCTTACGAGGCTTGGTTATCTTGAGTGCCGCGGTGATGGGTTCCTTGGGATTCGAAGGCTCAAATCCCAGATACGCGAGATATTCAATGGTTGTCTTGGGTTCGATAAATGTTGTCATACTCCACTGAGCCAGCCACCCCTGCAAAGTAACATGCCCAGCTTCATTCCTTACAGTCGAGGAGGGGAACGACGAGTCGGTCCAGGAACTGGGAAGTCCTGGAGCTGGGGCAAACAGAGCCTCAAGTTCTTGATCATTGAGGCCACCATCATTGTCCTTGTCAAACAGCAAGAAGAGATCCACAAAGAATCTATAACCAGCAGGACTCAACTCGGCCGACGAGTACTCTGGAACATCGAACTTGGGTCGAATAAACTTGTCCTCGAGACTGAGACTATCGGTATAGTGATATTTTCGAAGGATAATCCAGATAGTTTCGTGGCGACCCTTCTCAGCATAAAGTTTGTTTAATTGCAGGAATCCTGGCAGATCAATGCCTTTTTCTAACTCGGACGTGGGCAACGATTTCGAGATACTGAGTTTGATATTGTCTAGGTCGTCCGCTGTCAGAGGTTTTTCGAAGCAACGTGCTTGGAAGTCTCTCATTTCTTGTTCATTGAGATATCCGTCCTGGTCTTTGTCGCAAAGATAGAATATGCGCCTCAGAGCGTCAACGCACAGAGGCTTGAGATGCCCCTCCTTGTAGTCAAATAGAGGGGCAATTGGATGAGTTACGGCCTTTTGACAAAGGAAAAAGACTTCGTTTACGTTTCGATGGTCTCGAGCGCTGGCGCGGATGCAAGAGTCGATTTCGCGGAATTCAGCCATCACAGGTAGCAATTCCTCCTCGACTACCTGAGGTGTGGTGCCCTGGCCAGCCAGATCGGATTTGTTGGCGCATAATACGACGGGGACGTTGACGCCGAGGGATCGGAAGTATGGCATCCAGAACAATGCTACTCTTTCGTAGCTGTAATGGTCGGCATAGACGAGGAGGATGACATTGCACTTTCGGATCTCTTTGCGCAAAGTAGTTCGGTCTTGAGGGCGAGCTGAGGTATCGACGATGGTTGTTGAGACATTCTCGGGCGTACCAATACTAGGAGGAATAGTGATTTGAGGAAGGACGGGCTGGATTTTGTTGTTGACAAATTGATCCTTAACGAGAGAAGCGATGAGGCTCGATTTGCCGGTGCTTTCATCACCGCAGACGCAGATGCGCACTGCGCAGGGAAGGTTAGTCATTTGAGCAACAAGTTGTTGTTGGATTGAAGAGCTCGCAGTGGAGTCGGAGCCGAGTTAGTTGGAGGTTGTTCGTACCAGCGGCCATGATGGAGGTATTATCGGAGTCTTTGGTGAAAGTATGTCGTCATTAAGGTTCCATGCCCAAGAGGGAACGGTGGTCTGCTGATATCGTGGGTTCGGTAGGTCGATCGTGGGGAATGAATGAATCGTAGCGGCGGCCGGCAACAGCGGAGGTGTCAGCAGATGTATTGGTCGAATTTGAGGATATGGCGATTATTTAGAGATGGGTAAGGAATAATGAAAACCAAGTTGGAGAGAGCCACGAAAGAAAAGAGCCTTGTAGAGAAGATGATCCATCACCTCAGGCCATGCCTGAGTTTTATATGAGAAACAAGACGAGACAGAAAGAGCGGTGCAGAGAAGGGAATAAATTAGGTACAGCAGGCAATATGCAGCTAATAATTCAGACCAAGTGCCAGACCTAAAATTGGAGTTTGATGGCAGACAAACAAGTGATGCGACGAGCAAGGATTGGGTGGTTTGAGGGACGATCAATTAAAGATGCGTCCCGCTTTCAGTGAGTGTGTTGTCATGAACCGCCGCCACCGTACGAGCCTGAGCTCTCAGGGAAAATGACCCCACATTTCAGGCCCTGGAAGACGATGGTAGGCTGGTGCCGCCTGTAAGTTGGCGCCTACATACATCTCGGTTCCTGTCTCGTCACTTGACGCCCACCTGCCAGGTAGGTGCTCGGTTCGAGTAGAGTAATTATTGGTCGAACATCTAGGAAATGAGCAAAACTCTTTTCTTCTTCTTCTTCTTCTTCTTCTCGATTGATAGAATGAGTCTTGCACAGGCAGTAAACTAGACGGAGATACGATCGACTGATCTATATCTCTCACTGACCCGTCCATGATACGTCTTGATCAGAACATCGAAATCCATGTTCAACCGATTGAAGGATTCGGTGGATAATAGAGTGGCGCGACTAATAGTGCATATGCCATGGCGATTCCCAACAGATCTGAATGCGTCTAGATACTGGAGCTGGTAAACGTTTGGAAACATCAATACAGTTTGTATGGATGGAACCCCATACCGACAGATGCTGTACTTTGACGCTGAACGGGAACCGTTGCGCCACGCAGAACCCCTGGCTCCATTGATTCTTCGAAAAGCGCGCATAGTGAAATGCTAGTGACAGAAGAAGTGTGTATTCCGCCAGCCTGTACTGGATAATGGCTAAATGTCATAATATCTAATAAGTCACGCCTAATGGTATCTATCTTACCTACATTATTAGCGCTTCATTCTGGAACCCTGGCCGTTGCAATGGCTACCTAGAATGGCCAGAATGGATAGCGTTTTCCCCAGTTTACCCCACACTATCGTCTGCAGCTGCACCTGCGGCTTCCGAGTCCGATGATCCAACCCCAATCCTCCTCTCACCTCAACCAGTCCTCGGCTATATTCTCCCAGCCTCACAAGTCAACCTCTTCTACTTACTGCGGTACCCACGAGCCGACCGATCGCTAGGTATAGGACTCGCCGACGGGAGTCTTGCTATCTCAGGGCCATTACCTCGCTCTCCAGTGACGTAAAGCACCTTCCAATTCCGAACGTCGACTGCTGTGCCTCTCGCCATTCAGCCCCCTCCGCCTCCGCCTCCGCCTCCGCCTCTACCTCCACCTCCATCCAGTAGCGACTAAATATCGCGATACCTTCATTCAATCTGTCAATTGTAGAGCTCATTGGAAATATACAAGCGTTCTCTGAACCGCCATCATGTTGTACGTCCACTCCCTCCCCCCATTGCGTATAATCTCCTCATGCGCCGGCGTTTGAGCATCGGCTCGTCTACGCCCGACACAAACTGACACAATGGAATTCCAGCGTGTTACCTCCCCCGCCACGATATCCCACCATGGGGCCTTATGGCGCCGGTGGTATACATCCTGTTCCCATGATAGAGACAAACAATACGTTATCGAATCCGACAGGTCCCGAATGGCAATTCCTGGTCGGAGAAGGTAGACAATAGCTCTCCATGATCTCATGGCATCTCGACTAACGTAGTGAAACCCACTAGGCACGTATACACTTAAAGAAGACTTACATCTTGCGACACCTCCGCCCCATCCTTCCGAAGCCACCGTCCCGAACCCGAACCCGCTATCGACTCTCCCGCAGCCTGCCAGCGCCGGTACCTCAGTCTCTCTCATCGCCCTTGAGAGTCGTCCGGCTCCAAACTTTCTGTATAGAGGACTCTCTTCGACCACCCTCGCCCTGAGTGGCGCCCCATCCAGTATTCAGGAGCATCCCAACGAGGGTCGCTACTCTGCCGAAAATGGCAAGACGAGTGAGGAGGGCCGTACCGGTTCGACAAGCGATGCTCAGGCTACCTCCATTACCATTGGTTCTGCACCTGCTTTTGGCGAAGGCAATGCTTTGCTTACCCAGGTGCCGACCAAGGATGTGAACAAGAAGAGAAAGCCCAAGAACAACATGACAAAGAGCAACTCGTCTTTCATCTCTCGCGTTATTGTTAACGAAAGCCTGTCTAAGAAACTTACAGAGCGATCCAATGATGGCCTCTTTGCTTTTGCAAACATTAACCGCGCCTTCCAGTGGCTTGACATGTCATCGTCATCCAAGGTTCGTGCCGTTGCGTAGCGAGGCCATCCTCGGACATCTCGACTGACATCACGAGTAGCAAGACTATTTGACCAAGATTCTTTTCACAAAAGCGCATTGTCTATGTCACGACGTTAATGTCCATACCAAGAGCGTCTCGCATCTGGACGTTATAATGGGCTTCTCAACTGGAGAGGTTATCTGGTGGGAGCCGATCTCGCAGCGATATACACG
This sequence comes from Fusarium verticillioides 7600, assembly GCF_000149555.1. Taxonomy (NCBI): domain Eukaryota; kingdom Fungi; phylum Ascomycota; class Sordariomycetes; order Hypocreales; family Nectriaceae; genus Fusarium; species Fusarium verticillioides. The sequence continues at coordinate 2,130,257 of NC_031680.1, read as the reverse complement.
ACTGAACAAAATGTAGGATAGTGCTCAGGATCTAGTTTTCGACAGACAATCCGCTGACAGCATATCTTAGGGCGCAATTATGGAACACCAGTTGCGGCGATCCGATGGATTCCAGATCAGAAAACTATTTCTAGGTGCTCACATGGATGGGTCGTTGGTTGTATATGACAAGGAAAAGAGGATGCTCAATTCAACCCCGAAGAGGAAGCGATTAATGGAAATGTGAATGGGACGAGTGGTGAGTCGTTAGATGCCAGCAATGGCGGAGCTCATTACAATTCTATTCGAATCAACAAGTCAGTGCATTCCAAAAATCAAAAGGTCAATCCAGTCGCCGCCTGGAAGTTATCCAACCATCGAATCAACGCCTTCTCCTTCTCGCCTGATAACCGACACTTGGCTGTTGTGTCCGAGGATGGCACGCTAAGAATTATTGACTATCTGAAGGAAGAGTGAGTTGAAGTTCCTGGCGCCTGATCTTGTTGAGAAGCTTATCTGACTGGGCTGCAAGGCTGCTCGACGTGTTCTATTCCTATTATGGAGGACTAACATGCGTTTGTTGGTCCCCAGATGGCCAATACGTATTGACTGGTGGACAAGACGACTTGATATCAATATGGTCACTGTCGGACTCGGCTCTGGTAGCTAGATGCCAGGGACACCAGTCTTGGGTATCAGCCGTTGCCTTTGACCCTTGGAGATGCGATGAGCGAAACTATCGTTTCGGTAGCGTGGGAGAAGACGGGCGTCTTTGTCTGTGGGACTTCAGCGTCGGCATGCTTCACCGACCCAAGGCGGTATGTGCTTAACGCCAACATCGACGATGGCGGGAGACGTGATGCTACACGGCATTGCACTGTGACATCTTTAATCTACGCCACTTCGTTTACACGACTCGATCGCTGACAGCATTTGACTACTATAGCAATCTGTACGACACCGTGGATCTGTCTCATCGCGCTATACGGCTTTGCAGCGAGCTGAGACGGCCACCACGTCCAACTCAAGGTTGCGATCAAACTCGAACCTAGATACCGAAGACGAGGAAATGGCTATCGCACACCCTGTGGAGCCGCGGGCTAGAATTCCAATGCTCCCTCCCGTACTTGTAAGTTTCAATGCGAGGATTGATATGTGATAGCTTCAGGTTGGAAGGTGTCGTAAAACTAACGGTGAGACAAACAGAACAAATCAATTGATACCCACCCAGTCTGTTGGCTGGATTTCACAGAGAACGCTATCATGACGAGCTGCAAATCAGGTAAGCTACACCAAACCAAGCTTTGAAGTCGATCTTCCGGTCCGATTGGACTATTGAGATCAACGATCGCTTGTTCCTGGCATAAACATAACACAAGTGACAGGCTGACATGTGAAACTCCTAAAATAGGACATATGAGAACGTGGCTGCGACCTGGATCGGAGCTTACGGCACAGACCAAGGGAGCAGAAGCCCTGGGAGCAACATCATGATAGACGGATACATGCTGAGCGATAAGAGCCTCGATGGGATTCGTAACAAGGGCACTGGCGAATAGAGTTTCATGATGGGTTTGTTGGGCTCAATTTTTTTTTTTTTTTTTTTTTTTTTTTTGGATGAGCCTGTGAAGCGAGATCCAATAACTGTTATACGCAAGGGGGAGTGGTTGTTGTCGTTTGAGTCATTGGTTGATTCCAGGGTTTGATAGTTTGAATCTGATGTAGGTATACGGATACTGAGACCGGAAATCCACCTCGGATCTTGTTTTTTGACTGCAAGTTTTTAGCCCAGGATCCAAGGCAGCTAAGGAACTTGCTTAGGCACCGGCCGGGATAAGTAGTCAAAGAGTCGTATAGCTGTTGGGGAACCGTTTTGGGCTGTCCTGCAGGAGTAATGAGTCGGCCCTATCAATTAGACGTCTCCGTTAAGCCCACATGGTGATGGAGGCTCTTCGGTGACACAACGAGTTGCCGTGTTTGAGGTCCACAATGGCTGCAGGACCCTGATTTTAGATATTCGACTTTTTTATCCCTCCGAGAGATATCAGTGGATCTCCAGACACTAGACTAGTGCACGTAACGATTACATACATCCAATTGCTGCACGTTTCTAGATAAGTAGGAGACTGAGATATCTCTCTCCTGTTAGTGAGAGCTGTCAGATTTACGAGAATGACGAGAGATTGCATCGTGCTGAAGCAACCGATTGCCCGTTCCGTAAGAGACAACGTCGAGAGACGCGCATGCAGTTGCGTAACCATGATAATGCGAAATGCTGCCATCTCACGTTATCAGATCTTGATTTCTAGGTCTCAGTCGATGATCTTCAACAATTTCCAACCTGAGCCACCAATCGATTAATTTGTAAACATTGTGCACACACACTAATGCGAGCTTATTGCACGCCCGTGGCTCATCTACCGAGTCGACGGCGCCCGTGCATCAAAGCAAGGACTAGGCCCTGTGGAAGCGTAACGTGAACCTCAAACGTAGAGGGTTGAATCGTTCACTAGGTACGGAGTAAGTTACTCTGTACTCCGTAGCTGACTAGCAATAACAGCTGGTTATCGCGTCTCGACGTGGCTGGCTGGACTAGGGACAAGTATTGAAAATCATCCTTGCAAATCGGGAAAAGGGAGGGGGGGCTACTCTGTGCTCAGCCCACTAACACGGCCGTTGCCGAACCAAACCTGATGGACAAGGGTCAGCCAGGACAGACCATCATGCGGTGGCTGACTTTCCTGATGGCGTGTGCTAAACAGTTGACACCAGCAACAGGGCAGAGAGGTGTAGATATAAGCCGATGATATCTGTATATCGAGAGTATCATGAAGTCACAGTGCTGTAAGAGGCCTCAGTCAATTATTGCCGGAACTGGTTTTGGTTATGTCGCATGTATCATGAACTTCTTGCGCTGTCATGAGCTTCTCATGAGAAGTCATGATGAGATTTGCTGGATGTTGCTTTAGCGACCTGGTTGATCTTTGAACTTACGGTGACTCGTTGGACGTTGCGAAATCATTACTTGGGCACTTAGGTTAATGGGTTGATTGGCTCGGGAAACAATTGTACATCTGTGTCGTGTCTGACGGGTGTTTGGCGTCTATCGGTCTTGAATTTCCGGGCCCTGCCTACAGCAAATCAACCAACCAAAAGCTGAGCTGGAAAACTTCTACGCCTGGCGCGGTGATCACAGAGGTTGCGTACTTTACAAGGCTGATTGCTATATACAACGGGTCCAGTACGGTCCTTGGGGCTCCCGAATCAAAGGCCCATTTTTCGAGAATAAAAAGCGCAAGAAAAGACTCCATCGAATGTTTTCGCTAGGCTTTAGCGAAAATGTGTTGTCGGAGCCTTGAAACCCTAAGTTATGTACAAGTATGTGATATGCCAGGACGTAAGAGGTAACCCGAGCTGCCGAGGCGTAATTACCTGAAGTGGCTTTCTCGATGGCATGCCGACGCAGAGCCGTTGTATCCCCGGAACGTGCATATCAACGCCGAAATCTGGAAACGATACTCCGTACCCTTCATGAGATAAAGTTTGAGTACCTGAGGCTGAACTGATGTGGTACCGCCACGGATAAACTGATTAGCCCAAAGAGACACAACCGAACTCATGAGTGGTCCTAATGAGCTAACTAGATCTTCTTGTCGGTGACCCGTCGTCTCGGTGCTTTATCAACGGGTATAGGGGCCGTCGACGGGCGCTTGTTCAATGGAGACGAGCCAAGCTGAAGGCTAGCTTGTTAGGCGTGACATGGGTGCTGTCAGAGACTCAGAGTGTAGTGCATAATGCAGCCAGATAGCCAGGCAGCCAGGTTAAGCTGCTTGACTGAAAGACACAGTCAACGGTGTCTGTAACCGCATTGTAAAAAGCGAGCTCGTATTTGTTCCCGGTCCCGGTAACCGATAGTCGGCAAGGACTGTCAAGAGGATGGACCTTCACCATATGCATACATAGTTCAGACTGTTCTGGTTTGTCCGGCTAAAGGCGAGTCTGGATTCTGCCTTCCCTGGCCTGATTATTGTGATCTAGATCGAATCAGCGCATATCTTCGACATGTTTACCCCAATAGTGCCGGGTATGAATTAACCTCCAAGAGATTCCGGGACAGGGGCCGTTCCGTTCAAAGTCTGGGGCCTCCCAATCCAGACCTGACTATTTGGAACTTTCAGATGCTCAGTCCATCTCGGTTGAGTATCATGACTTACGGGAGGCAGAAGGGTGTCGTAGGAGTGGTCTCGTGCCGTGCCCCCGAATTCTAGAACTGCATGTTCCGTATGTCCAGTGCGTGTGCCAATCGTTGTGCTATGGCTGAGAATCATATGATAAGTAGCAATTACTGCCGTGGGCGCGCAAGATCATCAGAATAGCAAGTAAGTTTCATCATACAGCCTGTACGGCGACAAAGGCGTCAGTTCAGTGCCCACGATGGGATAATGTGACAAATACGGCTGGCTGAGCGCTTCGTTTCGTAGATAAGCAACGACCCGATAGCGAATATTCAATCACGACAGGAAACATCCCGTGCTATGACCGAGCGCCACAAGGTTATGTACTTATCCTCCCTGAGAAAATGACTAGAGATTAGCGGAGCCGCAAGAAGAATAGACAAGAGAGTTTCGAGGTCGCAAGCCATTGCCAAACTCGATGCATTCCTGCCATGATTTGGTTCCGCCGTTTGCAGAATTTATTACTGTCCTTGATTCCTTGAATCAAGGTTGAATAGCTCAAAGGATGAACCAAGGAGTACCTAGTTAGTCTTGCAAATCCAATGGTATTGGGGGTTTCGGCGTGGGGGTCGTATATGTCGGTCTTACCTCAATGTTCTTTGATGAGGTACGTACAGTACATTAGAGCCCCTTCCACGATAATAGACCGGCTTTAATGTCTCTGACTCGAGGCATTGTGACATCCATTGATTGACTGGTGATGTCGGAAAGAGACTGATAGATTTACTCATTCTCAGGGATAACGACACCTATCATCTAAGGTACGGGTAGGTAGTTCCAAGTTGAGGTGAAGTAACTGCTACGGGTTTATCTTTAGCAGCTGAATTGCCTGTGCCTTCCGGTTCGTATCCTACGTAATTGGAGAAGGTCCAATACATGCATGCATAGAAGGTGCTCAACGATGACACCATTTGGCTGGTGCACATGCTTACCCTGCCGTGGCCAACACGAACTTTTCCTAGGGGGCCATGCCAATTAACGATCTTGAAATGAAGCAATTCCAATCATCGTCACTTTTTTTTTATTAATGGAGATGCTCAGGTACTTGCGGATGTTTATCTATCTATCCGTACTACCGTCATCAATTCTCGGCGTTACGACGCCACGCAGCACAGACGCTCGGCACAGCGTTGAACCTGCAGGGCAAAAAGCTTCCATCAGGCTTCGATAGCACGAATCGTCCCGATTCATGCAACAAACCAGCCCCAAGCACTGCGGCGGCGTCTCCGCCCCACTATCCGTTGTCCGTTACAGGGCCTCAAACGTCTTGGCCTTGCTCAGCATCGTCGTTGCGTGTCTTGCGTGCTCTGGCCTAACCACAGTGGTTCTCGCTAGTAAGACAAACGAGGCCGAGACAAATTACAACAAGCAGCCTGGTCTTTTGGGACCCTCTTATCGGCGATGAAAGACCGCGATACATTACCTATCTCAAATTTGATGTCCAAGGCGGCTTATTGACGTTTCGTCGTTTCCCGTTTCCTCCGGCCCGCCAACATCCGACGCCCGTTTAGCATCGCAACCTTCCGGCACGTACGATGTACGAAGAGATGATACATGACACTTGCAGCCAGATCAGCAGGGCAGACCTGTCCTGTACCGTAATTACCGTTACAGCGCAGCACCTTTCCTGCGTCAACCGCGCCATGTCGGCTTTGTGTACGGTAACTGTGCTGAAGCTGTCGACAGGGCAGAATAGGCCTTGTTATCAGTTATCACTACCTCAAAGAGGCTTGGACCCTGCCCTAAACGACGACATTGCAGGGGTGGTATCACTGAACGGAGTGGTTGCTTGATCTGCCTGGGCCCAGTCCGTCTCTGTTTCTGGGAGAGGATATCCGGCTGGTCAATGATCAAAGCCAGAGAGATGCGTACATCGAATGTCATGCTACTCTTTTCTATTCTCTTCTACTCTTTTTCATTTTCCTATGATCTTTTTCAGACTTTAAACGCAATTGAAGCTCCACACCCCTACGACTGTAAAAGAAGGATCATGGTCGCCCCCGATCACTGCTATCCCATCTAACTTGTTCCGTCTCCTTGTTGCCCGCCGCCTCTTCATCATACCCATATCTTTTTTCATACATACATGCCAGGTTCATCTGAATGAGAAATCTTTAGTGACACCGACACGGTGGGCGTCTTATCAGAACAAGACCCTCTTTTTCAACTTTTACATATCGCATCAAATCGCAATCCTGACTCCACCAAACGCCGTGCCGCTTGATCTGCTCTGCTTCGCGCTATCGTCTTGTCGCCTCCCATTGAATGGAACTTCCAAACCCGACCCTTGTTTAACCTGACCCTCATGGGTTTGGACATTTCCTGATCTCACAGCCCCACTCAACTTTTCTAGAGGCTGTACTGTATCCACACATCCCGCCGACTCGTGCGTGGCTTGCACTGTTGTAGCAGCTCGTCACCTCGCGCATTCGCTCGACTGAACTTAGCCGTGATCTTAAATAAAAGCGTTCCGTCTCCTCCAATTTATTCTTCTCTTCCTTCTAGTTCCCCTTCTCGGCATATCGGCATATCACCCAATTCCCCATTTTGCCCCCCCTTCCCATGCTGCTTTGCAGCAAATCACAACAACTTATACAACACAATACGTTATCATGCCGTCCTTTAAGCCCTTCGCTTCAGTGACGGGGCGTAACTCATATAGTCTTTTCGATATTCGGTATGATGATCTTCAGCCATAACTTGACTCAGACCACTTACTAACTGCGCCTATTGTTCAGCCTTGACAGCGACTTTATCGTCTTCCGTGGAAGTGATCACGAATCATCTGGTCAAGTTCTCAAAGGCACATTAGTCTTGTGTCTACAAACATCCCTGAAAATCGAAGATGTTAGACTGCGACTTGTAGGAACCCTACGCCATAGGTAAGTTCTATGACTCGACTTGAGGACCAATTTCTGTAGAGGAAAGCGACTGACTCTATGCAGCTGGGCTGATCCCAGAGGAAGCGCTCCTGGTGTTTCGGGACAAAAGGTTGACAAGACGCAAACGATACTCGAGCACCGATGGGCGCCTTTTGTCGGCACACACGGTAAGAGCATGACGCTTCCCGCCGGCAACTACGAATGGCCGTTCGAATACATGCTTCCCGGCAACATGGCTGAGAGTGTTGAGGGCATTCCCGAAGCATCCATCACATACAGACTCAGGGCAACCGTCGGACGCGGAAAACTTGCATACGACTTGCACGCCAACAAGCACCTTCGAATCATCCGAACATTAGAGCCAGGCGCCCTGGAATTCCTCCACGCCATGAGTGTTGAGAATATCTGGCCTAACAAGGTTGACTACTCAATCATCATCCCCCAAAAGGCCGTAGTGTTTGGCGGCTTGGTCACAATGGAGATGCGCTTCACACCCTTACTCAAAGGGCTGGAGCTGGGCGATATCACGGCACGGCTGATGGAAGTCCGTGAGTGCTACGTTCAAGGATCAGGCTCAGGTTATGGCACCAAGGAGCACCGAACAGAGCGTGAGGTCTCGATGTGGAAGTTTGAGGTTTCGAGAGAAGAGCACTGGCAAGATATGATTGAGGATACTGGTCAAGAAGGCTGGGCGGTCACCAAGAAGTTGAACTTGCCCAAGAGACTTCGCCAGTGCGTCCAAGATCTGAATCACCACGGCATCAAGATCCGTCACAAAATTAAGCTGACCGTTGCTCTTTGCAATCCCGATGGTCATATTTCTGAGGTAAAATGATATTCGAAAGCACAATGAGTTCTGGTTCACTAACATCTCTCGCAGCTTCGAGCAACACTTCCAGTGTCAATTTTTATCTCACCCAACATGCCTCTGGATGAGGAGGGTAACCTCGTCGACCAGTCACCAACCACACCTAACAACGAGCGAGAACTTTCGACGATTGCTCCCCCTGGATATGGAGAGCATGTTCTTGATCAGTTGTATGAGGACGTTGACGTTAGTGGCTTCCAGACCCCCGGCTTTCAGTCAGGCGTCAGCAGTCCCTTCTACGCACAGTCACGAGCAGGCTCGAATGAAAACCTCGCAGCGCTTGCCCACAGCTTACCTGTCGCACCTGCGGCACTTTCATCTCGATTGGCCGATGTATCGCTGGACCCTTCTCGAAGAACGACCTCCTCTACGTCTCTGGGCTCACTAGGCACGCCTGGCTTCATGTCCCCCACGTCTGCACCCCAAGGCCTAGCTCCGAGATCGGAGCCTGTAACGGCAGCACTCACTAGAAGCAACAGCTCCGAAGACTCATCTCGCAACTCGGCTGAACACATCGATCTCGACGTCTCTGATTTGACTGAACTCAACAAAGTCCCTAGCTACCAGACTGCTGTCAAAACCCCGGCTCGCTCACGTGCTGGTACTGGCGACCTGCTGTTGCCAGATTATCAGACGGCGCTGAGCGCTCCTAGGACACCACCGGCTACGGATTACCCAGCAGACCCTCTAGGCACTATATCCGAGGACCAGGACGGCGAGGATCATCCTCTGCATATATCGCGCCCTTCCAGTTGGATTGGCAATGGCCGCGCTTACACGGATGATGCTTCAACCTACCGAAGAATGCATCCCTCGCAGAACCGAAATCAAGTTGCCTAAATGAGCAGCTTGACTTACCTTTTGTTTCTTTGTATTTACATGACCATCGCTTGATTGAGTATGTTTCATAAGCCTCACAGGGCTTGCCGGCGTTTATGTGTTTTTCAATTACGGGAGGCCTCGAACCATGGGAATTATAGACAAGGCGTACTTTTGGGTGACGAGCTCTTTGGCTCGGATGATATCTACCTACACAATATTGGGTCCAGAACAATGCACAGGGAAAACGATGGATGAAGGATGACACTTGTATAATTAATACCCTTGAAGGATATGATAGCAAAGAAGAATGATGAACAATGTGATCAAGGAAGGGATATTCAGACTGAACTAGCCAATGACCAGTAAAATCCCTTTCCTTATAAGTTGACATGGAATTAAAGAAACAGATATCTTGAGATTGTGAATGGTTACTATTTGCCGACCATGACATAGGGGGCGTTTGCGATTTGGTGGCGAGTGAACGAAATTCTTTGGCACACTCGGTGACATCCGAGCAAAAGCTTGTTGGACAGTTAGTGCATATTCTTAACTCGATCTACCGGCGATGGTGGTGGTGTGTTGGGGCAGCTGTATCGAGCGAAATTGGAAGAACTCATGTAAGTAGGCTTGGTGAAGAAGAGGGAGTTTTAGCGATGGAAACTTGTTGTGGACAATTTGTGTTCATAGAATATTATCTTTCGTATTTCATATTTTATAGTGTGATTTCCAGAAAAGACATACAGCAGCGGTAACATGATCAAGGTATTGATATTTCGAGGGAGGGAGGGAGGGGGCCGAGGCCAAGCTTTGAGATGGACACACAAATCGTTGCATCTATACCAAGCTTGCCCTAGTCGTTATGTCGGTGCGACACAAGTTCAAGGGACCACGTCCAGAGTTTTGCGGTAGTTGGAGGGCGATTGACGTCATGACCTGAGATATCAACGCGGGTCTGGTGATGGTTTGTCTTGGTGTTCATGGTACTAACTAGTTCTCGACACACTATGGTTTTGAGGGTTCACGGATAGATTGACTTGTCACTAGTGATTGGATTGCCGGAGATTTGATTTAAAGTGATCAGCTTGAAGAAGAGGAGAACGAGCATAACGAGCATCTAGATGCTGGTGCGGGTGCTGGTGGTGATCCTTGGATAGCTGAAACTGGGACTTTTGAGGGTATACAGAGCGAATATTGCATGATCAACAGTTGTACTGTACCACTTGAAGGACTCAGCTACTACACAGTAACATTAAGAGGGCATACCTACTTTTGAAACTCCAGATCAGCCTCTGATATTTGAGCTCATTAAAACAGGATATTGAGGTGACTAACTCGTGCTAAAATATATTTCGATCGTACCTATTCTCACCAACTTAGCACGGTAGACTACCTAATTCTACAGTGCCTACCTAACCTACCTGTCTTCTGGTGGTTGGCCTCTTTTTTTTATTAGCGCTGGGCCTTCAGCTCTTCATGGCTTGTCTCAACAACCCCTCCCCTCCCAACTAAAGTGGCCTGAATCTCGACGTCATATGAGCTCTCCTGGCGATCATCTCCAAGTTGTACGTACATACTGTACTGTACAGCACAGCACAGCACAGCACAACACATTAAGTATTTATCCACGACGTCAACATTAGCCTGATGATCTAACTTTTAGTTGATTGCCTCCCCGCCAAGAAAACCAGGAACTGATTAGTATTCAACCTCTTCATACTCTGTCCCTATCCTATATAAATACCCCTGTGATCTTCCCCCATTTCGACCCCTGCAAAGAGCATTAGAAAAGAAGCTCATAACTAACCCTTGACTGTGATACCCCTCCCCTCCTTGGCTCCCCCTTCCTCCCTGTCTGCCAAGCTTGGACAGTGAAATCTAATCTCAACTCTCCAATTCAATTCATATACATATAATAATCCTGCATCTCGGCCGTCGCCCCCTTGGACGCCAGCTACACCAAAACGCTTGATATCCCATCACCCAACATGGCTTCACCTACAACAACCGACTTGCCCTCGAGGGCTACTACTGGCTTTAGCACCGTCAGCGAAGATGCCATTCCCGAGGTTGATCCCTCAAGCGTATGTCACCTGAGGTCTCCCCCTAAAACATGCAACTTGGGGGAGATTTGAGCTGACCTCTTATGAATAGACTGCCGGTTTGCTTGCCGAGCGACTCCAGGCATGGAAACATGCTGTCGGCTACATAGAGGAGTACATGAAGGCCATGGAGAAGATCCATGGCCACCACGCCAAAGAATATGAACGGGCGCTCAAGGTGAGCTTAACTCAATTCCAATTCTAACTTACCTCGCTTCAGTAGACCTTGGTCACTAACTCGAGGCACAATAGGCCATCAACAACCCCCTCAAGGAGGGTCACCACTTCGACCAGAGCCTGGGCGGCGTTGCCGGATTCTTCGAGAACATGCGCTCCAACACGCAGTCACTCATCAACACCAATATCGAAACCGAAAAGAGCATCAAGGGCTCTGTCCTCCCCGTTCTCGAACGCTTGCATAAGGAGATCAAGCACAAGGCCAAGGAGCTCGCCCATGGCGCTGAGAAGGGCGCAAAGGAGGTTGACAAGGCTCGCAACACCACCCAGAAGCAGATAGAGCTGCTTGGGCAACATGCGGCCTCTTTCGACTCTGCTGGAGGTCACCTCAGCAGCCACGACGACCCTTATGTCATCTACCGCGGTGTCCTGCACCGTCTCAACAGCCAGGTCATTGCCGAGAACAACCACCGAAATGACCTGATTGCTGTTCAGAACAACTTCCAGAGCTTCGAGGCTCACATCATTGAGGTTGTCCAGCAGGCCATGGAGGCCTTCACACAACTTGCTGGCGGCCAGGCTGATAAGACACGCGCGCTGTACAACGACCAGCTCTCGGTCATCCAACGTGTCGCCCCTGACTTTGAGTGGAATGCCTTCAAGGCCCGCAGCGCCGACCGCCTCGTCGACCCCAACGAGCCCGCCCGCTCTGTTGACGCGATCCAGTTCCCCAACATGGATCACGTTGCGACCAAGGCTCTGATCGAGGGTTCCCTGGAGCGCAAGTCGCGTAACAAGCTATCTTGGGGCTACTCAACAAGCTACTACGTGGTCACCCCCTCCAAGTTCCTCCATGAGTTCAAGGATTCGGATAACAACCGCCAGGACCCTAAGCCGGAGCTTTCCATCTATCTCCCCGACGCCGTCATTGGCACTGTCCAGGGCGAGAAGTTCAGCGTCAAGGGCAAGGACAAGTCCAAGACCATGAGCAGCAAGCTTACCGGCTCAACCGAGCTCAACTTCAAGGCGCACACAGCTGCCGATGCTCAGAAATGGTTCCAGGTTCTCGCAGAATGTGGAAAGAGTACAGCTCCTTTGAGCACTGGCTCCAGCCCTGCAGGATCTACGCCCACGTCGCCCAACCCTCAGGTCACAGCTGACCCCATTGACGCCAAGGTCCAGTCCCCCGTGACTCCCGTGACTCCTGCTACTGAGCACGGCGCTCAAGAGGCTGGTGTTGTTGGCGGCGAGGCTCCTACTGCCGCCGCTGCACCAGCTCCCGTAGCGGTTCCAGCGGCAGCTGAAAAGAAGGAGACGGCAATCTAGAGAGAAGCCTGAATGAGGCGGACGAAGGGTGACAGCCATTGCGCTGGAGGCCCTGCACAATTGATTTTAATGGGTGGGAGTTCTCTATACCCAGTCCTGCATACACAAGCAATAACTGTTTTTTGGTCTCTTGACTTGACTGTGGTTCAAAGTGAGGCTGGCAGCGGCAAGGACATTATATTGTTTGGTGACGATGCAGTTGACGTGGCTTTTGGTGGTTCGAGACGACGATGGTTGAAAAGAGCAAGTCGAGACTCATGATTTTGATATTTAGAATCTGTCCTTGTTGCCTTGATTACTATTGGCGGCTCGGATTGCGGCAGGAAGAAATTAATGCGGATGTGCGCTGGATCTATATACCTACCTACCTACTTACTTGACTTGTATTCGAATGATAATATACAGTTCCATTTCTACACATTGTCTTTGCAGTGCTTAATATGATAATCTAACCAAGATCCCGTCTCTTTGGACACAGTAGAACATTGTCACCTGGAAGGTATTCTACTGCGCTCACAAGTGTCAACCGATTGAAAGAGACTATCCTTGACTGCGATGCTGTGATTCAGACGCGGCAAATATCACCATGCATTACCAAATCACAAGGCACTGCCTGTAGAGCCGGGGAACACGGCACGCGTGTATATACGCAATGTCGTAAAGGTAGAAGCCCAGCTGAATGGGTACGCATGTTGCTCAGTGCGAGAGTAAGCATGGCTGGCAGGCAAAGTGTATTCTTGGCAGTATCATCGCAGGACGCGGCGATGTCAAAGCATTATCGTGGAGATGCGAACCAGTGGCTGTGAGAAACTACGTGACGATGACAAGGTAGAACAAGTGCAACTGACGCGAGGAATGGAAGCATGTATATAAAAGACCGACCGATCGATGACAGAAATGAGGCGAACGATGCACAACATGCATCATATTCTAGTCCAGTAACAGTTGCAGTTACACCTTTCATGTCTTGGTTGCCAATCGTTTCGGCTATCTGAGGCTGGGTATAAGCCATTTGGTTGGTTGTACCGTCTAAACAGGGCGAGTTCTGGAAGCCACGCGCTTGGATGCCTCGAAGCTCGAAGATGGAGAAGAAGTAGAAGAAGGAGACGAAGGAGAATGGGTGGGCAGCCAAGGCGATCGATCCTATGCAGGGATTGGAGCTACAGCTACAAGGCTCAGAAAAGTGAATATAAGACGCATATATATAGGTAGGTATATGAGTTGTCATTCAAGGATGTGGTTCCTGTAAGCATTGGATATTACAAGATGTGCATAAATTATCTATACTTTTCTTTTCTTTTTCTCTTTTTAAACAGTTGAGTCATTAACAAGTTGATAGTCCATCACAACTGTGTGCATGTGCGTGTGTGTGCATGTGCGTGTGTGTGTGTGTGTGTGTGTGTATGTGGGCGGCCAACATAACACAGCACAGATGAGGCTGAAGGACGAACTATCTGCCTAATTCCTCACACCCTCTTCTAAATCCCCTCCTCTCCTCCTCTCTCTCATCGGGCAAATCCAAGGATGCAATCGTTTCAGAAAAAAATGTAGCACAAGCGTCAAGTACATTCATTATCTCCGAGTCTCGTCATCCATCATGAGCTTACCCGAGTATTATACAAGGCACAGTTGAAAAAGGACTTGCACAAGCCCGCCCTGCTTTATACACCAACAGGAGTTGCGAGCTCAACCGCTTTCACATCGTTTCTATTCATCACCAAGTGTCTGCCTCGCGGGCGCCTTAAACGCCTCTTAATTTGTACAGGCTCTGACAGACTTGCTGTGAAAAGAGTACTGCAGCACATGTACCGAATAAGGCTCTGTCAAGCAACTAAAAAAGATGATAGAAGACCAGTAGATTGGCTTTGGCCCCCCTTATTTCCTTTCCATTGCGTCTCCATATCCTGGGAAGGTTATACAGAACTTCCCATCACCCTCAGCTTCAACCATCCTCAGAACCTCTGACACACAGCAAGATCACAAACACCTAATTCACTTACCAATAAGGGAAAACTCGTGTACCACTGATTTGTATACCTCGATGATCTTCAACCCTGTTCCTGCTGCCAAAGCCTTCGTTGTCCCGGGCTAGGAGCAAGAGATATCGGACACAAGCAACGCTTAGCCACCCAAAGGCCAAACTCACGCCTTCAACACCCCATCAAAAAGCATCAAAACAATCCAATTCGCAGCCAAGATGATGGCCAAGCCATGGAACGAATACCAAGGAACTATCACCAAGCTGTACATCAAGGAGGGTAGAACACTCAAGGATGTCCGCAACATTATGAAGTTGAAGTACAACTTTGACGCTTCGTGAGTCCTGGTCTTCAACATCCGAAACGCTGTGAGAGACTGTCTTGCTGACCACCGTCACAGAATCCGCTCATATCGACAGCATTTTGATACTTGGGGAGTAGGCAAGTATACTTGCAAGAAACGAGAAGAGCGCCGTCGCCGATCCGTCAACAAGAGCCTGTCCCTCTCCCCATCACAGTCTCTCGCAGACGTCATCATAAAACAGGAAGAGGCAAGCTCGCCAGCTTCTTCGTCAGGCTCCAGCCCCGTAAGCCGACGCTCATCAGACCAGAAACCTCTGCCTGTGCTGAAGCAGCCCATCCTCTACCCAAACTTTTTCCAGGACCAGATGCGCTCTCAAGACGATGCCCAGGCAAAGATTGATGCTTCCCGGGCGCCGTTGTGGGAACGCCTGGACATAGACATGCTTCGCAGTTCCCAGAATGCTCAAGCCATGCTGCCGTCGTGCGTATATCCCTCTGTTTAGTGCCCGGAACCAAAGCACTAACATGGCGTGTGCAGAATCATGCCAATCCAGTCTTATAACGAGGCTTCGAGCTGGCCAGTGCCTCGAGGCTCGTCATCGTATCTCAACAGCCCCCCCCAGTCCTTTGACCGACCACACTTTGAAAGTATGGTCCCGCGATATGTACCTGACCAGCCGCTGTACCATCGTGACGCTGGACTCCGGTCGGGCTTGCGAGCTCCAGACTTGTCCGTGGGCAGACCAAACCCGGGGGATCTACTTCACCACATGGTTGGCTATCACGGCGTAGCACAGGGGTAGAGCATATGTAGACGACAGACAGTACAGATGAATTCGACTAACACGATCTTTCTGGTGGGGACGGGACACGTTCGAGGATAGAGAACATCGTTGGGTCACACACTCCTTTCAAAAACATTGGTTCGGCAGTTGGGACAGACAGTTGATCTTGGGACGTCTCATATTAAATATATACGTTATCCTAGCAAGGATATTACTCTAGCTTGTTTCCACTTACCGGTTACTCTCAATTGATTTCATTATTTTCATTCTTGCTTCGTGATAAAGCGTCAAGTGACCAAGCTGGTCTCTATCCTCAGGAAAGGGTACGAGATAAGGCATGCGACAGCTTGTCGCTTGACAAGTTGGTTATCCAAAGTACAGCGTGGCAACCAGGCATACCATCTACGATAGCACTCTATGAAAATGCATTGACTGTAAACCTTCAAAGTCATGTTAGCGACTTGTCATAAATGCATGATAAACATCGAAAGAAGAATGCAATAGGAATTTCAGGGTAAGGTGCCTTGTCACAGGCGTTATCGTCAAAGCAATATGGCTACGTTGACCGTCGTGATATTGTAACATCATTTAAGAGGGATTGAGGAGACAGAAGACAAGGGAAAACTAACCTGATGCTGTGGTCAAGCCCACAACGGAGTAAGTGAGGATAAAGGTTGAGTATGCTTTCGAAATGTCAGTCGCTATCGCTGGAAAGACTGCATTGACGTGTCGTGAAGCATCTCGATCAGGGGATAAATGAATTGTCGTCGTAGCGTGAGCTCGGACATATGCTTGTCGTTTTCATTTTGGATCATCATAGAGATGATGTGAAATGCGAATGCAGGGGCCAGTCGGCTACTCACGTCTTGATTATCTGAAAATTGGTTAGCTCAAGTCGCCTAGTGTTTGCGAGCAAATTTGTAAAAGAATCGCGTGTCAGGAAATGCATGAATGGTAAAGTAGGATTGTGTCTGCATCGAAAACTCGTATAAGACTCGTCATCTAAAGGGTTCATCAGGAAGCGAGGATGCTGCTGAAATATGTAAAATTTTACTTACGGTTAGGTAGAGCCAGAGAAGTCTGAGTGTTAGGATTGAATGGCAGAGTACTAGCACTTGAGACATGTTAGCCTCAATGGCCCGAAAACATCCAACAAGTGAAAGTAGATGGTGACGAGTCAGTGGGCGAGGTTTTCTAGGCCTGCCGCAAAGTGGCTTTTCTTGCTCATGTGGTATGATTCGGAGCCCAGTGCCGCTTCATCATGAAAGGTCGGGTGCGGGTCGAGATGAGATATCGCATACCTTGCTAGTAAAATCTTTTTTAGGTCAGCGCAAGCTACTACATGCCTGGCAACAAGTGTGAAGAGGGGAGTCTCAATCAGAAATAGCCATTTTATATCGTCAAAGAAGAACTCAGCCGGTAATTTCCAGCGTATATTGTAAAAGAAATGATCATCACGAGAGACGGGGTAGGATGCAACAGGAGACGCTGTATATGAACGTACCATTTCAGCCAATATCGGGCGTTGAGGAAAGCTTGAGCATTCTCGCAATGATCCACCGCTTGGTGATGAAAGAGCTATTCCAAGGTCAGCGCGTGCTCAGAAATTGCAAAGTGCAAAAGCGAAAGCGAGATCAAAGTCTTTCAGACTGACGTGTAAAAAAAGAGGTTTCATTCCATTTAGGTCAAAGACTCTAGTTTGCGGTGTAAGGTGTCATCAGGAAGAAATGAGTAGCCGCGCAAGATATTGCGCCGTCTAGAACGTACCTCAGCTTGATTGTTTGTTTCTTTTTGTGTTGTTGAGAAAACCTGAAGAAGCTTGGAAGAGTAAAAGTTTTTGTAGAGAAAAAGCTCGGACAAAAGTTGCAATGTGGGGAGCACGGACCCTTATTCTTCCGCCTCCGCATCTCCCAAGCAAAGCAGAAGTATAATGTTCGGCGACGAGCGACGAGCAAGAAACGGTCCACATCGAGAAAATTCAGTGAAATATGGATCTCTTCAACTGGATTTAAGATTGCAGCTCTCGAACTACAAGGGTTTTGGTGGAGTAACAAGAATTGTGGTTTGAGATTTGGGGAGGTTGGTGAACAAACAGAAGTGACCCTGATCTCTCTCCATCCTCGATTGCCATCACGTGATATCGCGTTCATCCTCACGCGCCTTTCGTGACATCGAGTCTGTGACGCCATTACTTCCTCCGTACCGCCCGTAGACACAATATACCAACCATTTATCTTATAGAAAGATGCCTGAGATCGCAGAAGGTCCGTTTGAGACCCGAGTTTCGAGATGAAGATTCCAATGCTGAGCCTGAAATAGTTGCCCGTATCGTCCATTTCCTACGCCTTCATGTGGTCGGGAAACGCATCGTATCCGCTTCTGCAATAGATGACAAGAATGTGTTTGGCAAAGTTGGTACAAGTGGTGAGGAAGTAGAAACTGCTCTGAAGGGGAAGAAGGTTAGGAATTGCCTGCTACAGTTTGCGTTCATCGTACTCATCATTCTAGATCGTTTCTGCAGGAAGCCAGGGGAAATACTTCTGGTGAGTAAACTCACGGCGTTGTTATAAGATCAACCAATTTACCAACGGCAGGATCACCCTTGACAAACCTCCGCATCTGGTAATGCATTTTGGAATGACCGGTAAGCAAGTCTAGCGAAGAAACGAACCCAACAAAACAATACTAAGTCAAAGGGACAGGTTGGATGCACATCAAGGACGAACAGACAGCATATACCAACTACTATAAGAAGATGAAAGAGGGCGAGCACGAACAATGGCCGCCCAAGTTCTGGAAGTTCCAGTTCAAAACCGAGGGTTCGCCTGGCGTAGAAGTAGCCTTCACTGATGCGCGTAGGTTTGGTCGCGTGCGGCTTGTCGACTGTCCCGGAGACCAGATAAGGAAGCATTCGCCTCTGGTAGAGAACGGACCGGATCCAGTCGTCGACCTTGATCGTTTCACTGAAGATTACTTGCGTTCCAAGATGCGAGCCCGTCATGTCCCTATCAAGGCCCTCTTGCTAGATCAAACGATGATCAGTGGAATTGGTAATTGGGTGGCTGACGAAACACTCTACCAAGCTAAGATTCATCCTGAGCAATACTGCGATTCGTTCAACGATGCCCAAATCGCTACCCTCTATGAAATGATCCGCTATGTGTGTCAAACAGCCGTCGATAAACTGGGAGACTCAGACGAATTCCCCGAACACTGGCTCTTCAACTATAGATGGAGCAAGGGCGCAAAGGGCGCAGCGACCAAGCTCCCCAATGGCGAAAAACTGGCTTTCATTACAGTTGGCGGACGGACAAGTTGTTATGCGCCCGGCGTACAGAAGAAGACGGGAAATACAGCTCCCGGCATCAAAGAGGAGCCTCTGGAGGAAAAGGCCGAAATTAAAGCTCCCAAGAAGTCAAGAAAGAAGTCACCAGAGGCAGCCGAGGAGAACGTCCAGCCTCCAAAGAAGAAGCGCACAAAGGCGACCAAGAAGGAGACGAATGGAGACGCCATAAAGACTGAGGATGCTGCCGAGGAAGCACAGCCAGATGTTGGGCGAAGAAGATCCACCCGCCTCAGGAAGTAGATGCCTAGTTCTGGCTCTAAGAATGCAATGGATGAGTAGCCAAATGGTCGAGCTGGCTTGTCTCGCCACACCGCATGAAGTCTTACAAACCGTGGCCTGGCGTAGGGTACATAGATATTGGAGACTTAGCCGAGTTCTCCAAACTTAAGGAGCATGGAATTTGCATAAACACGACATGGAACTGCATAAACTAATGACAAAAAACAGATATGATCTGGACCTGAAGCTGCCACGAATTACCTAATAGTCAACAACGCCAGCTTAAAAGCCAGGAACAAGCATGGGTGAGAGGAGGGATATCTTTTTCATTGTCTTTTCAACCGCCACTTTTCGGGACGCCATGAAACCCAGTCTATGCCAAAATACCCCCTAGGAATCCAGAAACAGATGCAAGAATACAGGAACCAACTGAAGGTGGTATCGTCAACCATCAATTGCCCTGTGGATATGTGTGAACATGAATCAAGTAGAACAACCAGCCACTCGCCCGCCATATTCCCAACAAATTCTCCTAATAACCATTTCCTATGATAATGTCGGTTTAGTTGCCATTGGACTCAGCGCCGTTGGCCTCGAGCTTTCCCTCAGTCTTCTCAAGGTATGCGACCAAATCAGCAATGGTGCAGACCTTCAAACCCCACTTTCGGGCGAAAGTGATACAATCCTCGCCTCTCAACATGCCATGATTATGACGAAGAGCCTGGCCAGGGGCCTCCTCGCCGACGTCGACAATTTCGCAGATAACCGCGGCATGGGCCTTGCCAGCTAGTCGGCAGAAGTCAACAGCAGCCTCGGTATGACCCGGTCGCTGTCTAACGCCACCAGGGCGGGATCGCAGAGGAAGGACATGGCCTGGACGGCGGAAGCTATCAGGGCGTGCGTTGGGGTCGGCGAGTGTGCGGCAGGTTAGAGCGCGGTCGCGAGCACTGATTCCGGTTGAGACGGAGGGGTCGGCTGAATCAACTGAGATGGTGTAGGCGGTACCTCGAAGGTCCTGGTTGTTGGGGACCATCTGAGGAAGGTCGAGAGAGGTAGTGATATCGGGGGAGAGAGGAGCGCAGACGTAGCCGGAGGAGTGGTGGATAAGGAAACCCATCTTCTCGGTTGTAACATCTTCAGCAGCAATAATCAAATCGGCTTCGTTTTCTCGTGAAGGGTCATCAAGCACGACGAGGAATTCTCCATTCCCTGCCACATTCAATGTTAGCGCAGTGACACATGAGAGGATTATAGGAGCCACGTACGGAAAGCCTCGATCGAGTCGGGGATTGAGTCAAACTGGTTCTGGGGGATTGTTGCGGGCATCTTGGAGGTATGATGGGGAATAATGGCAGAGGAATTGGACAGTGCAGGGTATGGAGTGTTGCAACAGCAGCAATTGGTATCCCAAAGAGAAAGCCTTGGTTCTCGACCTCGGCTTGTGACTGTCTGCGACGGGACGCACGCACGAGGAGAGCGGGTTCGGAGGCGGAGACGGAAGCGGCGGCGGCACGCGGGGGTTGATGAAGGGTCAAGTCAAGGAGGGGAACGGAACTGTTTTTTTTTTACTGGGGACTCAGATATGGGGAGCCGATTAGGTGATTGTTAAGCACCAAGAAGAAGTTGAGTCAGCAAAGAATTGATTGAGTGAGGGAGCAATAATTCAGGCGATGGAGAGCGAACTGCAACTATCAAATATGCTCGGATACGGCATTTGATTCTCGCATCGCATGATTCAGACACAACCTTTTTTCTCCAAAGCAAGCCAAGCCCCGCTCCGCAGTCCGGTCTTAATCACAGCCGCGCGGTGAATTTCCCGCTCGCTTCCTTACGATCGAACCCGGCTTATCCGGTCTAAGTAAGCCCAAATCCCATGAAGGCCTATCTGAATGCCGAGTTACTTTCCCCTCGGAGCCATTGGTTGTGAACCCGTGGTGCATTGTCGACAGGGCACTGATGAGCTCACATGTCATTGCATCGTTGGTGATTCCAAAACGGTCTTTACTTGATCGGGCAGTTGAGGTAGTATTCTTTTGATTCTGATTGGTCAGTCATGGCTCACTCATTATGTCAGCTTTGTTGAAGACGTTGTCAGACTAAGGAATTGCGAAGCATCAGTCAGCGAGAGACGATAGAAATTCTTGGACTTTGGTAGAGTTGTAGTGGAACCGATGGCGGAACCGTCCGAGTGCACCCTGCGATCGAGTTGAATCTTGTCATCGTTGAACCTTTTTTCAGGGTCCATCGAGACTGACTATCTTATCTTGCTTGGCTTGCAGCTTTGTCATCCGCTCATCGATCCTCGCATCATCCACACCTTACCCATTCCATTACCACCTACCAACCAAACCGTGACCTCTCTTACTTCACCCCCGAGCCTCCAAATATGCCGGCTCCGTCCCGGCCGGCGGGTGCCCTCTTCCGCAACCTCGCCCGATCAAGTCGGCGGCCTTTAGCCCTCCCATTGCCGGCGAGCCATACCATCGCAGCCTCTATTACGACATCGCCAACACCTCGATGGCACTCCACGTCCTCGCCCAACTCGTCACAGAATTTCTCCTCTGTCAACCCCGATGAGGTCTCGCACTTCAATGCGCTCGCCGCCGACTGGTGGGATCCTCATGGGTCCTCCCGGCTACTTCACCTCATGAATCCTTTGCGTCATGACTTCATTCGCGCTTGTCACCGCACCGACCCCGATTCTCCCACTCGAGACCTGACATTCCTTGATATTGGCTGCGGCGGTGGTATCTTTGCCGAAAGTGCAGCTCGTCTACCGACCACGAGACATGTCACTGCTATCGATCCCACCCCCGAAGTGCTCGCTGTGGCACGTTCACACGCTCGCAAAGATCCTGGCCTTCGCTCCAAACTCGAATATCGGCAAGCATCAATAGAAAATCTTCCTCTTCCTGCGACACCACAAGAGGCCTACGATGTGGTCTCGTTGTTCGAGGTTATCGAGCATATCGATGCTCCAGGCGCATTCCTGGACAGGGTGCGCCCCTTCGTCAAACCTGGTGGATGGCTTGTTATGAGCACCATCGCACGAACGTGGATGAGTTGGTTTACCACCAATTTCATGGCCGAGGACGTTCTGGGCATTGTTCCCAAGGGAACACACGACTGGAACAAGTATCTCAACGAGGAAGAGTTGCGAACTTTCCTCGCCGGTCGAGGCTGGAGCCACCCGATGGTGCAGGGTGTGATATATGTCCCCGGGCTTGGCTG
This sequence comes from Fusarium verticillioides 7600, assembly GCF_000149555.1. NCBI lineage: Eukaryota > Fungi > Ascomycota > Sordariomycetes > Hypocreales > Nectriaceae > Fusarium > Fusarium verticillioides. The sequence continues at coordinate 2,108,006 of NC_031680.1, read as the reverse complement.
GAAGCAGGTCGATGGCAGTGAAAAGGTAGGTAACTACTTCTTTGCTGTGCGTAAATCCGAGGCCTCATAGGGTTGGCTCAGATGTGTATGATTCATGTTGCTATACGGTTACACAAAAGTTTGGGGTCGCAAATGATCGAATGACAGTCAATTGTAATATAGTGTAAAATGATTAGGTAGTTCGCCAGCTGAAAGGCTCTTACTATGTAAAGTATAATCCGATAGGGGATTTGTCAACTATTAAATTGGCGTGATTCCACATAAAGCTCCTGTAACAGGGCATGCGTCATGCGAGGATCAAACTTGGTCCTGCTAGAGACTACCAATGGGCATTTTGGTTGGTGAGAACTATTCTCTTCGCTCAGCTTACCTATTGTAGAAAAGAGCGTACCTGTATACTGTAAGGCTGGGGAGTTGTCGTCGTTTGCAATGTCAGTCAGAACTAGCAGTTCCTAATGTCGGAATGGGCACCACCGAACCAGTAACATCTCACAGCATGTTGCGGCTCTGCGAGCTGATACAGCTTCATGCTCCTGGATCCCTACCACTAATAAGGATTTACAGCTTACCGGGATATGATCCTTGGCGTAACAGGTTTTCGCGTTGCACGTCAACTCGTACAGAACAAACAGTGCCTCACGTTGAGCATGAGGTATCTATTTGGTGTATTTGTTCTGAGCAACAGCGAATCGAATCTAGAAGACCTCAATTATCTAAGAGGGTCTTCACATGTTTTGATAGGTACCTTAGCTAGCTAGGTATCCTTGACCAGACAATTACGAGGCACTCACTGTACGTCGGGCTTCATACAGCTACCCGAGACAACCCCGCCCACTAAGATCCAATGCCTTAGCCGACAACGCCAGGGCAGATTCCGCTAATTAAGAGGGCTGACAGACTCCAAAACGCCCGATGATGAGCCTCCGATACAGTGCAAGACCGGGTTCATGGCGGTACCTGGGGCGGCAGAAACGAGGAGTCAGTGGCTGCCCCGTAACTGCAGCTGCAACGGTTCCTCCACTCCCGTACCCAAGGATGGAACCCACTTGACCTGGGCTCCTCCTGGATTGATCGGCCTTTTCCTCTTTCTCCTAGCTACCTACATCAAATTCAAGGTACCATTTCTAATAATAATGACTGTCGTTCGTTGACAACTATTCCAGTGTTTCTTATTTCATCGTCTATCAGTCGTTTATTTCCAAATCAGCTCGTCATTTGTTTTGTTTTTTTGTCTCGGCAGGTCTTGTCTCAATCAATCGCTCGCTGGTGTCTTGCTTGACTTGACTTTGTCTCGCCCTTTTAGTTATTGTCTTGCTATGGGTTTGATTATTTGTTGGATGACGACGACTCCTACCGTACCCTCTCACCACTCCTGAAATACCGGTACCTGATCGTTGCATTGCTACGAAACGACACCTCTTCCTCCGCCGTTATGGCGGTTCATCGCCTCATTTGTTCTCCTCTTTATATACGATTTTTGGTTGCTTCTGCCTTGGTGTCCCTATCATTCGCACAATTTATCCCTAGCTCCGATGCTAAGGCGCGTAACCTCACAGTCGTCCGTTCACCAGCAAATCGGGATGTGACTGTCTCTTATAAAACTCCCGAAGGCGTCTGTTCTACAGCATTCGACTCTCAAAAGCAGTACACAGGTTGGGTGTCGGTTCCCGGGGATTATCCAACCAATCTCTTCTTTTGGTTCGTCGAGGCTCGTGAGCGGACTGACAGTCTCACTATCTGGCTCAATGGAGGACCAGGATCCAGCTCACTCTATGGTTTCTTCACCGGCAACGGGCCTTGTGAAGTTGTCGAGAAAGGGTTAAATGAATACGAAACGCTTGTACGAGAATGGGGCTGGGATCGAGCCTCTAACATGCTCTTTATCGATCAGGTAGGCAAACCTCGAGTATCATCGCCAACTCACGAGAGCTCACATGCACCTTTCTAGCCCAACCAAGTTGGCTTTTCATACGATACGCCTACCGACGGCACACTAAACTTTCTCAGTCAAAATGTTACTGAGCCTCCAGTGTCCTACCCGGAGCTTCCAGAATGGCTCGTTCCCAATGGCACTTTCAGTTCCAACAATGGAAATTTTACTGCCAATACTACTGAGACCGCTGCCATGGCCGTTTGGCATATGGTCCAGGGCTTTTTGACCACGTTCCCACAGTACCAGCCTGCCTCGCGTTCTCGCAACAACTCACTTGGCATCAATCTCTTTGCCGAGAGTTATGGTGGTCGCTACGGCCCTATCTTCGCGGAAACCTTTGTACAGCAAAACGCACGACGGGAGAGCGGGGAGTTGCCACGCAATTCAACCATTGACGTCCATCTCAGTTCTCTCGGCATCGTCAATGGTTGCGTTGATATGGAGATCCAAGTACCTTACTATCCAGCATTTGCCAGTGACAATACATATGGCTATAAAGCTTTATCTGATAGCGACGCCAAGTTCAACCTCGACAAGTTCTCTGCTGAAGGCGGCTGTCGCGATCTTCTTCAAAAATGCGCCACCGATGCATCAGTCAGCGATCCCGAGGGCGAAGGGAACGAGGAATCCATCAATGAGATCTGCTTTGAGGCTCAAAGTAGCTGCAATGACATTCAAAACGCCTACTCTAGTTCAGGTCGTGGCTGGTACGATCTTGCTGCGCCCCTAGCCGACCCTTTCCCACCTATGACATTCTTGGAATACCTTAACCAAGACTCTGTGCAAAAAGCTATCGGTTCTCCTATCAACTTTACAATGACCAACATAAACGTCAATCTCGAGTTCCAATCCACGGGCGATCAGGCTCGTGGCGGCAATATCGCCCGTCTAGCTTCTCTCCTTAATTCAGGAGTACGGATTGCCCTGATATATGGAGATCGTGACTATATATGCAATTGGCTTGGCGGAGAAGCTGTTTCGCAAAGCCTGGCCAGCGAAGCAGGCGGCGAATACAGCATTCGCTTCCCTGACGCTGGATACGCACCCATCATCGTCAATGATTCATACATTGGTGGTGTTGTTCGTCAGTTCGGCAACCTATCTTTCAGTCGTGTTTACCAAGCAGGCCACGCTGTGCCTGCTTATCAGCCTGAGACTGCCTTCCAGATTTTTGCTCGTATCATCCTTGGCACTTCAATTTCTACTGGCAAGGACATTGATGCCGCCACGTATAATACTACAGGTGATGCCAATGCGACGCATACTGAAGATCTTCCCAAGCAATTGAACCCAACGTGCTACGTCCGGAACTTTCAAGGCAGTTGCGATGAGGGTGCCCAGGAACTAGTCAAGGATGACAAAGGGACTGTGGTCAACGGCATACTGTATACCTCGAAGGAAGATTGGCCGCTACAAGCAGAGACGACGGAGACACCAACGACATCAACTTCAGATCCCAGCTCAACATCGGATATGACCGGTGTATATACAGCAACTGAAACACCTGATGCTGCAGCATGGAGCCCGCCCAATTCAGGGCTAGTTGTTGCCATTGCTGGCGTTCTGGTATTGCAGGCTGTTGCATGAGCTCCCAAGTCTGAGGGAGCACTGTATTGTTTGTTGCACCTGCGCAGCACAAGCGGAGAACATTGTTATAGAAGAATTTTGGCGTTATCCCCCAAGGTTTTATGGGTAATGGTAATTAGCACCGGTTGGAAAAGCATCGCATTGTATGTTTCTTATTCGCATGAGGCTCGTTGAGCCAAATAGCGCAGGGGTAATGAACACTCAAGATACCCTACGTTGTCATATATATAATATTTCTAGAGTAAAATATAGCACATTCCGGAATACCCTCTTGATTTCTATCCAAGTCCTTTGATTCTCTCGGGCCATTCTGTTCTTCACTTTTCATTCTATTACATAACTATGTGCAGCATCTGAAGACTGTTCTCAATTGCTAGATTGGTTTCTATCAGTTCTAGCACTGGCGGGGTATCATTCTATCATGTCTTCGTAGTGAACAAACTCGCACGTTTGACCTAAACCCGTGGTCATTCTCCTCTCCTCTCCCTCTTGAGCGGCCTTCCGGGGACAGCCTGTGAGCCTCTAACTCGAAGTTCGTCGTCGCCGTCGCCTTCGTCATCTTCGTCCATCATTTCCTGCTGCTTCTGTGCCAGACGAACACGCTTGATACGGCGCGCCATGGCTTGGTCCTGGAAGAACTCGTGGTCGAATCGCGCACGCGTGAATTTCTGTACACTACGTTAGTCAACGGTACTTGTATGATGGAGAGTGAGCGGACCTGCGAGCATCCTGCTTGTGGACATTGAGACTCTCCTCGCATGGGTAGATACTCGAGCAGAGCGGCCTTCTCGAATGTATGTTTGCAGTTTCGGTTGGTGTAAGGATCCTTCATGGGTTGTAGTGTCAAGGGGCAGTTAATGCTCTTGACCTCGCGCTCAACAGCAATATCATCGTCGTCGTCTCCGCCCCCGGCACCGGCTCTTTTGACATCAATAGTCATGATAGGTTCGCCGTCGGAAGTAAACCAGCGTGAGGCATCGGGCAGTGGAGGCCCCTCATCGCCAGCCATAGCATCGTGCCACAGCTTTTTGAAGCCAGCGTAGTCGTTGTTGAGAGCATAACGCTGGTGGGCGGACATTTTAGTATATTCAGCGTCTTTCTTCTGGCGCAGTTCTTTGTAGATTTCAAGTAGGCTTGTTGCAGCCAGCGGCTCCTGCTCGTCGTCCTGTTCGCCGTCCTGCTCGCCTCGCTGAGCGTCCACTTGTCTTTGTTGGGCAGCTTCTGCACTGGCCTTGTCATACAACTCGCTGAACATGACATCTTCATCTTCCAATTCGGCTCTGCGATCGATCATATCACGAATGGCCTGTTCCGATGCCGCTGTCAGTGTGTTGATGCGCTCCTCCAGTTCAGGGAGATGAGCTTCAAGGCGTTGCTCGTCCTCGGATTTCTCTGTCTCTTTCTCCTCTCTTCGGGCTTTTAGACGGGCCAGCTCTTCACGCTGCACGCGCAATCTCTCGTGTATATCACTGATGCTAAAGCCAAGCAATCGGACAGATTCGTTGATCTGCTGTTGATATGCAGCCGTTGAGCGGGTGTTTGACAAGTCGTGCAGCTTGCGGCGAGCAACATCGGTGAGTGGACATGTTGGTGGTTCGTACTCAGGTAACTCTGTAGATGAATTACCAGTGCGGTTGATGCCTCTCCGAGACATGTTGGGATCTTGATATGGCAGCTGTATAATTAATTGAGGATTGTATCGATGTTTGAGCAGTTGGTGTAGTGTAGTCTCTGTTAGCAACGCGACACGCGTTAATTGAAAGAGAGACGCGACATTCACATGGGTGTGTGGCCCAGTGCGCATCGCCTACCCTAGACCTGCCTCTTGCCCCATTTTGATTTGGCCGTTTTGAAAGCCTGTGGCTCTCATTGGTAGGCGCCCAAACGGTGCTACTTTACTAACACGGATTGGAAAGACATCTCGATGAATTGAATGTCACAAAGTCAGAGACGACAATATGACATGTTTCGCGAACGAACCGAACGGAGCAGGGGCACAGATCACGCGCCTGTCGATCTGAAGAATGGCGGGAATCGGTGTCAATCAGGGTCCCTCCCTCTGGAACCCGAAATCGCAGCATCATTGATCCATATCACCTTGACAAAATGAAGAGAATAACTAATGAGGATCAACTACCTGACATTTGTAGCGAGTGTGGTAAACGGCCAAAAGATGCACAGCAGTCGTCAAATACGAAATCACGAGAATAGCGATCAGTTGACAATGTCTGGGCAATGCATCGACGTCAACTGCACCTTCAGAAGCGAGGATGGGTTATGCCAGTAGCTCAACCCAGCCCAGCCCGGCTCGGCTGAGTTAGTACCTACCCACTCAGCGTCACCGGTGACGATGGTAGAGGTCTAGACTCTATGAGGACCAGGCACAGTGTCATAGCCAGAGCCAGAGCCATAGCCATAGTCATGGACTTGGCCATGGACCTTCTCCAACATCTCGATGCACTTTCCGATGTCTGCGGTCGTTAGCGAAAACCGACCAGTGAAATCCTTTTCTGGGGCGTTTGTCTTGAATCGGAGACGAAAGAAAATAAGGCGGGCGGGAGGGGGAGACGGAAGCCTCCAATATGCTTGTGTTTGATCATGGCAACCAAGACTTGGTTCCACGCATCGAAGCCTTAGCAAGCCATCGCGCCTCAACACCAAACAAACTCTTTCTCATCCTGGACCCGTGCATCGCGCATCGGCTACAGCATCGATCATGCAAAAGACGGTTGCTTGTGAAATGGCCAAGGCTCGCCAACAACGCATGCACATACGCATATGTGTTGCTTAACATTAGCGAGGAGGGTCCAGATCAATCGAGTCGAGGCCGACAAACGTTGATATTGGCGCATCGTCGATGCTATCAAGAAGCCATCGTGATGACGGGTAGACGAAAGCCACAACAAAAAACAAAAAAACAACCCGGAAGCGATCAATATCTCTTGCATCTGATGATCGAATTTGAAACGCCAAGAAGAAACAAACAAACAAACAAACAAACAAACAAACAAACAAACAAAAATGACAGTCGATAATGAATCCGTGAGGCGCTCACTGTATTCCGTCTGTATATTCGGCTTGATTTATGAAAGCAAACTGCCGACGACGAGATACAGTCCATCGCACCGATCCAGAGGCCTAGTTCAAAGTACTCAGCGATCTCAGCAGTACGTACCTTTCCGTTTCACCAATCTGACAGCTCGTTCCTAGACTAAAGTGGAGATCCTGGTCGATGAGTACCGATCTTGTGCCTCGAGACTGTTGCTGGCGATCTCTTCAACTGCTCGGGGACCATGAGAATCGAGCACTTTGAACCAATCGAAGAAGACCCTACGAATTGGGTTCCTTTACCCCTACCCATACGTATTACGCATACACCTGACTTGTGGTATTCAGACCCCTGCTTCAATGCCGTTCAATGACTGTTGGGGCTGTTTGTCGAAGCAAATATGAGGCTGTATTGCAAGCCCTCAGGACTCAAGAAAAGGTGCAAATCATGCTCAAATACAACCATTCATCCACGAGAATGTCCTCTCCTCATGCTCAGTGAGATGCGCGCTACTTGAACTCCCAAAAACCAACAGCTGCAGTTCAACACCATAAACAACACAGCACTAGTTACATACAGTACTTGGACAAGAATAGCTATACTCACACCAGATCGTCATCACCCACACCCCCAAAGCATCGCCGCCTCTGTCAATTCCTTTTCAGGGTCCATCACGATTTGCCTTCGCATTTGGAAGTCATTGAAAGCTCCGCCCGCACAGTTATTCCCTGACAAGTCTGACTGTCTTCTGGGGCCTCATCTGGGATAACTATCCAGCCGCATCCTGGACGATCCACGAGTTCCTCCTTACTTACCTGCTAGTCCATTCATCCCTCAAACTTGCAACCTATCCGCTTCTAACTTTTCTATCCGACTGATACCTGACGACTCCAACATCTTGCAACGCTGCTAACTGACTCCGTCATACTGACCGCGTTTATTCTGGTGCTACCTCAGCTGGGGACACAGGGGCCCGGGTCTATATATCACCTTACTCATATCTCCTGTTATCCTCGACATGACAGCTTCCATGCGTGCCATCTCTTCAACACTACCTCTGGGCTTTCCAACATCTCGCTCGCCCTCTCCTCACTGCTCAGCCATGGCGTCCAAGACAGTTCCAGCTATGAATCCCTGGGAGGTCAATGCTCTCAATGTACGTTTTGGATGTAATCTTGTTTCAAAGTGGCACCCATTGACTTTTCATAGTATGAGTTTCCTCAAGAAGGCTCCTTCAACGTTGACGGCACAGTAAACTCTGCAGGTACTTGGCGTCGAGTTCAGGACCCCGTCATCTACCCCGGGCTCTACGCGCCCAGTGGGATCGACATCATGTCCATCTTGGTGAGCCGACTTACACCGTCACTTCTCTGCCCACAGGCCACTAACAGTGAAACAGTTCCGTGTCATGGGCCGACCAAACCCTCAAGTTGTTCTTGGTCCAGTGGACTGTTCTGTCGCCCTTGTCGTGTGCGATATGGGCCAGGCCGACGCCCCCGTTATCTATGTTTCTGAATCGTTCTCCGAGCTCACTGGATATACAGCCCGTGAAGTTCTTGGGCGAAATTGCCGCTTCCTCCAAGCACCGCCAGGGCATGAAAGATCTCTCGACAGGAAGGGGACGGACAAGGTCGCTTCACACCGCATGCGACAGGCCGTCTGTGCTGGAAGGGAGATTCAGATCCCCGTTACCAACTACAAGAAATATGGCCAACCCTTCAACAACTTACTCACCATAATCCCCGTCCCTGTCGATGAAACTGGCTGTCGTTACTGCATCGGCTTTCTGAGCGAGATGGATTGAGTGAACAAGCCAGCCGCGATCTTGCAGTGTTTGATAACACCGTCGACGACTTGACAACATAGTGATAGTCTCAATTGTTGAACCGCCAACGACGTCACCATACAGCGCCGCACAACGAAACAGGGGCTCTCTTCGATGAAATTTCACAACGACACCAACTTCTTACACTTATTGGTATACGAACCTGGTCTGCCAGCGTCTTGGAGATTCTTGTCCAACTTGCGCTCACTCCATTTTGTGGAGATGCTCACCCAGTTCCGGTATCTCTTTGCTTTAAGGCATTTATGAACATTTACGATACCCTTTGCATTGGCATATTATTCTCTCAGTCAACACATTCACGGCTCCTCATATCAGAAGCACTTCAAGGTGTTCAGGTCTTTTTCTTTACTAGAACAAATGGTTAAGCGTTGTTATTCTGTCCCCACTGTTACTGTTTTTGGTCTTTTCTTATCATAGTTTGATGATTCACGCTCTCATGTGAAACTTTTGGATTTTTAGATTTTTTTTAGCTGGAAATCAAGCTCGGGCTTGCCTAGTACAGCAACGTGGGCCAGGAAAAGACAGTTTTTTGTTTGTTTATCATAGACGTCGCTGTCAGGCACGAGCATATCATGTTGGGCGCAGGAGGAGTACATACATACGTACATTTGATTTGATTTGATTTGATTGATTTGCTTGGCATTGCGTGTCGTTTGACTTGAAGGGCGAAGCAAGATGGTCACGGGGACCCAAGTCAGAATACGATGGGATACAGTATCTGACCGCCGCTGTCAGATCATGGATACACATACTTGTACATACATACAATATAAACATTCTGAACCAACAGCATTTCTTGTTGAGCCGGCCTTTACCTGTGATTGCCCCGTATCAGCCGGAGACCCTTGTCTCGATCTCCAGACCTCCCTGTCATGCTACGAGATCGAGCCAAGGGCTATACAGATCAGACCAACACTGTACTATTGCTGTACACTGATGCCCAAAAACTCAAAAAAACAAGTAAAGGGACAGCAAAATGGGTCCCAGACGTTTCCTGTCACTACCAAGCTTGGTAAAGGCGCAAATAAAGTTTTGTGTCAGAACTTGGCGATTGCTTCAACAAGTTATTAAGAGGGTCTGGGATATCAGCTCACAAGGACTCTTCATGATTTTACTAATAAACACATTCAACGCAAATTCCAGTCAGTGGACACCGCTCATCATGTACGTGGTGTCGATATCGGGTCGAAGTATACCAAGGAAACTCTCCCAGAGACTGACAGAGAGCCGTCGTGTAAGTGCGGTGATTACCTTACACACTTGCTTGACGTACACCCGAACAAATAACATATTTCCAATACTGAACTCCTTCGAATTTGCTTATTACTACTTTCAATTAAGGCGCCCTTTGCGATAAGTTTCCGCAGCAGGCTCCATGGTAGGATTTGACGATGATGTCTCTGAAACACACGTCCTGACATTCCATATGAAGCCGTCTTGGTCGGCGCTTTGATAAAGGGGACGCTCCAATGAGCCGGACTCTACAGGCCTGTCTACGGGCTACCAAAGGGTGGGACAGTGCTTAGCTGACGGTCACACCTTCGGGGTCTTCTGATCTCTCAGGGATTCAAGCCAACTCAGCGTCTTTCTAGCAGTCCCTGTTTACCGCCGCTTTAGTCGCAATTAGAGAAGACTGACTAACTCAAAAAAAGTGATAGACTAAACGAAACCATGGGTTGATAGTGCAATGATACTCATAGGGACATGCCAGACTTCTGAAACCAAGGGATGACAGAGAGACACTGGGCTAAGCCTTCAAGTTCATTAGCATGAATCCAAGGATGTTCGCCCCTTGTAGAGACACCTAGATAAGTATCCTCGGTAGATCACGGCCCCGGATCTTGAACTCTGCAGAGACTGACTGTGCTTTTCGGGCTTGGTAGGAATAGCACTCGATGTAATTACTTGAGGAACCTTTGACTGCTCAGATAGTGGATATCCTTAGCTTAGAAAGCTTCTCATGGTGGGAGTGAGATGCTGCCTATCTAAGCACGAACAGTGTTTTACTTGCCGATGATCTATCTAGAGGCTTCTGCCATACCCGTCATGATTAGATGGGGATATGCTATGTTTCATCTGAACTGTGCTTGGTATTCTTGGTAATACTCGCTCAACATGATAAAAGACTAACAAACGAAGAGCTTGGCTTTTGCTCCTTGTGATCCTATGCAGGTCCAAACCCAGATATTCCTAATAAGCACAACTTTTACGTATTTGCCCAAACTCCAGCCGTATGTAGAAAACAGAACCTCGGTCCAATATCTCATGCCTCGAGTTAAACTCCTCTGATTGAGAAGTTTCACAAATACCAAAGTCCAACCCTTTATCCAGTACCTAGTTTCAAGACACCCTACGCTATGCTGAACTCCGTACCATGTTATTTCCCATGACAGATAGATATATAGGCATTTACTTATGCCATGAAATCATCTTCAATGCTGCCTCGTCCACTGGGTTGGCTGAGATCAATCCTGCCAGCTCCGTCCACAATGTCATTAGTATCCTGTTCGCCTGGTGCAGACGTACTTGAGCGGACCTGCACCTTGACTTCGCCCTGGATGCCATCAACCCTTATCGTTGACACGGTGGTACCGCCAGGGGCAGGCCGAAGGTTAGGCGGTGGTGAGAGATTGACAAGTTCACGGAAGAAGTTGTTGGCAGCCTCGCAGCCGTCCAGCAGCCACTTGAGACAAATCGTCACTCGCTCCTTGGCATATGGGTTGTGGTCATCGTAGGCGCAGCAGTTGAGGAGAGGCACGATTCCGTTATACTTGACCATCTGCATCTGCACGTCAGGGTTTCCGGGGCTGCTCTGACCTTGAGGTGGCTGTAAGAGAGTGGCGATGATGGTAAAGATTTGTCCTTTGATCCCGGACCAGGGGAACTTATGCGCTGGCTCCTGTAGAGGAGGTGGTGGCGGCGATGGGGGGATTCCGTCATCTGTAGCAGCGTATGGTCTCTCGACCATAGGGTTGCCGTCACTGTCATTCCGAGGCGACCGCTTGGGGAGCTCAATAAGAGGCTTTTTGGGCACTCCAGCCTCCAATCCAGTCAATATCGTGATAAGATCGTAGATGGCCTCCCACTCGATCAGCTTGGCTCGAGTGTCCAGCATCTCAGCAACGGTCGTGAGAAAGTCAAGATACTGAGCCAGACCATCCTTGGCACGTTCCATATCCCAACTGTCCACTGGAAACTCGGAAGGGTCACAGTTCTCCTCCCGAATTTGAGCTTGAAGATGCATGAGGGCGGCACATTCGGGGACGATACGGCTTCGAAAGAAACTCAAGAAAAAGTGAACAAGCTTAATGTCACGGGAATTGTCCTTTGTCTCCTGAGAAGCTGAGTTGTTGTTTATGCGAGCTCTGAACATGTGGTTGACAAGTCGCAGAAGGACAGTCTGAGCGGGCGAGATGATATCCTTGGGAATACGCAGCGAGTTCCAGGCGTATGGAATCAGAGCGCTGTGATGAAGGGCCTCCACAATCTGAGTAGTGACCTGGAAGATGAGAGACTGCTCATCCTTCTCCCAGACAGCAATGAAGACTAGCATCTCTCTGAGAAGACTCTTTCCGCAGTCGAGGGCCAGGAACATGCGACACCGGGTCTTCTGGAGGTTCTCGCCTGCTCGAGTCAACCCTGAACCGGCGTTGTCCAGAATACATGACTTTACAATCATGTGCAGAGCCTCGATTTGTTTGGGATCCAAGATGTTGGGCACCTCAGTTAGCAGACCGGTGAGTGGCCCCTCTCCATAAGATTCGTCATCGTCTGCGTCTTCTTCATCCATGATATCCTCCACGTAGTCGTGAGCATACTCGTGATCATGATCATGATGGTGATGGTGGTGATCATGATCATGGTCATGATCACATTGGCATACGCACTCCTGGTCATCTTCGTGGCCATGGTCGTGGTCGTGATCATGATCGTGGTCGTCATGGTCATGGTTACACTCGTGGTCATGGTCGTGGTGATGATCGAGATGGTGCTCATGATCATGCTCATGATCATCATGTTCACAGTGATGGCAATGCTCGTGTTCCGAGAGTTCTTCCTCCTCAACAACACCTGGCGGCGGAGAGTGGTCTGTTCCACAAGAGTGCGCGTATCGATGCACGAGGTTATTGCGACAATGTTCCAGGCGGCTCTGGGCAAACTCGACAGATGGCATCAGGACTAGCCATTCTTCGTAATTAGGGTCACGGGCGTTCAGCCACCAGGTATCAACTTCTCTCGAGACGCGCCCATATGCACGATCTTGTTCGAATTTGTCCGTCTCATCGGGCTTCCACACTGGGTTGATCTTGTCCTCGGTGTTGGCAACATCTCCAGGAACATCCACAGAGCCGTCCGGGAGCCAGTTCCAAGCCAGAGGTCTAATCGGGGCGAGGTTGCCGGGCGGTTTTGAGGCTTGGTTCTGGGCGTAATCTTTGAGCAGCTTCCTGGCAGTGTCACATAGCTTGGAGTTCCTATCGAGCCAATGCTGGACCTGCCGCTTTGCCACGTCTGGCCGGAAGCCTGAGCCATCGCCTAGACTATCCTCGGGACCCGAAAGTGCGCCGTCATCATCAAATAGGACGTCAAACCAGAACGACATTTTGTTCCTGTCGTGTTTTGCAGTCCAGTTGTGGGCTTGCTGTAACGACGTTACCAGCAGCTTTTTGTCTAGATTCTTTCGTCAGTGTGGGAGTATGCGTCTCGACACCGCGGATACCTACATAGCTCTGTGACATCACCGAGTTTTAATCTCTGGTTCTCATCGAGAATCTCTCCGTCGTAGCCCTTGCTCGTTACGTTGACACAGAGAATGATGGTCTGATATACCATTTGATCAAAGTGAACCGCCGCGCAGATGTCTTGCGGCACCTCGGGCTCAGCATTCACGAGGAGATTCCTGGCAATGTGCATAAGCTTGATGAGAGTCGCTATATCCTCCTTAATTGTCGCATGGTTCATGACAATCAAGGCAGTGCTCTCCTGAGGGGTGACGCCCTTCTCCGGATCGTTTAGGCTCGACAGCGGCCCTACAGATCGTGTGGTGAGGCTCGGTATGGCGGCTGCAAAAATTCTTGTGAGCCAGATCCAAATCGCCACATTTCTTGAGATGGCCTCGCTGCACGCTCGTCAGTGATAAGGCCCGCATGAAGAGCGAGGCTGAGGCTTACCGAGCCTTGCGTATTGTGTGTGTTTTCTCCAATGTTTTTGTGATCATAGAGCTCACTTTAGCTGCTGTCTGAGGGCCCATGGGAGGAGACTGAGTGTAGTGGCCTTCAAGGCAGACGAGGGCAGCAGCGAAGCATCGCTCCTCGATAGTTTCATCAGGTCCATTCTCGTGAGCCTCGTTCAGCAAATTGACGTTGTCGAGAAGTCGGGTCATTTTATCATTTCTCGTCATGGCATCCGTATACAGTCGCCGACAAGTTGTGGCTGCCAGACTATTTGATGGGTGAGGTTGTGGTGGGCTAAATTTTGGCGGAGCTAAGTTAGGTACCTTAGTAGGTCGGAAAATTTTGGCCGGCTTGGTCAGCATAAGAGAGAGAAAGATAGAGAGGTAGAAAAGGTGAGGAGGATGGAAGGTAAATAAGTATGAGGCTGTGAATTTCGAGGCTACATAACATAAAAGATGATAATATTAACGGGGGACAGACTTAAAACAAAACTGATTCAGCCCTATCACTAAATTATCAATACCTTGGTAGGGTCAATGTTGGTAGAGTGAAATGTTCACTACCTACCTTAGACGTAAAAGAATTCAGCCCGGCCAAACCAAAAGGTAACACAAGCTGTCTTGATAGAACAAAACCTCGAAATAGGAACAAAGGCGTAAAATAATCTATTGAAGTACTTGAGATGTATAGCTCTAGAATAACTTTTGATAGCTACTCCCAAGACTGGGCAGAGAATGACAAAATATTTACAGTGTACACAGCACAGAGCAGAAAGCACTATGAGATGATAATACATCATTTCGAGATAGTGTGTCACGTCGAGCCTTAGTAAGCCCTTATGATGACTGTAACAGCTTATCACAAGTCTATAAACACGACACGGTAAGTATTCTCTACCATAGTTGCCTCCCTACTTACCTACCTTATTTATGATCTTTATAATAATACTTTACAACGATAACAATCTCATGCCAAAAAATTTGGTATCTTCAAATGTGCCAACCAGCCAATGGTAGAGCTCCCAAGGGTCCACGACCCCTCCATCCCACCTCTCTCTGCCCAAGCACGTAACCTAAGCTTGGTCATGGCGGTGGGGTAGCTAATAAGGCGCCCAACTAACGTTAGTTCCAAGTTGCGCTGAGGACCAAGAAATATTTCCTCGCGACGACGATAACCTCTCATTCTCATCAACGTTCCAAGTCCTTGCTCCAACTAATCTCGGCTTCAATTCGTCAATATGGGTGACCTCCCCACTACGTTCGACAGTGTGTAGACCACCTTCTCTGTCCATATCAGTCAATATAGGCGCAATACTGATTCTCACATCACCCTCATAGAGCCTGTCCATATCGCCGTAATTGGCGGTACTGGTCTCGGTCAGCTCGAAGGCTTCGAGCCCGTCGCTGCTCTCAACCCTATTACACCTTGGGGACCCCCGGCCTCGCCGATCCAGATACTCTCCCACAAAGGTAGCTACGTCGCTTTCCTTGCTCGCCACGGTGTTCACCATCAGTTTGCTCCTCACGAGGTCCCGAACCGCGCAAACATCGCTGCTCTACGACATATCGGTGTTAGATCCGTCATTGCCTTCTCCGCCGTCGGTTCTTTGCAAGAGGAGATCAAGCCTATGGACTTTGTCGTCCCGGACCAGGTCATTGATCGCACAAAGGGCATCCGTCCTTTTACCTTCTTTGAGGGTGGTGTAGTTGGACACGTTGGCTTCGCCGACCCTTTCGATGCAGGCCTTGCCAAGGTGGTCAAGGCTTGTGCAGCTCATATGAAAGGTGACGGCGTCATATTGCACGAGAAGGGCACGGTCATTGTCATGGGTAAGAGACCTGTTGAAGCAGTGCCAATTTACCTGACCATCCTCTGACAAACAATCTAGAAGGACCACAGTTCTCAACTCGCGCCGAGTCCAACATGTATCGATCTTGGGGAGGATCTGTTATCAACATGTCGACCCTTCCTGAAGCCAAGCTTGCCCGCGAGGCCGAACTGGCCTACCAGGTGATTGCCATGGCCACCGATTATGATTGCTGGCATTCATTTGAGGATGTTAATGTTGAGCTGGTCATCAAGTACATGAAGGCTAACAACGAAAATGCCAAGCGACTCGTAGCGGGTGTCTTGGATCGACTTGCTGAGCTCGAGAACAGCGACCTGGTTCAAGCAAAGCACTGGGCTGGCGCCTCTCAAGGAGCCGTCAAATTCATGACCAAGCCAGCTGGCCGTGATCCCGAGGCCATGAAGAAGGTCGAGTACCTTTTCCCTGGCTTCTGGGAGGGATAAACTCAAGGTGCCTAGTCAGAAACAGAAAGAGACGGATATTCGAGGGTAAACCAAAGTACTTACGTACACAAAGACGGATTGGCTTTTGCTGTGATAGAGGCGTTATTGTAAAGCGGCGGAATAATCATCGGTCATCGATAAGAGTCCGAATTCCATGCGTCTGCTTGCTCGTCGATGAGGTTATTTCGAATCATGCACTCGCCAATGGGCACAAAGACCCAATTGAGGTCAGAATAACGTGAGCTATTAAGAGCACAGGTCCAATTGCTGTCGATCAGACCTTTTTCCTTTTTTTGATAGGACAGTAAAGTACGCTCAGGACGTCACCGGGCCACGACACAATAGTCCATGGTGTTGAATGACCCCTGGTCCCTGACAAGGGTTCGTTGCTGCATCGTCCACACCCGAGGCTCATGGCTGAGGATGGCTTTTTTTTTGTGGCAGTCGATTTCTGGCGTCACGCTCTGATGTCGTATTTTCTCTTTTGTTTCCTCAGGCCCTGCATATGCCCGTTGATGTGGCAAAAGCGGCTCTCACGTTGTCTGTCCAGCCCACAACGTCGCATGCATTGATGCTTCTCATGCCTGGCGTTTTCGCTGTGAAGCATTGAGGCCCGAGCCGTACTGTAAGAACGATTCAGGATATGAGCTGTAAAGCTCACAGGACCACAAATACTAGCTTTTCAAGCGTCGTTCCTGTGCCTTGTATCCATGTTCGTGAATCATATGTAAATCGGCAACGGCCCGCCCTAAAGGCAGATTTTGCCAGGGCCCTAGTCAAATGCTACCTGACATTTCTTGCAGCTCACATTAGTCTCGCAGCACGGGTGGTCGCTGTACAACGAACGTCCCTGAAGATGTCTTGTTAGTTATAACAGAAGATCTTATTCACACTCTTAACCCTTGAATGTTGACGGCAACCCTTGTACTTAGTGATGCAATAATTAGGTGTGTTACTTGAATGATAATTCAATCGTCTTACCTGCGTGCTGCCGTGTGCAGATATGACCGAATCCATGGACTTTGCACAGCGACAGGGGCGTAGCTGCTACCACACCCTCTTCGATGCGCGTCCTTTAAACGCAGACGCCGCTCGGCTGCATTTTGAGAGATGTTCGTTCGATCAAGTAGATTCTTCTAGGCCGGGATCCAAACACAATTCTGTGGCAGCGTATGCAATGCTGATTCCGACTCCGCGACCCCCTGTGCTTCTGTTGTCTCAGTTGTTTTCTCTTTTGCACTAACCATTTGTTCCTTGAGGAATCGAATGCCTGAGATATGTTGAAGCTGCGGACATCAGAGCACTTTTGCAGGGGTTCAAAATCAAGCCTGAATGCGTATTCCAGACGATGTCCTCAGCCCAATTGAGCTGCTATATGATAGGTGGTCCCAGTGAGACAGCTACCATTTACAATGTTGCGATATATGAGTTTGGTTGATCGAGGCAATGTGAATCAGTGCAAAGTCAGTATACATCAGATGCCTGTCCAGCATATCCGGCTATTCGTCAGAATCAACTTCCTCTTTGTCTAACGAACGTTCTGTTATCCGTCATCAGAGACTCGGTACCTAGCCATCACCTCCTTACATCCATTTTTGGTAGGCGTAGCTGGCGGCAGTCTCGAAAAGCTGGCTGAGAGGAGTATGGGACAAGCCATCCCTAAAGACGACGTTATTGAAGAAGATCAACTGAACTTGCAGGCCGACCCGAAACACGCCGGTCCCCGTGTTGACAGGTCCGGGGTGCGATAGGTCCCGTCCACGTCGACTCCGTGGTCACGGCGCAAGCACAGGCTTTCGGCGCGGGAGAGCGGAGCATTTGAAACTAGAAAGATTCGAGTTTGGCAATGCTTGAGAGCTGTAAAGGACTCTAATAGCACACTAGCGATGGACTGGGTATTGGCTGACGGGTGGCTTATGGTATCTACCAAGTCATTCCCAGGCATAGAATCAGAATCCACAGCATACGGAGTAGAGACTATCCGTAATATGCAGAAGGATAGCTGAAACGAGCCAACACCCCATGTTATCCACAGAAATCACCACGGCATGTCATATTTACTTTTGTGTCGTGTGCCTTTTCTTCTTCTTCTTCTTCTTTCAGCCGCTGTTTCAAGTATTATCGCTCAAGCGACCACTTCGCCCGATCTTGAGCTCTTAGGCACGAACAGCGTTGTCCTGCGCACATCTCTATAGTCTCTCGGCTTTAGTGTTGATGTAACTCCATACATGACGATGACTTAACAGGGGAGAGGTGATTATGCGAAAATCAGAATGGCGGCGAAGCCAACGACTATACCTTGACTCGCGTGCACACACAACACTGCACCTTTATGCGTCCAATCCTTGGCTCCAGCTTGGCCGTCACTGACTCAATAATGCGTCGTTACTCACCTACGCCTTGGAGCTGCGTTACCAAGCGCTGTCAAAGCATGGGCCCGCAGAGATTATGCTCTTGTGTGGATTTCCATCTACCGGTCTCGCAGCAGAACATAAGGTTGACGTGTATTGCAGTGGCTGCAACGCCAGCGAGTGCAAGCCTTCTTTTTGCCAACGGTTGGCTTTCTATGAAGGTCCGATATCCGCGCTCTCTTCGCCTCAGTGTGTTTTTGAAGCATCCGAGACCTCAACAATTGTGAGCTCTGTCGTACAACGTACACCGCACGGAATAGCAGCTGAGTTAATGATCAACGGGCATCAACACGCGTTTCTTCCTGGGTGGGTATCAGTCCTATGTTCATCCCACGTGGCATGTGACAGACTGGAAGCAGAAAGGAGAAGGAACATCAATACTCATCAAGACAGAAAACATGCAAGACGTTGTCGGCTGCACATAAGACAAGCCAGGGTGCAGCGGATCATTTAGAAACAATATACGGAGCGCCAACAACGTCTCACTCTCTGGATATCTGGAGAACCAACGTGCAGGGAACTTGCGAGGCTAATAAGCGATAGTGCTGTGGCTTGCTTGTCAAGTATCGTCGAGTACTGAAAAATCCATTGCACTGTGACGATGCTGGCTTCTCATTTGCCCATCATAACTGACAGAACTGCATCACTAAAGCCCCCGAGGCTCAACAAAGGCCGGCGGGTTGTTTTCCGGTCGAATGACAGCGTAAGCGAGCCGGCAATAGTGTTAAACCTGGTAGTTGACTAAGGTTGTGCAAGGATGGATGGAGGATGTTTGTGGAAATGTCTTGGATCCCGGATCACGCTTAAGGGAACCGCGGCCTCGTAATTGGCCTCGGCTAGCGATCCAGCAGGCACGATCAACTGCTCCTGCTGTTTCCGTGTTAGGTCCTTTTGGGGAGCCACGACTGTGAATTGAGGTCTTGGCGTCCAATATATCTCAAACGTAGAGTATCATGGCATGACTGTATGACACGACACGACATTACATTACATTGCATTGGATATAACTCCGACCGCATATTGGTCTTTAACCGTGCCGTGTCTTGTCTCGTTTATTGAGCAGTTAAAGAGCTCAAGGACAAGGATGGCCTGATATGATCAGCATCATCACCACCATCAGAACTGATTTTCAGCGGTAACCGGGAAAAGGAAAGGTTAATTGCTCGCTACTCCACATGCCGTGGCATGAATTGTGGTTCTCTCCATGCTTGTTTTGCTTTTTTGAGGCTCTCTCAACCTGACAGCTTCAACTTTGGACGACATGACCTCTCTGTGGTGGAAAGAAAATGGACCTACAAAAGTGCGTTAAAAAAGAGTTGTATGTCCCAAAAATGCATGGAATTGGTCGGTATATCGAGCATTGTGACATACCCATCTCAGTTAGGCTATCAGTGATTTCATAGCTTGTTGTTCATGTTGTGTGTTGTATGTATGTATGTATGTGTGCGTGCGTTGTGTGCTATTCCCTGTCCATGCCCTGGTTTCTCGCTTGACCAATGCGTTACCGCCCAACAAAGACCTCGTCTGCATTCAAAAGGCAACTATCGAGGTGATAGCACGGAATAGCGTCCTGAAAGGCATCACATGAGATGGTATTGTTGGTGATAAACCAGTGATTAAGAAGAAACTAACTATAGATAGCCCTAACCAGTATCTTGGGAGGTGGCAAATCAGTCAAGGCTTGGGGACAGCCACAGCCTTTCGGCCCTGAGGTCCGGTGGAGTCTAGAGACAACAGCTGTGCAGGTAGACAATACCATTAGAGAGGATCCTGTTGTGTTACCACACCTCATATACCCCAAGACGGGTGACAAACCCCAATCGCGATCTGTCGGGCTGCTTGCTGACTAGGTAGACACAGCCCAGGATGTGATGCGGGTGAGCATCTAAAATACCCTGTCTTCTAACCAGAACATATCTGCCTTCCGCTTTATACAAGGCATCAGTTTTGTCGCTTTGGAAGACCAGCGAGCACTACCAAGCCGATTTTGCATTACTCTCGGCCCAACTCTCGGTGCTCAAGTAGCAGAGCACCATGTTTCTTATGATCTGACAGGGCACGGCCCTGCTATGCATAAGGCTGTAAAGCGGTGTTATGATTGTGAGTGACCCTCCGTTGCTACAGAAGGGTGTGTGCACCCACGGGGAAACCTGTCGATCGAAATCTATCAGTCCACCCCGCTTACATAGTACTAAGGTGAGGGAGGCGCTCTCTTAGTGTTATCGATAGCGTTCATCATCATGCAAGGCTCTATCCTGTCATCGGACATGATCGAGCTCTCGTCAGAGGCAGTGCATAATGACCAATTTGCGCTATCTTGCCGTGTTAGGCGGCAACTACACCCGGCTGATAACAAGACGGTTGAGCCTTTCCACCATGACCTGCGTCTGAAGGCGAAGGTGTCTGAATTGAGTTTGTCAGTCGGCGGCTAAGATCGTAGAGAGGTGGAATGCCTATAACGTCACTAACCAGAACCCATGATGATGGTTGGACGTTCTATTGTGTAATCTTGCGCTGTTAATCTGTGAGCCGAAGCAGAAGCGATATGAATCGAACCGCCAGTGACGGGAATAGAAACAAGGTGACGAAAACCGTAGTGGGAGGATACAAGTCTGTTGTGAAGTGGACAGCTAATGGCCGATGAATATCACCGGCCACTCGCGCCGCGTTGCCAGATGCTTACTACCTGTCTTACATATGTAGAGCCTACTCATGCATTAATATCTTCTTGCTATAAGAAATACCTTGCAAGTCAAAATCAATCAATCCAGAGGCCCCAATTAGGTCTCGGCGGACCGCGGGAAGAAAAGGAAACCATTTTAGCACCACGGGAGTTCCCTTCCTTGCTCTTAGTGATGTCTACCTTGGCCAAGATTTACGTACAGACAAACGAGTCCCATCAAGAACGTTGAAGCTTAAGTTCGATGCTCGAGGCGGCCACAGGGTCCAGAGTTCACCGTGATCAAGAATTAGCTTCCGAGTTCACATATCATCTTATAGAAGCCGGGGGTATATTGCCAGGTAGTGGAAGGCTTCCAGCTCATGAGTTCAATTTAGTTTAGTTCAGTTCAGTTCAGTCTAGTTTAGTGTCAGTTTAGTGCAGTCGAACCCTTGCAATAGCGGCGGGCTATTTTTCTGCATCTCACTCTTGCAGCACACCTCCGTTTCAAGACGAACCACATTGGATCAGAGGAGTGGGCACTTTTTGACAAATCTTGACTGGATACTCCGAAACAAACATCTTCGTGTACAGGGATCTCTTGCGGAATCCATCTGAACTCCAACTCTGTCAGACTTTTCAACCGCACTGCTTCGTTACACGTATGCTGTACGTCCAGTAGCAACTGCAGCAGCTGGATAGGTACGCAATCTTCCCCACCGCCGACATATCACAGGCCATCGTGAGATGCAACAATGATCTGTGCCGCGGTAGAATGGGGGCATAATTGGGGCCGAGCCTGGTCGAGCAACCGGAGAGCATGCTCTTTCCAATGATGAATCAACAGGCGGTCAAGGTGCTGAGATTTAACCGTGGGACAACGACAATGGCATGCTCCATCCTCGGGAAGACTCGTCTTTGTTGCTCGAGATTTACAGCAGGACCCCAGACAATTTGCACCCAGGGTTCTGAACAGAACACCTGAGGGTGTCAGGAACCGCCGTTGAGATAGCACCGGGGATCAATAACGCCATTGTACTACCCACAGAATGAAACCATCACGCTTTCAGTCCAAGAAGGGAAATGACTCAAAGCTTTGCAACCAATGGACTCCGATCCGAACCACGCTATCTTCCCATCTGTCACGCTCATGCTGCTTGCTCTCTAGCTCGAGCGGGATCCGTCTCAAACCATGACGTGCATCTGCTTGCCTCTCACCATCCAGGGCTGGTCAGGTTGGGGTGAACAAAGTGCCCTGCCAGACCCTGCCCTTTAGTGCAGCCACCTTGCCTGAAAATAACTTCAAGGCTCTCTCTTGTCTGTGCCAAGGTGACCAGTCACCTGCTCAAAACTGGCCGCCAACCTCACCCGGCTTTCCACAGACCACAGCAAACGAGGCATGGAAGGGAGAAATAGCGCCCGGCACGGCTAGAACGGGCGAAGGCGGGCCCGTGGGGATAAAGATGGGGCCATTGAGATACCTGAGAGTAATTCATCATTGGATTGAGTTTATATCACCACGTTAAGACAGTCGAGATGCGCTGGTGCCTTGAAGCCTGCCGCAGGTTGGCTTGTGGTGTGTTTTACGAGTTTTGCAACACAACCTCGAGCAATTGTGGAGGGGACCTGGACATAGGCCACAGGCCCCAAATGCCTAAATGGGCTCTTGTTTCTCACCACATCCTGGAGCCTCATTAGCGCGCTCTGCAGGGGCATGGCCCGCCTAGGTACAGTAAGTAGCATGTGGTTAAAGCCGAAGCTGAAGTAAGGCAAGGTATTTATCTATGTGAGTCCAAAAAATGAGCGAGCTGAGTCTCACATCAGTCGATGCATGGCACTTAGAGGACTAACACGAGAGCGAGACACATGAAACAAGGTAAACAGCACTATAAATTGATTTCCAGTACCGACAGGAGAAGAAAAAAGAAAGCACGCAGCTCTAAAGAGCGAAAACAAGGGTCTTGATAACTTCCCCAGCACATACCGGAACCCCATGTCTTATTATGGTGGGGATGTCAATGTCGAAGCATGAGAATGTCACCCTCCACGCTCTCGCCCTAATGTAGGATGAACCACTTCTGGTCAGGTCTGGGACATGGCCAAGATCTATCCCATTTTATTCTACCACCTTACGCACCCAAACACGCTCCAAGTACTGGGGTATAGCTGTGGGTATGGGCGTGTTATCCAGCAGCAGCAGACCAAGCTGCATTGCCTAGCATGCACTGACGTTGAGCTGTCAAAACGTCACCACAAGGGCAAGAAAAAAACACAATCAGCATTGCGCTGCTTTGTTTCAACAGACAGGATCCACGCTGCCACAACGGCAATCCTCTCTCCTTTTCTCTTGAATCGTCTCGAATCAGATCGACTCAAATCATATCACGGCCCTTGCCTGCCTGCCTGTCTCGTCCGCCCTCACATATTCCTGTCGTCTGCGGCCCTTATTCGACTCATCCCTGGGCGGCCGTCTCCATTGAGCAGTGACAGCCGGTAGCATTGGCCGGTGTCTACCAGTAAATTGACAGCGGTAGTAATCACAGTAACCGCCTTCTCGCATCTGCTTGCCGGGTATAAAGTCGGGAAGAGCGTGCCTTGAATCGCAATCTCTTCCTCCTTCACTCGCTAGCATCGAGGTTTGTTGTAGACGATCTCAACCGCAAATACCTTCCCACAAACTCATTCTTGAATACAACACTGCCATATCGTATCGTGCCGTGCTGCAACATACCGTTCCACAGCGCGCGCTTCTTTTTCTGGAATCTTGCTGAGTGGTATTGTCGACCCAGAGCCGTGGAATTGTTGTGCGTGCAGGACCCTGTTAACCTTGAAAATATAGTCACACACTCCTCCGAACTTGCATAGCGACATTGGGAAAACGAATGCTTGGATTGATTGATGTCCTTCGATTGCCGTGATGGATCCCAAGAATGATGCTTCCTCGCACGGAGCCGTAGTCGATATCGGCGGTAGCAACATGTACGACGGCGTTGGCAAGCGATTGCAAGAGGCCCTCACGGCTCCATACTCTCCAACCTCCAAACCCACGCTGCCCGACGAATTACTGTACGACGATGTCGGGTTGCCGATCTGGAATCAGATCATCTTCACCCCTGAATTTTACCAGACCCATGACGAGATTGCCTTGTTTGATGAGCATGGCGCTGATGTTGTTGCACGATGCCCAGCTGGTGTCACAATTATCGATCTAGGAGCTGGGTTAGTTCATCTTCTATTGCCCCGCACTCTGCCCACCCACCCTCAATGAGTGGTGGTTGTAAGCTTACCCTGTCCATACTAACACGACCCCATCCAGTGACACTCGCAAGGTTGGCCACCTTCTCGCAGCCTTTGAAAAGGGCAAGGTTCCCGCCAAGTACCTCGCATTGGACATTTCCAGATCGTCGCTGAATCACAATGTCAAATACCTGGTGGAGCAGCATCCGAGCCCTGAGTCTTCAGTGACCTGTGCTGGTATCTGGGGTACCTTTGGCGATGGCATGAGCTATATCCAAAAGATCTCGACACCACGTCTCTTCCTCTCGCTAGGTTCAGTGCTCTGCAACGATCCTTGGCCTGAAGCACTTTCTCACCTGAAGTTCTGGGCCGATGCCCTGCGATCTGACGACCTGCTTCTAATTGGAATGGACGGTCACACTCTTCCCAACAACAAGGAGAAGATCTGGAACGCCTACCACTCTTGCGATGGCCTTTATCACAAGTTCTTCTTGAATGGCTTCAAGCATGCCAACCGTCTGGCAGGTGAGGAATGGTTTCGTGAGGAAGATTGGGAACTCCTCGCACAATTGGAGGATGAGCCCACTACTCGTCATCGCTTCTTCTTCCGGGCCAAGAAAGACGTGAAGCTTAAGAAGATGAGCCGCATCATCCAAAAAGGCGAAGAGTTCGACTGGTTTGATTCTCACAAGTACGGCGAAGACAACGTGCGCCTCATGTGCTATAAGGCAGGATTGAGCGTAATCGATGTCTGGCAGGCCCCAGGATCGGAGTTCCGTAAGTTCCCTCCTATCAATACCCTCTGGCGATTTCTTCTTTCTTTCGTTCTTTTTTTCCTCTCTCTTTTTTTTCTTTAGCTCACTCTCTCTTCTGTCTTTTTCTTCTTTTACGTATTTCATGCTGACTTGTTTTCAGGACAATATCTCGTTCGCCGCAAGGACAGCAAGGACCAGCGAGACGACGCCGACAGTGCCGTCTCGGGAGTCAGTTACTAATCTGGCTGGCTCCGCGGCTGGCCGCTACCCATCACTTCTAATTCCTAAAAGAATTTTCACCAAAAGGCGGGCAACTATTGCTGAGAATATCTGCGGACAGTACCTTTTTACGAGTAAGGGAAGGTAATGTAATCCCAAAATGGATGGACAGATCAAAGTTTTGTTCGTTGTGTTTCGTCAGGTCAGGCACAAGGTTTCCTCTTCTGCTTCGAGGACCTTTGCAACAAGGTGTTCCCACCAAGGGTACCTCTTACCGATATCTTTGGAGAGAGCAGTTGGATCTCGTGGGATTTGTACTTCTTTGTCAATCCATCCCCAGATGCGCAAAAGCGCCTCGTACAAGGGGGGGACGCTCTGAGGTGACAGGTAATTAGCCCCTAATTCTGCAACTAGAGTGGGTAATATTGGGAGCAGTAGACCTGGGCAAAGGCAGAACCAGCCTGCGTCTTGCCATAGATTACTAAAAAAAAAATGGAGGTTTGCGTTTCTTTTCTTTGCACTTACACTGCGAACTGGCGTTTGAACCACTTGTTCGAACCAATCCATTGAAACATCCTTGTGTACAGGTTTAGTAGCGAGTAACCCCAGGAAAAACACTGGTAATAGGGGTGCTTGAGCTGTAAAGTGAGACCCCGATGTAGGCATAATTCGTATGCAACGGGCAAGATCATCTAGATTGGCAAGAACTTCCGGGTGATTTCGAGGTAGCCTAATAGATGGTTCAGTCAGCGAGCGCTCTTGCCACGACTATTGTTAACACAAGCTCAGGTAGGTAAGAGGGTGAGGCAGGGAAAGCAGGCAGTCAGGTTCGTCAGTGTTGAGCCGGCAGAGGGGGAAGGAGTGAGTTGAGCTGTTGCAAAATCAACGCCCATTATCCCAATGGATCCCCAACTTCCTTCAGTTTGTCCCCTTCTCTCCCTCAGAGGACCCTCTCTTCCCCTTCATCGCATATTCGTACCTCAGAAGACGACATTGATAATAAATAATTGCGGCGATCCTCCATGCCTCAGCTGTAACCTCGGTCATGATTTGGTTCGAATCGATTATCACTTCGTCTGCTTTGTCGCGCACCCAGTCTATCGTTGGAGGGTATTTTCGAGCCAGCTCCCAGTCTTTGCCCTCACGGCTCCATTGGCGCATTTCTGATAGTTCGCGCAAAAGGAATTTCGCCGTGATTGGCACGATGGTAGATTCGGGCTCTTGCTGCAATCGACCTGCACAATACGTTACTTGGCTCATAAGATGCAACAGTTTCTTCGAAAAGCCACATCCTCCATGGATTTCGAACATATCCTTCTCTGTTCCATAGAGAAGCCAGCTGAACCTGCCTGCTTCAGCCTCGGGGTTAAAAGTCTGCGGTGATGGAAGCGCCATCATAGGTTGAGCGAGAATCACTGCCCGCCCAACGATAATCGATTGAGAGATGCGGAGTTCGTTGTACTGGACGTTATTGTTTTTCCAGTAGCGGGCGCCAGGGTCAGTTGCCTGCAGAAAGTATTCGCCTTGCCTGAATCCTTCCAGCCATCGCGGATTGTATGGCTTCTTGAGTCGTCGTTCCGTGAGGACAATCTAAATACCAGTCAGGTCACTTCACAATATCGAAGGCGCACAATCACCAATCCTGTAGCGACATCATACATACATCTTGCATTGAAAGAAGCACGGCCATGGTAATGACCTCCTGCCCTTTACCATTTTCCCTGCTTTCGGGTGCATTGAGGAGTGTGCTGAAATATTGATCTGCCGTGATATATCGCTGATTGATCCGTTGTCGGATGCGCTCATCAGGGATATAATCATAGATATATACCCCGGCAAGACTCTGGATGGCGTGGAGAATACCTTCGTTCTTATGCATCGGCGCTAGATCCTTTAACCATAGGTTTGTGTTGCTAAGCACACTCCTTCCCGGGCACCAGTTCTTGATATCTACCGGGTGGTGAGCAAACGCTTGTCAAAGCCCAAAACGCAGATAAGCAAGCTTCAAATACTTACAGAACTCAAACAATCGTCTGTCAATATGATCCATTTTTGCTTGGAATCCGAACTGAGGAGGCAGCATTTTCGGGTCACCAGCTATCAGGATTTGTGAAGTGTCTTGAAAGGAAATCGGAGAACCTGCCATCAATATCGGCGATGAAGTATTTCCCCATCCTCCCTCTAGGTCCATGGGCGAAATAGTCCCATTTGGCGCGGAAGACACGGCAGGCCCAGGATTAACCAGAGTTATTATAGTTGGAGGGCGACCGGCAGTGTGTGATCGCGTTACGTTGGGCGTTATGTCCTCAACGTCATCCTCTGATGGGAGTGGCACAGGGCCAGACGGCCGTCTCGATGGAGCTCGCGAAGGCCAGTTGAATTTAACATACCCATTCACCTGTCCATTCTCGGGGCGAGCATAGCGAGGATAGGCAGACACAATCAGTCGGTCCTCATTCGCGGTGAACGGACTCACAACGATCCCTTCTACTGGTGCCAGGCCTCTTTTCTTCGAGTCTTGCAATTCGACAGCCCGCTCTGGAAGAGCATCGGGCACCGCAGGCAAGAGGCGAGGCAGTCGCTGTACCTGAGAGCGAGGTGGTTCAGGTTGAGGTTGAGGTTGAGGTTGAGGTTGAGGTTGAGGTTGAGGTTGAGGTTGAGGTTCAGGCTGAGGTGCTGTGACTACCTGAAGATTCAACGCAGGCTGGGGTGCTGCATGGAACGTCAGCTCACGGACTTGATAGTCTACCATGGCATGATCGGGTCGACGGGTAGTTTTGATCTTCTCGGCAGGAATTGGAACAAAGTCGGGAACATGATGGGTGAAAGATGGATTCTCAGTCGGGTTGTGCAACGGGGTGAGGGTGGGAGTAAGAGCGGGGTGGGTGGGTGCAACATGTTCTCTCTCATCTCCTTTTTGCTCAAGTTTACGCCTCTCTCATCGGAGACCCATCTGACTTCAAGATCCTCCACAGGGATTTGACGGGGACAACGGGTCAGAGTTCAGATCTGAAGAGTTTTTGAGAAGGCCGAGCCATGAGGAAAGGTGGGTGAGGTGAGTTGGATGGGAACATGGAGTGAGTGACAACAAATTCACTTCCTTACCTGTAAAAGCTGGGGCCCACGAATTGCCAAGGTCTTCTGGGAGGTCGAATAGGACCTCTGAGGGAGACGATACTCCCGTTGTCGTGGGCCATGTATTTTCGAATAAAGGGGCATCAGTAACCAGGGATCCGTCAACGCTGTCGGAGGCCCTGATGCTGGATGTGGCTATATTCAGGGGGATCGTATCGTCTTGTCGCGCGTATTTGACGCGCTTCACCGGACGAACTGATTCTGGTGAACTCTCCATTTGGACGGCTCGGTGTAGGGAACGCCGGGGACAAGTCCGATGGGCCGTGCTATAATTAATGGGAGAGATGAGAGAACAAGACCTTACAGTACGACAGTTTCGGAGTCGGCCGGATCAGAACACCACAGAAAGCCAGCGGCAGCGGCAGCGGGCAGCGGTAACAAGCAGCGATGCCAGACGTTTGATGATCAAAGCCGCCGGGCCCCAGGGGCGACGCACAACCGTTGCGGCGCGTCGAACTGAGAGCCTATTGATGAGATACCAGTAGAGTGGTTCGCTTCAAGGCAAAGAACCACGCCTACCGAGAGTGGGTTTTTCGAGTGTGAACCGCCGGGATAGCGGGGGCGAGAGGAGACAACAAGAAGCGAAGAGGAAACAGTTCAACCGAGGGACCAGCGGAGGGGTGTTGAAGCAAAGTCAAGAAGACCGGAAGGTCATGGCGTGAGATAAGTCTGGGGAGAGTACCTGCATTAAAAGGGACGTTGTCCAGGTGCTACTCTCTGCCTCTCTAGAAGCAGTTTGGACTTTTAACTAAAGAGATGTCTAGGAGCTGTTAGAAACATTAAGGTCAATGGTTGGATTGCAGGCCTCCCCACTTGGAACCTGACGAGCTTAGAGCCCTTAACACAAGGGAAAGAGAGTGCTTCTCCAATAGCTGGCAGGACGCCGCCTCACGATATCAGAAGCAGTACCGCCTAGTCACGATCGGTAGGGCGGGCAACCTGAAGGCGAATCTCACTCACCGTTGCCTCACGCGCCTTACACGCCTGCTGCCGCCGTCAAGATAGAGCCAGAGAGGGGATGAAAGGACTGAGCAGGTGTGGCGGCCCATCGATGTGACGGGACCTGGCCGCTGGCCTTCCGGGGTCAAGGAGCAGGGGGTTTACTTACGAGGTCCAAGATGGTTTTTACATAGCGGCAGGGATAGAAAACGCCATGGCCCACCTCCCGGCTTAATCACCCGCCCTTGCTTCTTTGGGGTTAACAGGGCCAGCCGGTCTAGCAAGGGCACAATGAAGGTGATCCTTGACAGGAGAGAGGAGACGCAAACAACGGGGCCAGAGTCCAGTGCCAACAATACTACAAACGGTGCTCGGTACATCCTGTGATACGGACAGCGGCAGCCGCCATACGCATTAGCGTTACCTTGACTCAGTTGTCTCTTTTCCCCCAAGCTTGTTGTCTCTTGTCTCGTCACTTATTGCTCACGCGAAAAAGCTGTGCTTGTGCCCGGCACCGCGTGTCTTGCCTCTCTACCGGCCTCATAAGGAGCAAGTTCCAAGAGACTGACCGAAGAGACCACAACATTCATTTTGTCGACCCGACGTTGGGTGTTGCCGTCGTTGCCCTCTTTTGCGGACCAAAGACGTAGGACACTCACCAAGCAAATTGTCTGTGACTTTGTCTTTCGCCTCTCAGCACCGGCTTCTAGGCCTGAATACCACACAAACCCGCGCATGTTATTCTCCGACGGTTACGCTACATGCTGCCCTCCTCTGACCGACGCATGCGTATCTTTTTCTTTTCTTCTGTCTTAGGAGCGCAATCGCGAACCCCAGGTAGACGGATAGACAGTTCCTAACAGCCATTTCCCCCTCTCCCTCGGTCGCCCCAAAATTTTGCCTTCCCGCCGCCGCCGCGCCGCGCCGGTCCGGAGCCCTTCGTTAGCTTCCGTGCCACAACAATTTGCAACACGCTACTGCTAGGTCCCGCGTGGTTGGTCGAAGCTCTAAGCATAGTACAGAGTACAGTCCTACGTACAGTACTATAGGTGCATACTTACATATCAGCGCCTATTGCCAGCGATCTCAATAGTACAGAAAGAGGTACAGATACTGCTGTACCATCATGTCAATTCCATCATCTGCACTCGTCTTTGAATCGGGGATCAATACAATACCCAGCAGTACAATGGAGCCCAATTCTCTGGATGCCCTTGTCCGTCTCCAGTTAGAGACTGTTTCCAGGGAGTTGGCAGCAAAGGCAAAGTTTACTACAAATGTTTCATCGCCCGAACAACGTCAAAATATCATCAACGATGTGGGAGAATATCTTACTCAGACCGCCCAGATGTGGCTTTCTTTGACAGATAAACTGGTGACAGGACCTCATGTAGCATCAGCTGCAGAGGAGGCGCACGAGCTGTCCTACAATAAGACGCACATGGCGGACTTGCAGCCCATGGCTACAATGGACATGAACATCAGCAAGCTTGGGTAAGTCTCTAAACCAATTATCTTATACCATGGCTCACCCATTCTGGCAGCAAGATCCGTGATCTGGCAGCAAAGTTCTCTGAAGACGTTCAAGAAGTCTGGCGACGGACACCTGAACCTGGAGGAGTTTTGTCTGCACCAACCTATCATACAATCTCTTCCTTCCCTCCTATTAAGTCTGAACCTCCAGGCTGGAGCCGGTCATTTCCAGGAGGGAATAGTATGGATGGCGGAACTCGCGAAAGCCAGAGAGCTATGCTAGCATCTCGAAGCACCGATGACGCTCAATCACCTGGTGGGAACCTATCCATTTCAGAAGACTCAGGAGATGACGAAGATGAACAATTCAGCAAAATCGACATGGACGCTCTTAAACAGAGAGGAAAAGGCTCGTACTACTGTCCCTTGGGACATCGCTGCGACAAAGGCGGCGTTGACAAGGAGGGGAGACTTGTGGTCTTCGATCGAAATTCTTCTTTTGCGTATGCTTATGCTTGTAGCCCCGAGTTGCTGGTTTAAACTAACCCTTGTCATAGACAACACTGTAACAAGCATCGGAAACCTTGGCGATGCGATGTTCCTGGGTGCCCGAATCCACCCAAGAAACGCAAGTTTGCCCGTCGAGACGGACTTGAAAGACATAAATTGACAGTCAAGCATCGCGTTATTACATCTTGAGGCCCTGGCCACGAGCTCCATCTTGTGCTTTGATGGGCTGCGTGACCTTGACCGGTCAAATCCCTTACATTCGGAGACTTGTCTTTGATTGGGGGAGATATGGCCGGTGAATATAAACCATGCGGCTCATGCAAACTCGAGAAGCATGAACCAATAGTGATTCGCCAAGGGTTTCTCTGCCACTCACAGGTCCATCCGCCAGCAGCTGAACGTTGCGCGAAATCATGGAAATTGATTCGGATCTACATGGCCTCAGTTGCGTGCAAGTTACAATACGAGCATGGCATGACTGGCCTCTCAGCGGAGCATGCCTAATGGCCCATCGCTCGCATGAACACAAGGAAGATAGTCGGAATTCTTTTTATCACGGCATAATTGCTGGTCAATAAGCGACCGCCCAACCTTTTGTGGAGTTGAACTAGTCTTGTATCTGAAAGGAATGATGCAACCACCTGTAAGCTGGCACATCACCGGTCAGAGTCGCCAAACAAACAATCGTTACCTATGCAGTTAGCCTTCGGGCAAGATGCATGAAAGCTTTTCACAATAATTTTTAGGACATCCTTCTCAAAAGAGAAGCAGCCGGCTCACAGGTACCACAGTTAGCAGTTGAGATGGACATGGTAGGCCTCAACGACTAAGAAACGGTGGGAAAATCCACCGACGCGGCATTCAGTTTACATATCTACCCGTTCCTACAGGGCCAAGGCGGATGGCAGCATGGGAAATTTCAGAAATGCATTGTCGCTTTGATTACACGGGAGTGCTGGCTGTCTATAAGTCGTACGACAGGAGCACGCACCCAGAACGTTCGAGAAAAATAGGTGCAGCCACGTATGAGAATGAAACAGGCTGAGGTCTCACAAGAGCACTGATGCAAGCTGTCGGCAGCCGCGCAAGAGGCACTTGATCAGGCAAAGAGGGTTACTAGAGTACGTACAAATATAGTACTAGGCTGGGCTGCCGACTACGAGAAGCGGGTGGCTTTCCCAAACTCGTGGGAAGCTGGCCACGGATGACTTGCAGACATTACGATCTCATACTGCAGCAATGTGACACTTCATTTTCAGGGTGCTTTCAGAGCTTCTAGGGACTGGTGAAATTCTATCAATCTTCTCTGGGGCGGCCCTAGACGATGATCCCGGCACTAGGGCCATTTGTTGGGCATGCACCCTTGTGATCAACATGCAGACCAACCAGTTGGAAACAGCAATTGTGAGAAAACCGTATATCGGTATGTACGGTGACGAGAGTCTTAACCAACTCTCATGTAGCAGCAGCACTGCGGTCTGAGACCGTGGGCAGTGCAGATAGTAGCATCTCAAGCACTACCTACGCAATAGCATGAGGAATTTTGTACTCGGCAAAACGATCCGACCCAATCTAGGTACCTTTTCCCCGCAAACATATCCAATTGACTTCTCGACTTCAGGCAAAGGGAAACAGACTTGGTGCAACCCTTAGTGGCGCACGTGGCTTCTTAACGGTGCGGGACTAGGGCGCTAGCAGCTGGGAACTTGCATGGGTTGTGTAAGGGGAGTTTCCATCCCAGGCCAGGAATTATGGACCAGGAGATGAGCGAGATGGGACGAGGGACGGAACGAGAATAGGAGGAGGGGAGAGAAAAGGAAAGAGAAGAGAGGAGAGGAAACAAAAGAAAGTCAGATGAGCGGTGTGTTCCGGAGGCGACGGAAAGGTGCTCCTGTCATAGCGTCAACCTCAGCTCTTCAACTTTGTCCATCCTTGGTCAACCATGCCACGCACCAAGGACTGCGCAGCGTTGTGCCCTTTCCTACACTGGTCAGGTCAGGTCAGGTCAGGTCTGGCCTGCCCTGGCCAAATTGAGCTGAATCGTAGGCCGCGCCGTGCTGAAGTGTCAGATCTGGGATTAGGCGTTACCCAATGCTTGGGTGGAATGGATATGTATGGTACATCGCATCGTGCCATGCCATGCCAGTAGAGCAGATCTCGTGGGGATCCTTACAAGGCAACTGGCCTAATGCATGGCGTTGATGGGTTCCAGAGCACTGTGCTGTACAGCATCGATGGCCTGCGGACGAGTTGCATAACTGCATCTGACCTAAGGTTAAGCGGAGCAAACGACAACTAGGTAACTCAAGTCTCAGTCGGTCGTGTCTTGGGTTTATTATCCTTCTACTGTACACAGCACTTTGTCGTCAATTGGTGTCATCATCATCACACAGCGAGGCTTGTGGTACCTTGGTGCGGAACAGCCAAGAAACACCTCGCAACCAACCAAAAGCATTCTCAACCATGACTGAGGAGGCTTGCTGTTTAGTTCCAGCACCAATGCTGGGTTGTTTTACTTTTTGGCTCTCGCTTTTTCGGGGGTGAGTGGGGAATACGATGAGAGAAAAGAGTAACTTTTCTTCTTCTCTCACCTCCCAGTTCATTAAGGAACATGGGCTGATCCGGACTAACGTTAGTTGCTCTGCGAGACAAGTCTGTACTGTATGTAATTACTGGACGGACGATATTGTCGCTCTGTTCTCATCGCTCGCTCTCTCCTTGAGACGCTTTTGGCACACCCCCATTCAACCAATGGTGAATCGTCCAGGGATTCTCGACTAACTAACTAAGTTACCTAGTTCCTCTCCTCAGTCTGTGAATCTCTCTCTTTTTTCAAGCATCTTTTCGTCGTTCCCTTTGCCGTCGTTTCTTTTTCTCGGTCAACGCCCCCCTTGCCGGAGCCGTCAAAATGAGACAGTCCCCTTGGCATGAGCCCACGCCAATCCGTCAATGTATGTACATACATACAATTCTCCAAGGAGTGTGGAACTAAATTGTTTGGCGCTGGGACCATGGATACCTTACATACTGTAGCTGATCTATGGACTACGCTACCCGTACGGAGTGCACTACCTATATTGCACTGCACAACAGGGCTGTATGGCATGCATCCATTGGCTGTTTGGACGCCTTGTCCTAGCCTTACTCGCGCGCTCGCTTGCCTACATGACGGTCAATATTCTATGTACACTACATTACACCACATAGCACAAGACTACATTGACCGGCAATCGTCTTTTCTCAACGGTTACTAGTCTCGGCTTTCTGGCGTCTCTCAGTCGACCGCTATTTGGTATTGGCCTGCAATTCCCGGCCCGGCCAACAGGCTCAGGAGTTGGAGTTTGCAATATAAAGTTGCTGTTCGCACCCGCGGGAGATGATATGGCGCCAACAAGTCTCGCTTTCCTATACTCCAAGAACAAGCATAAGAGCCTACCTATCGTTTATACTCATCTCAATGCCAATTTGTTTCTCAGACTTCAATTGACCACACTGAGACTCAACCATGGTTATCCCTTCTGTCCTCATCATTGGAGCCGGCAACTTTGGTGCTGCGACTGCGCTCTCACTCCGTAGAAAGGGCAAGGTTCAAGTTACCATTGTCGACACGGCCTATTTCCCCAATCCTAGGGCCGCTTCTCACGACATAAACAAAATCGTCCGCGATGACTATCCGGACAGACTCTACATGCGCCTGCTGAAGAAGGCTATGCCCCTGTGGAGGCATGATGAGTTATACAAGACCTGGTATCACGAAGTCGGCATGCTTCGTGCTGACTCTACCTCGTTTGGCGAAGAGAGTATCAACTCTTACCGCGACATGGGTATCCCCAACAGGTCAGAGCTTCTACCTGTCGATGAAGTACGCCGTCGTTGGAACGGTGCCTTTGAGACGGCTGATTTCAAGGGCGTTGACAGGGTGCTCTGGAACCCTGACGTAGGGTTCGCGGAGGCGGACAAGGCTCTCGGCGCGGTGGTCCAGGCTGCGGTCGACCTCGGAGCCGAGTATGTCGTTGGAGAAGTGACGAAACTCGACTTTGGGTCCGAGGGCCAATGTATTGGTGTTACACTCAAGGACGGCACGACGCTGCGAGCTGACAAGGTTCTTCTTGCTGCTGGAGCTCGAACGGCGTCTCTACTCGCGCAGAGCGCGCCTGAAAAGCCACTACTCCATGCTGGTGAGAGACTGTTGGCTACGGGAGCTGTGAGTTTCTATGCGAAGCTGCATGGCGCGCAAAAAGACAAGTTCTCAGCAATTCCTGTGCTCAAGAACTGCTTACCTCAGGTCAAGGGTACGTACTGTATTGCTTGCTTGCTTGCGTGCTTGTTTGTTGATGTTGCAACCGGGGCGGATATTATCGGTACTTGACTTGACTGGGCTGAGCTAACAAGTCATCTGCAGGTGAAGGCATGTCAATCCTCAGCGACGGAACTATCAAGTTCAACTGCGACCTATGCTTTACCAACTACCAAGTGTTCCCTCCAACCGGTGAGGCCATGTCAGTTGCGCCTGGCCAGTCCATGTATAACACGTGGACGGGACCTCGATTTCTCAAGTTCTTTGAGGACCGGGCGCGAAAGACGTTCAATGGCCTATATGGCAAGGAAGTCGAAAACATCAAGATTGAGGCCTACCGAATGTGTTGGTAAGCAACACCCACTCTCATGAGCCTGTGTATTCTGTGTGTATGTGTATAATTATCTGAGCTGACTGGTCTCTGCCACAGGGACGCATCAACACCGACACATGACTTCCTTATATCACCGCACCCGCAGAGCGACAGACTCTACATCGCAACAGGAGGTTCCTTCCACGGATGGAAGTTTCTACCTGTCATTGGCGACTACGTCGTCGACATGATGCAGGGAACCCTTGATAGCGACTTGGCCGATCGATGGGCCTGGGATAAGAAGGGCGGCAATGGCCATTCGGCAAACCCAACATACCAAATCGTCGGTGACTTGCAAGACTGGACCCGTGGCTGGGCAAACTAAGTTAGCAGACGAGATGGTTGTTCCTTCATCCTCCTCCTTCTCTTGGTCCCTGTCCTGACAGAAGCTGAGAAACGACAGCCAAGGCTATGGCGTAGAACTCCTCCGAAGAAGTGTGGCGAGATCGAGACCAATCAGCCCAACCCAACCAACGGGGTCAGTGACAGCGCCATTGACAAGGGTGTCTGGGTAGGGGTAGTGGTGGTAGGTAGCTAAAGGGTCAGGGGTCGGTTACTGTCACGACATGGGTAAGACGAGCGATGGATTACCCCATGTCTAGCATTGGATCGGCGCCAAACTCTGAAACCCAACGACACGAGGGACAGCGCAACGATATCACTATGGCTATCACTCTGCTCCGCTACGGCGCACGATGAATGGATGCTCCAAGCTGAACCACCAACCTGGAAATGACGGTTAATGACGATGGGCACTAAAAATTTAAGAGCTTGTTCTCTCCTCTCAGCGACGGGCATGAGCATGGACCCCCCGCCCTGTTATGTGGGTTTCCTGATTCTCGCTGGGTATTTTGGCGTTGCTTTTTTCGGCTACAGCATCAGCATGAGCATGAAGGACGAAAATCTCTTGGGAGAGATGGAGTATGGTGGTTTCTTTGCGATATCAATGGGGTTATTGTCTGTTTCTTTTCCTTTTTTTTCTGGTCTCTTCTCCCTTGTTAATCTTACATCGCCTCGTTTTGAATCTTGTTTTCTTTTTCTTTTTCAGCATATTGGAACTGACTACTCTGTAGAGAGAGAGGTATCATAACATATCATATTTTGCATTTCTTTTTCTTTTCTTTTCGGGTTCCTTTTTTCGATGTCTGTTGTGACACTCAAAGTTTGAGTGTGAGGTGTCTTTCTCCTTTGTCCATTTCGCACTTGTTGCTTTTCTCGTCATGTTAGTGTGTCGTTGGTATCATGGTCATTCACAGTCAGCATTCTCAAACGCATGGATAGTCAAAACGGTGCCAAGAACTGAAGCAAGAGATTTGTCTATGAGCATTATTAGCATTAAGAGGTTTGTAAGTTTTCAATAACACATGCATGATACAATCAAGCACTCAATTCCAAGCATTTCGCTCCTGTCTGCCTCTCGCCGTCTCCCCGTCTCCCCGTCTCGTCTCGGCTGGCCTTCCGGATCCCGTCTCCAGACTTTCAAGGCACTTACGTATGGACAGTAGAGTATCCGTACCTACTTACAGTACGTTATCTCTTACCGGAGAATATCAATACGTGTTAGTGATATCTGACAGACTCGCAAAAGGGTGAGACTAGAGGAGGTGGGCGGTAATTACGGTCCACTGCGGCATAACCTTGGCAGATTGGGATCAGTTGAGAGAACAACAACACCATCGCGCGGGTCGTGGAATTACAACTACAATTACAATTGCATGTAGTGGTAGCTAGGTACTTTGACTTTTCTCCTCTTGGTCGTCGTCTCATACTGGCATATACAGTACATACATACATACGTGGGGCTAGATCACGAGGAAGTGCAAAAGTTCAGGCTTGACATACGACCCCTGCCACTTTGACAGTGATCAAGCCCCTTGTATCGGTAGTTGATGGATCGATCCCTGCAAGACTGGTTCCGTTCGGTTAGCGGGAGGCTTTGATACGGATCCAAAGCTCTGGTTAGACTAAAACCCTGGGCTGGAATCAGAGCCCGTTTCTTCGTCTTTCTCTCTCTCTCCTCTCTCACCATGATCCTTCATGCATGGAGCTGCATTGCATATACTACCACTACTACTCTGCTACTGTAACTGCAACTGCAAGCCCCTCAGAGATAGGGCGGTCTGCTGGGATCCTTGATCTGAATCGTATGATCGTATCTAGATAACGAGTTTTGAGGAGATGGCATTGTGGATTAGGTTCGTGACCGGGCGCAGATGAAGCAGGGGGGTGCTGCAGATCTCTCTCGCTTTGACCTCTTGTTGGGAACCTGGTCCAGCTGGAGCGATTACGACAGTCTACCTACATACATACATGCAGAAAGTTATAGTATGATTAGATCCCTGAACCCAAGGAACGAGGGCCCCGGGGAAACGAGGCTGACGGAGTATGAGTTCCTAGCGACGAGGAGAGTAAAGAGATAACATTTTTTCAGGGGAAAGGAGATGCAGCTCTCCAAGTCGGCTATTGTGCGATTGACGCTGTGCAAAACTCAGATTTGTCGCGTCCTTTTTGATACGTCAGCTCGAGTCGAAGCCCTTGCATGTTTCTTTTTGACTTGTCTCTGGAATTCCGGTTTCAAGGAGATTGGCTGGCCCCCCCGGGGAGTCTAGGTACAGTATCTTTATTATCCCCGATAGATCTGACATGTTTTGGTCCAAGTTTACAGGACATGCATGCATCGCGAGATTTCTGTACTGGTCTGTAAAAGGCCAAGAGGTCATGTGCATAAGGCACCTCGATAGGCTGAGACCGGTGATGAAAGAAAGGACGAGACATGCATGGAAGCACCCAGCATGAATCATTTCTTCTTTTTCGTATCGGTGCACATGACTTGTTATTGTCTCCCTGTCTCCCTGTCTCCCTGCAGGTTGGTTGAGGTCTGGACTCTCTCATCGGTCTAATGTTAGTGAGTGATGTATGGAGTCCTTGAGAGCGGAAAATAGGGCGACAGTGACCTTGATTTCACTTCTGAGTCGATTACCGTTTGCCTCAGTGTCTGTCCTCAGTCGTATTGGGTTAAGCATAGCCACATAAATGTATTCTTTGCCATCTCTGCGTGATAATGACGAGACAAGAGCAATGCATAACATAACTCGCAGGAAGAATTGCAACACGGCACACACACTCTGAACACAGCAGCCAAGTGATCGCCGTGGCCTCATGGAAACGGCATTCTCGAACCGTCCTGTCGATCTCTTTGACAGCCTCGTATGAGTTATCGCTTTCGACTCAGGAGAGAAACCATCCATGTTGCCGATCTCTCACTGACGGAATATTGTATGTCAGGTACGGATACAGTCTACACAGTCGACAAGTCCGTTCTGCCAGTGAAGCACACGTACAGTGCGTACACGCTCATGCATGCATAGCATTCATCGCTCTTCTGAGATGTCGCTTTGCCTTTGCCATGTCATTTTGTGGCTTCTATTTTCAGCTTGTCGCACGCAATAGCCTCACCTGGCGATCACTCCCTGAACAGACACTCCAAAATGGCGAAGGGGGGCCAGTGTCTTAAGTGCTTTTGCTTTTTTCTTGTGATTGCTTTTTTATATCATCGGCCCTAAAAACTTGAAAGTGACTCTTGTGGTCAATAATGTTTGCTTTTTCCAATTCGTCACCGCATTCTAACGGCGAGTTCATGCATGTTCAAGGAGGTATCGAGATCGGCAGAAATGGCAAACAGATCGAATTGAATCGGATCAGATCAGATCAAATTCTCTGGGTCTTGGAAATCCAAGATTGCATCTGGATCGTGTAAGACTGGACCATTCTCGTAGAGTTTGATGCTAGATGCTACTTGGAAGAGGGTCCCGTCTAGTACGGAGTACCTTGGGCTTGTATGTATGTATGTATCACTCACTGTACCTGCAATTACAGGAATAGGGTAGGCTAACGAGATGAACCGGGTTACTAAGAGACAGTAATGTAAAGCCTTTTATACTTGGATCTAATATATAAATAAATATCTGTTTCTTTATAGTTGATCAACAAGCTACCTGTCTGCCTGTCTGCCTGTCTGCCTGTTTGGTAAATTCCCTATTCCTCCTCCCTTC
This sequence comes from Fusarium verticillioides 7600, assembly GCF_000149555.1. NCBI lineage: Eukaryota > Fungi > Ascomycota > Sordariomycetes > Hypocreales > Nectriaceae > Fusarium > Fusarium verticillioides. Next base: position 2,068,068 of record NC_031680.1, on the reverse strand, counting down.
ATGCGTATAGACCGTACGAATCCTAGAGCTTTTAATGATTAACAAGCCCCGTTGGCTCAGTGGTAAAGCGTATCACTAGTAAAATCAACACGAAATGATAAGATCACTGGTTCGATTCCAGTACGGGGCAATCAATCGACTTTGCTTTTTGGCCCTGATGCTCATTGTTGAGCAATCCAAGCAGACTGACTGACTGACTCTATGACGAAACTATACCACATCAGTTGAGATATTGATAACCAGATCTTGATTGAGGTGGGGCAGACTTGAGCTGTCTTGTCTGCTTGCAATCTTCTGTCTAGGCAGCTGCACGACATGGAGTTGAGACATCGGTGATTTTCAAGCGATCGATAGGCTATTTTAAGACACCAAGAGATCCAGTTGATAAATCACATACTTAATCTCTGATGCTTGCTGCTGATGTACCAAATGTTTGTCTAGTACCACGTGCATCATCTCGTCTGCTGAATGATCCATTACATCTCCCAGCTGTGAGAAATGGACGTAGGTATAACCGCCATTTCCAAACACTGTATGTACTGTCGAAGCGTACCAGATGGCTATCATCGGTTCGCTTTGACCTTGACCGGTCGCTCGAAACTCAAAAAGCCCTCACAGGATCATCCGTCGGCCTCCAGACCGCGGAATACTCTTTTCAGCGACGCATCCATGCAAGCAATCTCGATATCATCTCCGCGGCGCACCCATCATCCCCCGTCCCTCCCTTCGTGTGAGCACAAGTATTGGGCATTGAGCATTCACCGGTTGGGCTGAGCGCCAATAGCTGCGGTTGATGCCCAAAAGGATCTGCAGGGCTTTTCGGTTCCAGAGACAAAAAGAAAAGAAGACCTTCGGATTTCCATATTCGTTCTCACCGCGGCGGGTATCCTGTCTTGTTTGGTCGCTAGTAGGTTTCACCACCAGTGATATTTGCTTTTTGCTCGTGGTCTAGAACACTTATCCCACACGAGATAATCGCGAGGTTGGGCAACAACTGGGGATTATTGTTAAGGCGGGTAACAATTTCAGAATTCTCTTGAGATTTGCCGGTAGTCGCGCGCGTAAGCCACCAATGCACAGGTTATGTGCTGAGAAGGCACCAGTTGAGGACAGATAGTCCTAGGCGCGCCCCTTGGGCTGCGAGAGGGCGCCAAGGAACCGAGAGCGAGATCCCGCTGAGGGACGCATCTGGAAGACAGCCATCAAGCCTGACGAAAGCCTGCCAATGTTGGTATGAAAGTAACCCAGAAGCCCTGGATCTGTGGGTTGGTAATGTCCCGTATCTGTCTTGATAACACAAGCGTCACAATGCAGAAGACGCGATTTAAAGATAGACTCATATAGTTAAATTCAGACGCTTCAATGCTTTCTATACTATCCCAAGCACCATTTTGAGCACAAGTCATGAAAGACGCATATCGACTAGTAAACTTCAAGGACGTATCGTCCCTCCTCCTTGAGCTTCTCAATCTCCTTGCGAGGATCAATCTTCTTGCCAGCAGCCTTGGCCTCGTGAGCGATAGCCTCCTCGAGCACCTTTGTCACATCAGGTACAGGCCACGTAGGACCGCAGAGGTAGAAGCTACCCTCGTCCTGGATGTAGGCCTTTGCGATCTCCTTGAGAGTCTGACGCATGCGGTCCTGAATGTAAATCTTCTGAGGCTGGTCACGAGAGAAGGCAGATCCGATAAGAGTGACAACACCGGCGGCCAGATAGGCCTCCCATTCCTCACCATAGAGATATTCTTCACGCTGGTGGCGGGATCCAAGGTACAAGAGGATGGATCCGATCTCCTTACCCTGAGCCTTCTGCATAGCGCGGTACTGAACAAAGGCACGGAAAGGAGCAAGACCCGTTCCGAGACCAGCCATGATGAGAGGTGCAGTGTCCTTGGTAGGAAGCTTCATGACGGAAGGCTTGACTGAAGCAGTGACCTGGGCACCAACTGGGAGACGGCTGAGGTAGCGGGTAGCATGTCCGTAACGGGTACGGCCACGAGGATCAACCCAGTCAACCACGACAATCATGAGAGAAACTGAGTTGGGGGTGACAGCCTGAGCAGAGGCGATGGAGTACTCTCGGCGCTTGGCAGGGCTGACAATCTTGATGAGGTCGTGGAAGCTTGGGCGAGCTGACTTGAACTCCTCAAGAATGTCAACATAGGTAGCGGTATCGACCTCTGCGCGGCGCTTCAGATCCTCAGCACCGGCGGGGCTGGCGAGAGCCTCAAGCTTCTGCTTCTCAGTCTCATCGGTAGCGAACTCAGCAAGGGCCTCATAGAAGCGCTTGGGAGGCTTGCCAAGAATATCCACATTCTGGACAAGGGCCTGGAAGACAGTGCGGGTCTCGAGGAGAGCAGGATCCTCGCGAGCAGGAACCTGGACGAGCTCGGCAGGGTTGAGGCCATAAAACTCGATGAACTGGTTGACCTCTTCCTCGTCGTTCTCGGCGTGAATACCCAGAGCCTCACCGATCTTGTAGGTCAGACCCGAGTCACCAAGATCAAATTCGATGTGGAAGATGTTGCGGTCGTAGTCCTGAGGAGTAAGTCGGCGGTTCTCCTTGACAGTAATGGTGGAAGTCTTGACAGACAACTCGGGTCGCAGAACGTTCTTGGTGCCGTAAGCCTCCTTGAAAGCGAGGGACTTGGCAGCAGCCTGCCAGTCACGGAGCTCGAAAGTATCCTCCGCTTCCTCCTTGTCGTGGACGACGAAGCTGTTGCTCTGGATCGTAGCAGGAAGATTGGGGTCAACAAAGTCGGCACCAACCTCAGCCCAGGTGGAGGGGACCTCGAAATGACGGAGGCAAAGGCCAACAGCATCCATGGACTCCTCCAGGGTAGGAGGACGACCCTCAGCGAGGATATGCTTGGCGATATCCTCGGGGGTATAGTCAGGAAGAGCAACCTTTAGGAAGGACAGCTCGAGTAGCAGCTTGGAGAAGAGAGGGTCCTTCTCGAAAGCCGGGGAATAGGAAGAGTCGAGGATGAAGAGCTCAGCCGCCTTCTCCCGGAGTCCCTTTCGAAATGCGAGAGGGAGGCGCTTCTCGACCTCATCGTCCTTGAAGTTGGAGAGCTTCACAATGACATTGCCACCCTCAACGAGACCCTTGAGGACATCAACCTCCTGGAGAATCTTCTCGTCTCCGACGACAATGGTGTTGGCGTCGTCAATGTCGTAAGGAGCCTCGAGAGCCTTCTTGGAGGATCGGAGGTCACTTCGGACGAGGCCACCTTGGGTGAGGTTGTCGAAGATCTCGTTAACATAAACGTTGGAGGTGGATTCTTTGGAGAGCAGGTTGCCGATAACACTGGGAGAGTTGAGAGCAGATGAGTTGTCGAGGTCCCAGAAGGTGAACTGCTGAGCCTGGACGAGAGAAGGCAATTTCTTGGCCTCACCCTCATTACCAAAGATCTTATGGAGAGTGCTGACCAGACCCTGAGGAGTAACAGTCTGACCAGGGGTGTACTTAATGTCGAGAACCGCAGGCTCACTGTCAAATTTACCAGAGAAAGTGACAGCAGTCAGGACATCACTGTAGAGAGCAGACTGGGTAGCCTCATCCTCAACAGCGAGTTCGTCTCTGACCTGACCAAGGACAGCAATGGTACGAGCAGAAGCAGGGATTGCCTTGATAAAAGCCTCCTCAATGAAGGGGCGGTAGATTCGCACGTTGATAACACCAACCTTGGCGCCATCAGAAGAGAGCTTGGTCAGAACCTCCTTGGCCACCTGTGACTCGACGCTGCCGAAAGCAACAAGGACGACGTCAGGGGACTCATGGCCATGGTACTCAAAAGGCTCGTAGACTGTGCCGAGCTCATCGTTGAAGACCTTGAGAAGCTCAACAACTTTACCGGCGGTGTCTAGACGAGTGTTGAGCTTGCCAGCCTCGGCAGAGAGCTTGCTGTACAGATCGGCAACACCGTTCTCGCTCAAAGCATCAACGACACGGAGAGTCTCGCGAGCGACGCGGACACCATCGTAGATGTGAAGGGTAGGAAGAAGAGTAGCCAGGAGAGTGGCAAAAATGGACATGTGCTGAGCTTCATAGGTGGAGGTGCTAGCAACAAGACCAAGACCAAGGTCCTCGGCAAGGCGCAGAGCGGAGTCGTAGTTGGAGATCAGACCCTTGCTATCGGAATAGTCGAGAGCAGCGACGTGGGCGATGAAGGGACTGGACACGCCGTAGAGGAGAGAGAGCTGGTCGAGGGTTCCGCGCAGTTGCTGGAGGCTGCCTGAGGGCGCAACCAGGGACTGGGGGATGTGGCGCTTGGAGACATCGAAGTCGGGAGAGAAGATGTAGCCCAGAGCGAGAGCACCAGCGCCAATTCGAGTCTGGAGAGGCAGAACCTCGGTGGAGTATCCGTGGATGTTCTTCTCGTTCTTGGAAGCCCACTCCTTGAGTGCGATATCAAGGTCGAAGGTCTCGGGAGAGTAAGAGAAGATCTTATCGGAAAGCTTGTAGGCGATCTGCTGAACGAGGAGCTGGGCGGTCACATAAGTCGGGCCAGAGATTGATGACAGAGGAACCTGCTGGCCGAAAGGGAGACTGGATGACAACTTGTTGAAGTCTGCCGAGTTGGTCTTGGCCACAGGGGCGGACTCTTGGTGAGGCATCTTGAGGGTCTTTAAAGCCAATGAAGGGAAAGAACAAAACCCCGCGGTTGACTATTGACTTGAGAGTCAAAAGAGATGGTCTACCAACTGAAGCTCAAGTCGCTGGCTCTGAAGCGAGATGAGATACTTTCAGGGTGATGAGGACTGAGGAAGAGAGAAGAGGAGGAGGAGGAGGATAAAGGGCGGAGTCAAAAGAGAAGCAAAAGAGCCCTTCAAGAGGCGACTCAACGGAGTAACCGTAAGGAAAGCCATGGCGCCGATTCACTGTATTTTCCCCTGTCTCTGCCCTTGAATTGGACGGATGTTGCTCGGTCTTGAGAATTGTTGATGCTTCGACAGAATCACGCAATTGAACTAGGCCGACTTCGGAAAGAACTTTGATGTCGCAAGATGGGAAAGTGTGGTGACAAAAACAGCTGCGGCAGCTTCCATAGCAATATTTGCTTGTGAGTGGTTGTTAATTTATTTACTACCCCACATGACGCTCTGGCTCTCAATGGAGACCCCGAAATTCTGACCCCTCCTGTTTTTTTCTAGCGGCCCCGATGATCCGACCGGCAGTCGGCGATCGCGTAATTTCACCATTAACCTTCTTAATCAGCTTCGGAGGCAACACCGAGACTTTGCTGAGTATCAAGATCCAATCAATCAACAGTGTTTAGTATTGCTTGTACGTACTACTAATGTCTGCACGTCTTATTAGACGAGAGTGTGGAAGAGAGTGATATTAGTCAACTTGATGAGTCAGCTTGGCAACATGTTTTGAGAAGGCTGTTTGTAAACTCCTTCGACAGACATATCTCATCCATCACTCGAGATATTCATTATTTTCAGTAAGCCAATAGTATATGATGGCTGTAGGGCTTCATATCAGTTTACTATGTTCGGTGGTAATAAATAAACTGAGTTGCCATGAATGTGTGTTTCACATCCATGATAGCGGCCCAAGTGCTGGTCCTTATATGAGTAATATGGATACTAAATCAATGATCGTTTTACATCTAGTAAAAGATTGAGTTGGGCGTCATTCTTGAGACTTCGGCTTTTAGAGTAGATATAGCTATTCAAATTCTCTCTAGCCATAGAACTAACGACAACCAGAGTACCTTGTCATCATGACAGTGACTTGGCTTATCAAACAGCGAGAAAGGACAAAAGTACAACGTTATATTAAAGCTTTAGATTATGCCTCCTGTCAAACACATGTTTTACAACATATGGATAGCGTGGGATCCATGAATCTACCAGTATTATTCCATAAATATCAAACACCATACCATTATCAACAATACACAACTCAGCGATTGTCGTACATTCCACTTCTCACTGGCTGAGCGGAACACTCTTGGCCACGATACAGGACTGAGTTATAGAGTCGATCATTGTGTCTTTTGGATATGCTTAGAATTCAGCGAAGAGGAATTTGCCAAGTGACATATGTTTACCAAGTTATGCCACATCGTGAACTGACGCCCGCATGTTACTAGATGCCAGAGACTAACTACGAAGTATTCATGTAGCAGCACGCTTGGCAAAATTCCGAGTCATGATCTAGATTAAAGAGAATTTGCCACCGAATTCTATTGTATGACTTGGCACATATTCTACAGCTGTAGTAGTTTATTTGATGGCCGGCTTCATATTTTGTCACTTACAAACTGTGTGTTCCTGTTTTTTTTTTTACAGGGAGATACGCATGCTTTTGTGTACCTGTGGTGAGCGTATGATGCCATCTGGCATATCTTGGGCATCTGAATTACCTAGCAATGATCTTCAAATGACAACCGTTCATGACGTCTGTCGGGTAAGAGAACCGCATTTCTGGATTTGCTCGGGACCTTTTAGATCTTGGACCTCTACCTACAAGAGTAGGAACCGAATCAGCGATATAACAAATACTAAATACTGGTGCTAAGGGCCTGATCATTGATGCCCCCTACGATGAAGGTAAGTGTCTACCATGAACCCAATCTTGGCAACCAATAGCTATTTGCATTACGCAAGAGGCGGGCTATTATGTTGCTAGAGAGCTACACACGCTAGCTTCAACACTTACTCAAATATGTCGTTTGGCGATGGAATTTGCCGATAGCTGGAATACCAGCTTAGGTGCTAAAACACTCATGTTTAAACTTACGATGATTATCGGCAGCGTCAAACCGTGTCAGACAAGACAATCCGGCTTCTAGCTGTGGAGTATCCGGAGAATTTTGATCCAATGCCCAGGGTCCTGTATGCGTCGTGGTCTGGGTGGAGGAATGCGGCTTATACGTCTGGACCAGACTACTGGGAAGTCAGACCATTTCCGGGCTATATCCTCAAACATCATTGGCCACCACCACAATTCCTTCACATAGGTCAAGGCACGACTTATGAGATGGATTGCCATCGCATCTCCAGATCCGTCTATCGAGGCATGGGCTAGCTAGCCCCCCCTGAGCTTGACTAGGTGGCCACTGCGAAGCCATCGCGTGGTTTTCCATCGCTTCATTGCCTGTACGGGCAACCATCCGCCCGTTAATGCCTGGCTAGAGCTATGGCCACGCGGCGCCTCCATTCTCTGGCTTCTGGATTCATTGTTCCTGCGTCAAATTGGGCCTGGGTGGCGGTGTATCCGGTATTTGGCTACGATGTGGCGCTTGCTTAATCGTGGAACTCGTCATGGCAATGATGCCTCTTCAGGGTCTCGTCCGTTTCGCTCCAGAAACCTGGTATGATGGCATAGAATCATGGTTTGCGCGACAAGAGGCTTCTAGTGCAATCCCCGATTCGTACTTAAGCCTGAAACGAGACCTTCCGAAGTAAAGTCGACCTTCTTTCATAACCATCACTCTCATTCATTATCAAAATACGCTCTCTTCCCACCTCTTGTCTCTCCTTCTATTAACCTTCGCACTATCCTTTGAACCATGGTTCAACTTAAGAGTTTCGCAGTTATTGCTACCACCCTCCTTGGCTGTTGTCTAACAGCACCTACAACTCCTTCTGGGGTCGACAGCACAATCCCTGGCAGCTACATCATTACCCTCAAGTCTGAGATCAACGCCCCTGCAGTTGAGGCTCATATGAAATGGGTTGACGGTGTTCACAAGCGAAGTCTCGACAAGCGTGATGGCGACAATGGCGTTGAGAAGACATTTGAGACTGAGGCTGGTTTTCACGGGTACTCTGGTACATTCGACGAGGAGACAGTGAAGCAGATTAAGAAGAGTCCCGAGGTAAGACATCTAAACCACCGAAAACGTCCTTGATGTCTAACAACTGAAATAGGTCGTCCGTATTGAGCCTGACCGTAGAGTCAAGTTAACATGGGGCGCTTCCAAGCGTCAAGAACAACCCGTGGAACCAGCACCACCAGCAGAAACGACAAGTCAAGAAGGCGATGACACTGAAGATGAGGATGAGGATGATCAGCTTGAGAAGAGAAGCGAAATCAACCAAAAATCAAGCACATGGGGTCTCGGAACCATCTCACACCGCAACAAGGGCTTCCAGAACTATATCTACCACAAGCAAAGCGGATCTGACTCATTTGCCTATCTTGTTGATAGCGGTGTCCGTACCACACACAAGGAGTTCCAAGGCCGGGCCAAGAATGGCTGGACAGCCTTCCGAAAAGATTATGTTGACCGATTGGGCCATGGTACTCATGTTGCTGGGACCATCGCTGGAAAGACCTTCGGAGTCGCTAAGAAGGCTAAGATCATTTCTGTTAAGGTCTTTCAAGGCGACTCTGCCGATCTCTCCGTCATTCTCAACGGTATTGAGTGGGCCGTCAACGATATCATCAAGAAGAAGAGACAAGAGTTCTCCGTGATCAACCTCTCTCTTGGTATCGATGGTGTATCTGGGGCGCTCAACGACATCATCAAGAATGCCGCCGAGTCCGGAGTCATCTTTGTGGTCGCCGCCGGAAACCAAGGAACAAATGCCAATACTAAATCTCCAGCTTCAGCCCCTCAGGCCATTACTGTTGGAGCCATTGACAAGAACTGGAGAATCCCCAGCTGGTCCAACTATGGCAGCTCTGTAGATATGATGGCACCGGGTGTCGATGTCGTTTCTGCCTCGTATCTCAGCGATAACGGCACCTATATTGAGAGCGGTACCTCAATGGCCACTCCTCACGTTTCTGGTCTTGTACTGTACGCGCAGTCCGTGTACGGAATTACGGGGGTTGACACCATAACCAAATACATCAAGAAGTACGCTACCAACAATAAGGTCGTGGGTAGCCGCCGAGGCTCACCAAACCTGATCGCCAACAACAACAACCTTGCTCAAAGCAAATGATTTTCGATTCATATAGCCTGAGTTCGACATAAAATAAGAAACTGCGGACAGGAGGGATGATCAAGCAAGGCGTTTTGGGATTGAGAATAAGCATACACGGGATAGCGATTGTTTTGTTTTTACGTAGACTTTGATTCGATCTTTACCAACATATATCAATACCAGCTATTTTGACCTGGGAGTCTCGAAGAACTTTTACTCTGTGATATTTCACTGCACGAGACATGTCACTGAAGTTCCGATAGGTTTCAATTCCTTGATGGCCAGAACTCAAGGTGATACAGTCTGAGACCTTCTATTTTCGTGTTGAGTTAGCTACTCATCGTTTTTAATCTCTCACAAACTTTTGTTCCACGCTCAGACATGTCTCTGCTAATCTCTAAACAAAATGAGGCTCAATATAGCAGTGCTGCCAGGGTTTGCCCTCTGATTATGGTCCGCCTAACATCCCACTTGAGCATGGAGGAACGCGAATGGTGATAAACTCCGTATCCATCAAGAGTGTTCCTTCTTATCACCTAGATATATTCAATTTTTGATGGCTGTTTATTCCCGAGAAGTGTAGTAACGGCATGTATATGTCAATGTCTCCCGCCTTACCAGATCTGAGAGAAGCACTGAGAAGGTTGGCTTTAGCGAGTGACTAGTGTACTGACTCTCTTTAAGTATCTTGAATAATTAGAGACTACCACGGAACTTACTTCTGGCTCGTGCAAGGGATCAGAGATATGATAATCTTGAAGAGGGAAGTTACAGTGTTGAAGTCGGTGTGCATCCAGCAGCTTACACGGAAAAGTGGACAGAACGGGCACTATACTAGTTCGCGTTGGAGCAACGCCAGACCTTCACGGTTAATCTAACCCCTGCTTGAATCTTGCATACTTCGAAGAGAGGTTCTTTTTGAGAAAAGCCGTAGTAAAAGCTCCAGCTCTATTAGTACTAAAATGTGCTAAGATAAGTCAATCTATAGTTCCTCCGCGATCTGTAAATATTCAATTGGTTCTTGAGATTAGCAATAGTACCTAGAAATATTGATGAGGTTGGCGAAACACGGATTTAGCACTAGATCCTAAATCCGTGGCCCGTCATGGAGTTACATCATGAATTCCGACACTGTAAAAGTATTACAAAACCCTTCAAGTCGCCATTCAAAGTAACCCTACTTCATAGATCTGCAGGTATTTGCCAACGGATCAACCGCTGTATAGTATTTCAGACACCCCCTCACATTTTTACCTTGATTCCATTTCAAAGTGTTGATTCCTCGGTTTCTTCAACTTTCCACTTACAGCCTGAAATAATCAACCACTCTCGAATAACGGATGCATCTCATCCTCACTGGAGCCACTGGCCTCGTTGGCTCTGGCGTGCTTGACGCTATGCTCAAGTCAAAAGAAATCACCAAGATTTCAATACTGAGCCGCAGACCAGTGCCGATGGCAGCAGGTGATCCCAGAGTCAATGTCATCGCCCACAATGACTTTACGCGATACAATTCAGAAGTCCTTGAGCAACTTCAAGGCGCAAGCGGTGTGGTTTGGGCGTTGGGTATCAGCCAGCTCAAGGTGACAAAAGAGTAGGTTTGCATTCAATTGCTTATGGCCCAAGTTTGTATAAGCTGACAAGGTGCGGCAAAGCGAATATGTCACCATCACTAAAGATTTTCCGGTTGCTGCTGCGAAAGCCTTTTCCAAGATATCACCTACCAAGGAACCTTTCCGATTCATATACGTTTCTGGTCATGGAGCTACCCTTGAGCCGAATTCATTTACACCCATCTTCGGTTGTGTGAAAGGCGAGACTGAGAAGGCACTTTCTGAGCTACATGCGCCGTCGAAATTTCGCGTCGAATCTGTACGTCCTGCCGGGGTAGATGCTACAAATCATGAGGCTATCAAACCATATATCCCCAACCCTGGTATGCTCTACAACGCTATGTATTTGCTCATGGGTCCTCTCATGAGAACCGCACTCCAGTCGTTGCATAGCCCAACGGAGAAACTTGGCCCTTTTCTTATGAATATGGCGATGGGGAAGTATGACAAGCCGTTGGACGCTGGAGGAAACGGCATCTCCAGTATCAACGGTTCGAGGATACTGGAAAATGCAGCCTTCCAAAGGTTGTATGAGCAATAACAGATCTTTTTATGTTACCGCGGCTCGCATTCGTCGAGGGTCTAGAGAGTCTAGGAGCAACAGAAGCGGGAAACGGGTAGGTCAGCTTTATTACCTAGTACCCGGATAAGACTAGGTAGGCTCGTCAAGCCTCCGCCTTGATTGCAGGTATATATCTCTCGTGTCCCTATTTGCTGAGAGTATTTAATTGGTCGGGGCTTAGTTTTGTAATTTTGTTCTTTTTGCCTCTGCTTCTTCCATTTTTGTTTCTTTCCTTGGCCGTCGCCCATGGTGCGTCGCTCTAAGTATTACCAGAGGGCGCACACGTGTACCTCAGAACTATTGACATTTCTTCATAACTGAGGCCCGTAGTTTTCCTGGTTATATGTAGGTACCTACCTACCAACTTATGCAGTTCTAGGTACCTAGGGTATACCTAGATGCCAAGCATCTTCTTTCTCCACGCAATTTGGATCACAGGCTAAGCTTTTTGCTCAACAGCACTTTCCCTGCCATGATGTTCTTGGCCTGAGTCATCACATTTATTACTTACACATCCCGTCGGCGTCCAACGAAAGAGTCACTGAATTCAAAGACCTTGATCAATTCTTCATCTCGCCTAGGTATGCTGCTCAACTAACGATCTTCATAATTTCAACGCTACAACGCCGGCTATAAAAACTTCGTCCATGACTCATCCCTAAACCTTGTTGGAAGCATCCTTCTCGCTCTGATCAGCGTCTCGGGCGTCTTGCTCAACAACTTCAGGCGGATCCTCGATCTTGGTCATCTTGTAGATGATCATACATGCAAATAAATCGCCGGAAACATTGACAGCGGTACGGAAGCGGTCGAGGAACCAATCGATAGCCACGATGACAGCATACATTTCGGTGAGCTCAACATTAACAGAGCGAGCAATCATGACAGAAAGAACAAGCGAGGCTGAGGGAATCGGAGATACACCGATAGAGGCCAATGTTGACAGTAGTGCAATAATAACGTAGTCGGCAGGCCCGAGGGTTGTGCCTTGTGTCGCAGCCATGAAGACAACGGCAGCAGGAAGATAGATGGCAGTGCTGTTGCTATGTTAGTCTTGCACTACGGGAATTACGAGGCAGCGACTTACCCGTCCATGTTAATCAAACAGCCCAGAGGACAAGAGAATTTGTAGATGGTGGAAGGAATACCACGGTCCTTGGCGCATCGAAGAGTGACCGACAAAGTGGCAGCAGACGAAGCCGTTCCCCATGCAGTGATCCAGGCAGGAGAGATCTTGATCCAGTACGAGTAAGCATTCATCCTGGTGAAGGCGAAGAATATGATGGGCACGATGACTAGGATATGGATGAGCATGGTGGACAGGGTGGCACCGATGAGAAGACCTAGATTCTTGCCGATCTCGCCAATGTCAAGCTTCATCAGGTTGGGCAGAATCAGGAAGAAGACACCGATAGGGGCAACCGCGATGAGGAACTTGATGATCTTGGTGATCATACGTTCAATCTCCTCGGTAACGCGAATGATGGGCGAGCGAGGAGATTCAATGAGGTATCCGACGATGATGGCAGTGATGATGACTGCCAGTAACTCGTCTTCGGCCAACGCCTTGACCACATTCGAGGGGATCAGAGAGAAGAACATATCCTGTACAACCACGGGGATGCTGCGATCATTTTCCTTGAGTTTTTCCTCTTGGTCTTCATCAAGTGCGCCAGTGCTGACCACTGAGTACTGTTTGGTCCAGACGAGGCCCATCATGATACAAGACAGTGTGATGGACACGAGAGTGGTGATGACGTAGTATCCGACAGTCCATCGAGCGAGAAGAGAACCCCCCTTGCCCATCTCTCGGAGTCTGGTCACAGCGAGCAACATAGAGCAGACGATCAAGGGAAGGACTGCAACTGGTCAGCGGCTGACTCTTGGTCAAAGAAGCTGTTGCTGGCTTCATGTCAATAGGGAACTTACCAACTGCCTTAAGGGCTCTTAGCCACATGTTGCCAATGATACCGACAAGGATGGGAGCAGCCTCCGGAATATCGTCGACCTGAGTAGCGACGACAACGCCGATGGCGATAGCGAACAGGGCAGCTACGATGATTTGAAGAGCTGAGCCGGGTTCTTTGAAGCTATGCCACCACGGCTTCTTTACAATCTCCTCCTGGGCATGGTCGTGAGGAATGTCGCTGCTGGAATTGGTAGGCACCTGTACCGGGCGTGCCTCGGAGACATCCTTGAACTCATCTTTGGTGGCCATTGCAAGAACAGCAAGCCTGGCTTGAGTTTCGAAGACTAAAGACAAGACTAGGACCGTGGAGAAGTTTTGGCAGGAGGCGGAATGGAGAAGAGGGCTGGCACTACAATTCCTGGTCAACGTCAAGAGCACACATCAGCTTTTATACCTCATGGCACTCTCTATCGCCAAGCCAAGCTGACTACATGGGAGCAGATGTTATGGAGCATCAAGAGATTCTGTCAGGAGAGCGACACCAGGCATGAATGAAGTGCCCAGAGAATCGCGTGCCGAAACCAGCAAAGATGCGACACATTGAAAGAAACGCTTGAGCTTGGCCTGTCTAAGAAGAGAAGGTGAGCATTACGAAATTCTTTCCCCATCGCCAAGACAACAAGCATCAACTCCTTGGTCTTGATAGCCTGGTAGCTCGGGTAAGCCGACTCAGAGTCAACTGTTGGCAGACATTGTGGAGAAGACCAAGGAGTACTGGTTGATTGAGAGTTGGGATTTGCCCGAGGAGGCAACGATGCCAAGAGAAAGTGCAAGCGGACGAGTCGCTCGAAAGAAGAGCCAAGAGAGCCAAGAAGTCGAGGCACTATTCTAACCCATAACATGTTGTACATTCTCCCCAAGCCAAGCCGCCACACACGACAGAGTACCATGCATTACTAGGATGAGCCCTATGCCGTAGAGATGGGGATTGCACAGAAGGGGCATGACTGCTGGTGTTATCTAGCCAAGCACGAAATACATTCTAAGATGTTGCATGCTTACGAAATACCAAGAGTGATAACGCAGTGCCGAGACTTGCTCAAGTCCCGCGTATCTCAACGATAGATAAGGTGTCAGGGATCTGGCTCGTTGTTTGATGCTGGAGATAGCAATCATCCAGCAATGATAGCTTAAGCAGCATCACGTCAATCGACAAACAACCACAGGCGGGTGAGCGATGTGGCGTGCTTAGGCTACTCGACGAGCGATACTATAGACTCAGGATGACCAACGGCATTACCTGGTGGCTTAACTAATTCTCGTACCTTAAGCGGTAAATGGTTTGTCTCACCACCATGCCCTCCTCGGACAAGAGCACACCACGATAGGAGCTCCGGGGAGGCGCGGAACGAATGAGAAAGTAATTGGGACCAGTAGGTTCAATGATTTGAGCAACAAATACAGGGCTACGGCACTCTCGCTACCGAAGCACCAGCTCACCAATTTTAAATCAGCGGTCTCCAAGAAGCCCGAGAATGGGATTTCACGTCTCCACCTCAGGAGTTTTAAGCAAGGGTCTCGGTGTGTCTGCTCATGTTTCCCCGGGGGTGAAACTCTGAGCTGAACCCTGGCATCGTTTTCTTGTAACCAAATTTGGGGGTTGTTCTCCGTGGGCTTTGCTCCAACCGCGCTCCTGTCCTGGAGTCCATTGGATCGTTCAGGAAGTCTCTGATTCTCCTGGCGCCTAATTTGTGGCCAGACTTCCTTGCCAGCTATCGAATATCTCTCAGCATCACAGTGCGATAGTACATTGCCTAGCTGGCTTCCCTGTGGGTATATCTTGTGCCTCGTTCTCTTGGCTGACCGTGTCTTGGATCAGCGGACGATTGTTATGTTCCATCAAGGATCCATGCCACCCATTGCCTCGGAACGATCTCATGCAGAAGCAAGACTCCCGACTCCTCAATCTGGATCCAAGTCGTACGCTGCAAGGGAATCCTGCGATTGTACAGAGTATATGGGGAATTCTTTGGAAGGCTACGTCAGGAGATAACCGGGCATGACATTCTGCAATTGCCGCATGAGGCGATTAAGCATAACCGGACTCAGGTTCCGAACGAATCAATCATCGCAGAGGCAACCTGTATCCTACGCGCTAAGTAGCCTGTTTAGAGTGCCTAAAACTAGCTTCCGTGCAAACGCCTGCTACCCCCAAAAAAGAAAAGGTTCTGGAAACTTACTCAGAAGAGTCGACCATGCCTTATGTCGACATTTGGGGGTCACTTATATTTCGAACAATACGACAAGGAGCAGTAACCCCCCCTCGAGCGGTGCGCGCCAACTTCAAGCTTCCGATACCTCGTTTCGTCTTGCCCCAGCTCAGCGCTATATTCATCACCACGAGGGATATTTGCGAATGGCCAAGGGTGCTGGAGCCTATCCCTCTATAGCTCAGTGCCCGGCCGATGGTACGGCCAACGTTCGACACGGGCCTCTTCACTTTGGAGAAATAGCGTATAATCCCAGGCAATTGAAGCGAGTATGCCTTCACCCCGCAGAGCATCGACTTATTACGTTTAAATATCCACTTAAGCCCACTGAATAAATAGGTGAATAGGATGGTAGGATGGCTTGACTCGTCGTCAAACTCATCCAACCTAAAGCTATCAAATGGCGCATCAATGCATCCTGTTTCTCTCCGTAAAAGATACCTACACTGGGGGTACTGACTGACAAACGATGGAGAAAGGCAGAGTGAAGGCATCTGATGCGATAGCGAACAGAACAACCTTGAAAGTCAGGATCTCGTCTGCGGGCGTCACTGTGCTTGGCGGGTAGTGAGATTGGGAACTGATCATTCCACGAAGGGCATGTGGCAAGGTCTTGGAAAAGTCTTGGGAGATAGATAGAAGAGCTTGGAGGAGGATGGTTGGGGAGTTGGAAAGCTTGGTATTGGGGTCATAATCACAGACACTCACTCAAATTGCAACGTCAATCCGCTTATAGCCGTCTCTGGCCTTTGTCTTTTGCCCCTCCCCCAGACAAAGGCCAAGAAGACAACATGCTGCTGATTGGATCCTCCGCAACGCAGGGAGGTTTCTTGTTCCTTCCAAGATGGCAAGTTGGGACTGTACGTAATGGAATACCAACAATCAGCAACTTCTCCGCAATTTCCTGGAGTTGAGACAAGCTCGGACATGTATGTATGTGGAGGAGAGAACTTGTGAAAAGCGTGTTATCTTGTCGTGTGAGACGACTGTTGGTTATCGTTGATAAGGTTCAGGTTTACGACAAGCCCATGATTTTTCAGAGTAGTGTCACGAGAATCAACCATGATGGCTCGAAGGAGGGAGGACATGGACAGTGCGGCAGTCTTGATACTGCTTCCCCGTGATGATTTGCCCAACCAATAGGACTTTTGATGCCCTGTCAGGTTGCTCCCGACTTGTAACCGGAAATCAATAACTACTGATTTCTGTCGAATTGCCTCTAGCGAATCCGTACCCAGATCACGCGAGCTGACATGAGCTTTGGCCAGGTACAGGTACATTGGAGAAGAAGCCAACTGCCTAGACAGGTACTGTACCTGACTGAGGCCCATCCATAACTGCCCTCTTTTCAATCTGGGCCTGGCAGTTCTGGTCGGACCATCCTTCGTCACCATTATTTGACTAAGAGATTTGCGAAATTGTCTTGGCTAAATTCAGGTAGTTTGGTTTCTGCTGTTTTTGCTCGTTTTCCTGAAGGTTCGTAATGATTCTCTATCAAGAGTTTCTTCAGTTATCTTCAGGCGACATAATGAGGGGAGACATGGTCCCGTACGTCAAGGTATGTAATATACCTCTAGATCACGTTCTTTTGAGGGAAGAAGATGGAAGAAGATTCGGGGTATGAGTATATTCTTGGTGTAGACTCTATATCGGCGATACACAGCTGCGAGTATGATAAGTATGTACGTAGTAGGTAGGTTATTGACGTTGAAGAGTTGCCCAGACAATTACGTAGGCTCAATTATCTGCCGTACTTTGACTAGGTACGTACTATCTTGAACTGGAATTGTCCCCATTACCTAGGTAGGTTGTTTCCAAGGTTTTGAGGTGCAACAACTTATGGAAGGCACGGGTTGACGGCACAAACGGCGCATTGAGCGCTTGACTGCTTTAGGACTAGCTCCAGTTGCTCTGCCGGTAGGTACCATATTCACCTTGCGCTGACCGAGAAGGTGCAGCCAGTCGGTCGATATTGGGCAGGTTCTGAACAAAGGGAACGAAACACAAACTCACACAAACACGAGCTTTTCTTCTCTAGCATCACTCTTTTCCTCTCACAGCAGTCAACGTGGCTTTTCTATGACTTTGACATGAGGCACAACAAGAAAGTCATCGCCAGTATGAAACTGCACTAGTGACAAAGCATCATGACGAGAGTCATCATTTGCGACATTTGTGCGGTTTTTGGCCACGACGCAATGCTATTAAATACTGGCCGTGGAAGCGGCTCGATACAGTTAGAAATCATTAACTTTACATTTACAAAACTTAATACCATTGTTTATTCTCTTTTTTTAAAGCCCAAAACAAAAACAACTGGCAAACGCTCGTCCTGCTCAATCACCCAAGAACAGAAACGTTCTTCACCAAGCACTTGTCATCCTATATTTCGTCGCATCACAACACACAACGCTCAACTGTGAAACAACTCCAAAAATGGCTTCCACAGAAACGGTTGTCACAACCTCCTATCTCCTCGGGAACCTGCACTGCCCGACTTGTGTCACTTTGATTCGCTCCCTCTTACACGATGCCTTTGGCGACAATGTACTCTGGGTTTCCCCAAATCTCGTTACCTCCGTTGTTACAGTCGAGCACAAAGAGAACTCCTCGGCTTCGGTTGCCAGCATGCAAAGGGTCCTTCAAGACGCTGGCTTCGAAGTCTGCGGCCTCAATACAACCGCCAAAACTGCGAATGATCTCTATCGCACGTCCCAGGTTGAAGGGGAGAGTAGCCGTGTCGCCGAGCATTCCGATGGCTGGTTGGATTCCTTCTTTCACTTTTGGCGCCCACAAGTATCACCTCCAGCGATAGAGGCCGCTCGTGCTGCTCACCTCGAAAATTGTGAAGCATGTAAATCCGAGAAAATCCCCGGAAAGTCACCATCTGATGTCAAGAAAGAACTAGTTCGGGTTTCTTCTGTCGTTTCCGATACCCCTACCAGGCGTTCTTCTCTGCCGTATCCCCTCCAAAGGGTGATTACAGAAACATCCCCCACTCCATCATGGCGAGTTACGCTCTCTGTTGGCGGCATGACATGTGCTGTTTGTGTCAACACAATCACGCAGGAGATGGAGAAGTTTCCCTGGGTCACAAAGGTCTCTGTCAACCTCGTTTCTAACAGCGCAACCATCGAATATACAGGTGGTGATCGAGCACAAGAGATTGTTGATGCAGTTGAGGACCTCGGATACGATGCTGCAATCGACGAGGTTGTCAATCTACAAGAGAAAAAGGCTCAAGCTGATGAGCGTGAGGTCGAAGTGAGTGTCGACGGCATATTTTGCCAGCGATGCCCAGAGCGAATCGTCACAACCCTTAAGGCTCTTGCCCCAGGTCGACTCCAAATCCTCCAGGAGCCTACCATTCAGAATCCTATTCTAAGACTCAGATATACACCTGATGCTCCTAGATTTACAATCAGGCAGATCTTACAAGCCATTGAAGCAGCCGACGACTCCCTCAAAGCCTCCATCTACCATCCTCCCACACTCGAGGAGCGATCTCGAATTATCAGAGCCAAGCATCAGCAAGCTCTGTTGTATCGTGTGATCCTTACCCTCATCTTCGCTGTCCCTACCTTTGTTCTCGGCATAGTTTACATGAGCCTGCTGCCAGATTCCAACCATGAAAAGATGTTCCTCATGGCACCTTGGGTTTCCGGGCTCAGCCGCCTCGATATCAGTCTTTTCGCGCTTGCTACGCCGGTGTACTTCTTCGCCGCTGATGTATTTCACGTCCGAGCAATCAAAGAAGTTCGAACAATGTGGCGAAGGGGAAGCCGCATGCCTTTAATTCAGCGCTTTTACAGATTTGGTAGCATGAACATGCTTGTTTCACTGGGAACAAGCATAGCCTATTTCTCCTCAGTCGCACAGATGATTGCCGCAGGGACGTCTCGGAGAGAGCATCATAAATCTAAAGCCGAGATGTATTTTGACTCTGTTGTTTTCCTGACGCTGTTCCTTCTCCTAGGAAGGCTCATCGAGGCGTACAGTAAATCCAAGACTGGCGATGCAGTCGAAATGCTAGGCAAGCTTCGTCCAACGACAGCTCTCCTCCTTGCAAAAGACAAGGCTGGGGGCCAGATAACTAGCACCGTGCCTGTTGATCAGCTTGACTCTGGAGACATAATTCGTGTGCCTCATGGCGCATCCCCTGCTGCCGATGGCATTCTTGTCAGTGGAGAAACCAACTTTGACGAATCGAGCCTCACTGGAGAATCTCGGCTCATCAAGAAGACGGAAGGAGACCAAATCTTTGCTGGGACAATCAATAAGGCAGCAGCCGTTACCATGCGTGTCACTGGCGCCTCCGGGCAAACGATGCTAGACCAGATCGTTCAAGTTGTGCGCGAAGGTGAGACAAAACGAGCACCAATCGAACAGATCGCCGACCTTCTGACTGCCTATTTCGTTCCCGTCATCACTCTTATAGCAATCTTCACCTGGATCATCTGGATGGTGCTTGGCTTTTCCGGTAAGGTCCCAGAACACGAGGAGTCCTCTGATGGCGACTCGGTAGTGTTTGCCCTCCAGTTTGCCATTGCCGTTTTTGTTGTTGCTTGCCCGTGTGGCCTCGCACTTGCAGCACCCACAGCCATCTTTGTAGGCGGAGGTCTTGCGGCTAAGCATGGTATTCTTGCCAAAGGTGGTGGTGAAGCGTTTGAGAAGGCGAGCAAAATTGATTGCGTTGTCTTTGACAAAACGGGTACTCTCACCGAGGGAGGACAGCCGAAGATCACCGATTCTGTACTCTTCCCTGACACTTCGTCAAGTGAAGAGGAACGCAGCGCTTTTCTGTCAGCACTCAAAGCTGTGGAAGAGAGCAGCAGCCATCCCATAGCCAAAGCAATTGTCTCATTCTGTGGTGACGCTCTGGCTAGTAATGTTGAGAATCTCGAGGAGTTGGCTGGAAGAGGTATGAAAGCCTCATTCAAAGGCTTTGGCAATCAAGAGATGGACATGATTATCGGCAACGAACTTCTCATGCGAGAATTTTCAGTAAACTTGTCAACTCACATCGCTTCACTTCTCGATACCTGGAAATCCGAAGCCAAGTCAGTTGCTATTGTCGCCACGAAAGCATCATCTGCCGAAGCCTGGACACTTGCCGCAGCGTTGTCCATCTCGGATCCGATCCGTCGTGAGGCCATTCCTGTCATCCGAGCGTTAATTTCTCGTGGTCTTCAGGTATGGATGTTGTCTGGTGACAACGTCACCACCGCCCGCGCGGTGGCGCAGCGCGTTGGCATACCCTCGTCTAATGTCCTGGCTGAGGTTCTCCCATCGGACAAGGCAGCTAAGATCTCATCTCTCCAAGCCTCTCTCCACGCACGCGGCTCAACGACCAAACGCGCTACTATCGCCATGGTCGGGGACGGGATCAACGACTCGCCCGCGCTCACGACGGCCGATGTGGGCATCGCCATAGGAACGGGAAGCGACGTAGCCATTAGCAGTGCGGCATTCGTGCTCGCAACGTCACAGCTTACGGCTGTAGTCACGCTCTTGGATCTCAGCCGCGCCGTCTTTCGACGGATTCGTGTCAACTTTGCGTGGGCACTTGTGTACAACATGCTTGCCGTGCCCGTTGCGGCTGGGTGCTTCTATGCGATCAAGACATCAAGTGGAGAACGCGTAAGGCTGGATCCGGTGTGGGCGGCTCTCGCGATGGCTCTATCAAGCATCAGTGTAGTGTTGAGCAGCCTGAGCCTTCGGATTCGGGTTCCTGGAGTGGGATTTCGCTCTCGCAAGGTTGAAATGGAGGAGCAGTATTAGGAACAGCGGTTGTGGCAGTCATGGTGTAGCTGCGTATTATGCCATCGCTTAGATAGTACGAGCTCAGCCTCCAGAATCTCAGATTCAGGGTTCTCTTAGATAGTTATGCACAGCTTACTCTTGGGCTTTCACGCACCTCGTGCCATGCATATGCCATGTTGCCGATCTCATGTTGTGAACCAATAGACGAATTCTCGCAATCGCCCTGTCTCGAAAGTTTTAGCCAATGTGATTCTGCTTCGGCCCCCGCGGAGGTTACAAAGAATATGTCATTCACACCATTTTGATTTTCGTTGGTGTGAGCTGTGAGTCGCTGCTCGTCCGAGGGATCCGTCCGTGCAAGCCGTGATGACTTCACACAGCCACGATTGATTAAAATCTGTCCTCACTCAATTGAGCCTGTGCTGTTGCATTAAGGAGCATTGCCAGTTTGTTGTGTATGTATGTATGTGCATACAAGCAATTAAAAACATGGTTTAATTGAGAAAACTAAAAATATAACACGCTGAGATTGAGTAAAGATAAGAGTTGAAAACACGTTTCATTGCGAATGAAACATGACGAGGTTCATGCACTCATCAACCTCGTATCAAGTACATAAAGCAAACTCCATAAAACAAGCTCT